>NC_069381.1:104790000-105095000 GCF_027475565.1 Acinonyx jubatus
GAACCAGAGTGCAAGTTTCTTGAAGACAAGAGTCTTCTCTGCCTTATTCACTCTGGGAATGAATACACAGATACACAGAACAGTCTTACACATTTTAAGTAAATCTTTAATACTTGAGTACGTGAAAGATACCTGTATTATTTTATTATAGGTGCCCCATGTATTATTATTCTTAAATGTTTATTTTTGAGAGAGTGCGAGCGGGGGAGGGGCAGATAGAGGGAAGGGGGGACAGAGGATCTGAAGTGGGCTCTGCACTGACAGCAGTGAGCCTGATGTGGGGTTCGAACTCATGAACCTTGAGATCATGACCTGAGCCAGAGTCAGGCACTCAACCGACTGAGCCACCCAGGCGCTCCCAAACCTGTATTATTTTATATGGAGAAATCTAGGAGGCAGCATTGGAGCTCAGGAACTAGAAGTGGGTTGAGGAAACAGATTCATGTGGTCATTGGCCTCTACTAGTAAATAAGACCAGAGTAGGCGAGATGCGCAGGCAGAGTGTGAGGCCTGGGAGGGAGGCTCTGCACATGGTGTGAAGCAGCAGCTTTGAAGGACCGTGATTGTCTGATGTGGCTCCTAACCGTGATCTTGTCCTGCTCCTCTTCCCCGACCTCTCAGACTCTCCTCTGTTCTCCTTTGCTCAGTCTTCTTCCTCTTACTTCCTTCTACCCTTAATCGAGGGAACCAAGCCCTCCTGTTTCTCAAGCCAGGTCTTCTCCCCAGACTTCAAATGCAGATGCCAACTGGACCTACTAAGGGCAGTTGGCAGTTTAAATACAGCAACCTTCACTGAGGTCATCACCACTCTCCCCAACCAATGCCTTCTGTCTCTCTCCATGATGTGGAGTGAGGTCTCTCTCCATCACTCACCTTCCAAACAGACACTTCAGATAGTTGTTTTCAATCTTGAATTAGAAGCTTGGTACAGATTGGGTCTGTCTTCTTTCAAAACTCGGAGCCAAGCAAGTAAAGATTTCTCAGTTAGTTCCCTCAACCTGATGTCCTAAAGCCACGGCTAGTGATTTCTTGGTAGAACAGCAAATCAGCCAGTAAACTTAGGGTGCCTGGTGTTTTTCCATCTCTTCCCTGGCTCAGTGTTCTTTGGGATAATAACACTTTTTAATGAATTAAGGAACTTATCCAAGAAGTAGTTACAAATTCTACTCGAAAAATTTAGGGACTTGCCAGCCTAGGCACTGGTCTTCATTCTGGAATGTCAGAACCAAACAAGCAGTCCCAGAAATGGTCTGATTCATTCTATTAATTTATGAGGGCAGAAACTGCAATCCAGAGAGATTTTTACTAAGAAAACTCACACAGATGGATAAGGAATCTGAGGGCCTCTGGAAACAATTGCTTTCACCTGTGCTGCTTAGGGATGCAAAAACACACTTCTCTTGAGCGGGGGAGGGGTAGAGAGAGAGGCGGACACCGCATCCAAAGCAAGTTCCAGGCTCTGAGCTGTCCATACAGAGCCCGATGCAGGGCTTGAACCTATGAACCACAAGATCATGACACGAGCTAAAGTTGGGCACTTAACCAACTGAGCTACCCAGGCGCCCCATATTATTTTTAACCCTGGGTCAGCCTTCTGGTCCCTTTTTCTAGGCTCTTTCCCTGCTGCTTTATCAGAGGGCTTAGAAAATGAAGACTAATGTTGACACTGGCCCAAGTCCAATGTAAATAAGGAAACCCACATCCCAATACAAAGACCTTGACCACATTGGCCTCCTTTCCATTCCTCCAGTGTCCTGCTCTTTCTCACCTCAGAACCTCACTGTTCCTTCTCGTGGAAGTCCCTCCTCCATCTTTCCAAATGTTTGCTCTGTCTCATCCTTCAGATGTCAGCACACATGCGATCTCAGAAGAATGCCCTCCCCAGCCCCTGTAACCTGTAACATACCACCTTGTAGTCTTTCCTCCATAGGATTTATCTAGTTGTCTTGTTTGCTTATTCATTGCCTCTCCCCTCTCCCCCTGCCCCAGAAAGTTAGCTCGGTGAATGAGGGACCTTGTCTGTCTTGCTGACTCTATCCTCAGAGCCTGTGGTAGTGCCTGTAGGAGGGGTGAATAGACACTTATTGAGTAACAAGTGACATCTCTCCATCAGTCTGAGTGATCTGGAATGATTCTGTTGGTACCGTGAGTCATACTTACAAATACACCCAAGGTGTATTTTCACTATTTACTGTGCAGTTCTGGGAACTGCTTCCATCAGGCTAATCCCTCCCATGCTGCTTCCTCCTTGGCACAAATGTACTGACTCTCTAGCGTAAATTTTAAAAAACGCCATTTCTTTATTTACCACCAGCAGGACTGGCCTGCACGGGGCAGTGGATGCTCTGGGCTCAAGGACGTGTAGGATGTGATGAGGAGATGATGACTGGGAGGCTGTTTTGAAGGAAAGGGGGTGGTCTGCAGGCCAGGCCCAAGAGCCCCCCTCAGATTTACTTCTGGAAATGGGTAGACCTTAAAAAGGAGTCGTGGCAAGCTATGGCCAAGCCGCCAATAAGATTAAGAAATTCTTGGAAGTCCAGTTGCCCATCGGAGTTGGTGTCAAGTTTCTTCATCATGCGGTCAAGGACACCAGGGTCCTTCTGGTTCTGCAAAGGTAATAATAACCATAATAATGATACTATTAATGGTACCTGACCTTGTACTTTCTAAGATACTTTCAGTTATGTTGCCACATCTCATTCTCACAAGAGTGTGAGGTACAGGCTAGGGGTTAGTAACACTCCCACTTCCCAGACACAGTGACAGACTCAAACAAGGAAGTGACTCGCCTAAGGGGAAGACCTGTGCCTGGAACCCAAGTTTTCTGGCTCCCATTCCCGGGTTCCTCTGTGACAGGGGTTATTCAGTGGTATAAAAGTAGTGGCACACTTTTTCAAGTGTCACCTGCTACTCCAGTGTACAAACTGCACAGAAGTGAAGTGATTTGAAGTGGAAAGAAGACGCAGGCCCTGATCTCCTTCATCTTCTACTCCTCTGAGCTCCCCACACATATACACACTTACAGCCACTAGTTACACTGGCTGTTTAAATTAGGGACTTAGAAATCTGTCCTTGAGTGGCACCTGTGTCTGGTGGCTACCACACTGGACTGTGCAGATAGATACAAAACATTATTTCCAACATCACAGAAAGTTCTATGGGACAGGGCTTCCCTAGAAGCTTTGGGATGGAGAAATCAAATTTGAAAACTATCCTTTTCACCACTTACCGTTTCATATGCTCCTTCCCTAAATGAAAGAAACAAATCAACATTCCCTGGGTCATGTAGTTTGAGAACTTTGATCTTTAAAACACACCGTGTTCAAAGAAAAGAAGGAAAGGTCCTTGAATGGTTACTCAGAGCTCACTTGAGGCCTGGGGGCTCCGCCTCTGCCGTGCAGGTCCCTGGCTTGGAGTGAATGAAGAGGAGGCAGGGGTGGGGGAGTCAGTTGCTGGGCCCTCACTCCCAGCCATTTTGTCAGGGTCTTGTTTTGAGCTATGGGTAGTCTGGGGGAAGGGGCTGGGAGCAGTACCTTTGTGAAGGCAGCCAGCTCTGTATTCATGAAGGTTAGGAACTCTGTCTTGGAGAGTTTGCAGCTATTACCATCCTTTCCAGCATACCTCTGGAAAACAGCAATCAGAGACTCGATGCACCGCTCAGTCTCAGTAGGGCTGGACATTTTTGCCTTGAGAGAAGAAAAGTCAGGGTTCAGACAAGGGCTGGATGCTGGAGAACACTCCAGAGAATCTCATACCTTCATTTTGGGCCAAAGGAGTTTCCTAAAAGACTAGGCCATTTTTTAGGGGGCAGAAGAGCCCAAGACAAACACTGAAGGTCACATTCCATGAGCTTCCCTCCCATATCACATGTTTATTCTGGGTGAAATATAGTGAGGGTACACATGGAGCACGTGGGTGTGTCTAAAAGTAGTAGACTGGGCGCCTGGGTGGCTCAGTCGGTCAAGCACCAACTTCGGCTCAGGTCATGATCTCAGTTTGTGGGTTCGAGCCCCACAATGGGTTCTGTGCTGACAGCTCAGAGCCTGGAGCCTGCTTCCGATTCTGTGTCTCCCTCTCTCTCTGTCCCTCCTCTGCTCATGCTCTGTCTCTGTCTCTCAAAAATAAATAAACATTAAAAAAAAATTTTTTTTTAAAGCAGTAGACTGTCTGGATGAGTGTGACTGTGGCAGGGTTTACTGATGTTTCTAGAATCTGTGGGTAAACATGTATAACTATACACCCACAAATCCATATGTGCACCAAGCACTGTTTGGAGATTGAATAATTTCCTATTTTCTTTTTTTTATATTTTTAAATTTTTTAACATTTATTCATTTTTGAGAGACAGAGAGAGACAGAGCATGAGTTGGGGAGGGGCAGAGAGAGAGGGAGACACAGAATCTGAAACAGGCTCAGGTTCTGAGCTCTCAGCACAGAGCCTCATGCGGGGCTCAAACACGTGAACCTTGAGATCATGACCTGGCCTGAAGTTGGATGCTCAACCAACTGAACCACCCAGGTGCCCCAACAATTTCCTATTTTCTAAGCAAATATAGAGGCTACTGTGATAAATGAAATTCAGTTCTTTTTAAAGCAATACCGAATTCCTGGGACTCCTGCATTTTCTAGAAGAAAACTAAATGCATAGTTATTGTGTGTGGGGTGGGAGATTTGGGAGCTTTTTGGATGTTCAAAAGCAGCTTTCATATTGAAGGTTAAGAATCATTAATTTTACATGGGAGGAAACAAGAGCCACGAGAAGGGAATTGACACAGTAGAGCCACCCCTAGAATTTCAGCCTCCAGGTCCCTATCTGCAATCCTTAGTCTTTGTTCCTTCTTCCAGATGCCACTAATTCTTACAGGAATGGCCAAGGAACTTCTCTGGTCACTTCAAACCACAAAGGTTGATCTCAGGAAGGGAGCTCTCAGGTTGCCACTCATGCAGCTCCCCTGGCATCTACAGAGCCGGACCTCATCAGTGGTTGCACCAGGAGGAGCTGGAGGGTCAAATTCTGTGCTGGCCTCTGCCTTCCTTACAACAGAATTCTTGAGGGAAATTTTCTATTTTGCAGTCTTCAGGTCATTTCTGCCTTCACCTAGGGCCCCCTGGTGGTTCAGACATCAACTACAGGCTTTCTGGAAAAGTTGCCAGCCACACCCTTCCTCTCTGGCTTTACTAAACTTCAGGTATTAATAATGATCTTTGCTTGGACGGTGACATTTACAATTAGCTTTTACCCCTTAATTTGGTCTTTGCATGGACTTCCTGGAGCTCAGAGCTGGCACCCATAATTAACATGCTTCGGATTGATCCGAGCCCTTAGGGGCACAGCTTTGGGCTCCTTCCTTCCTTCCTCCCCGCTGCTGCCCCGGCCGCCCCAGGCTTTTCATCTGCAGTGTCTCCACGATGTGTTTTACCAGCCTAGCTGAGCTCACTGCTGCCCTTTGCAGGTGGGAGCATCTGTAAAGCCCTGTCCAGAGGTGGGTTCTAGTGAACTCTTCTGGAGATGGATTCTTTCCCAACAGTCATGTTGTTGGAATGCTTTCTTTTTTCTCAGAGAGAACTTTTTTTTTTTTTTTAAGGAAAGAAAAATGTCCGGGGTTTGGGAGTGAAATAGAATACCATAATCTAGAAACAGAGTTTTTGCACAACAGTCTTCCTTATCAGCACTAAAATTTCACTGTCTTAATATGTCAGATGACAGGAAGAAGGTCAGCTGGAAGGACATGCCATATAGGGTAGAAGATTCCAGGCTGAGGATTAAGGGCTTTGTGACCTTTTTCTAGGCCTACAGATGCTCCTCTGTCCCTTTACCTTGGGGAATTCTGATTGCTTTGCTTCTCTAGTTTCAAAGTGGCTTTCTGCTTTATTTTTTTTTTTCCTCCTTAACACCAGGACTATAATTTAGACCATTTTTTTCCCCTTCTTGAAAACTGTTGCTATCAGCCACACATGGAAAAAATTAAAACCTCTGTATTTCTTCTCAGAAGTAATTTTCCAGAGCAAAAGAAAGAAACACAATTACCGAATTACTAAAATGGAATTGTAAAATTTGTAAAGCTGGAGGGAGTTTGGGAGATGGTTCCAGAGAAGGGAGGCCCAGAGACAGGAAAGCTTTGCTCAAGGTGAAGCAGAGAGGCTGAAGAGAGGAGAACAAGATCTCCTGCCTGGAGGCCAGCACACCCCACAGCTCACTGCACCCTCACAGTTGTATTTGGCACCATGATAGGAAGGAGAAAATGGTGTGAGGTAAATGGATACAGTGAAAGAATTTTAAAAATACATTCTGAATACTCAACATTTGAGGAAAGGGGGAAGAAAAAGGAATGTGAAAAAGAAGTAACACTTGAAAGATTCCAGCATTGCTGTTGTCATTCTTAACCAAAGTGCTTCCCCCAGCCCCACCCTAGCGAGGATCCATGGAGGCATCCACCTTCCTTCAGGGCAGTCGTTCCCAGTCTTCACCACCTATTGGTGCTGGGTCTGCCTTTTCAAGGTTCCTTGGGACATTGTTATTCCCTTCTTGCATGGAAAGGAAGGAGGGAAGAGTGGGCAGGGATAAAGGCTGGCAAATGTGTTGTGTAAAGGGTCAGATGGTAGATATCTTAGGCCACTGTGGTCCATGTTGTCTCTATCACTCTTTTGTAGCGGGACAGCAACTACACAGACAACTCATTAGTGAACGGGCGTGGCCGTGTGCCAATAAAATTTTATTTATGGTCAATTAAGTTTGATTTTCGTGTCACTTCAGGTGTCACAAAGTATTATTCTTCTTTTGGTTTTCTTTCAACCACTTAAAAACGTCAAATCCATTTGTAGCTTGTGCAGGGGTCAGAAACCCTATTTGGCCCGCGGGCAGAAGTTTGCTGACTCCCTTCACGAAAGCGGTCAAGCAGGAGGTAGATTTTGGAGGTGGCCTAATGGAAACGCTAGAGAGAGAATTCAAAGCAGGTTGGCAGGAGCTGAGAAGAGAAAAACAGATGTTGGCGTGAGTGCCTGAAAGGGTGGTGGGTTCAAAGGAGAAGGGAAGGAAGAGGGGCTTGGCGGGGACCGGGCTCCTCCCACCGTCTGGGCTGCGTCCGGCTGGCTGGCAGCGGCTTCGGTTACAGGCTTTGGGGTCTTGGCCGGTTGCCGACAGCTTACTGAAACCAATTTTCCCCGGGGCTCTGACGACTCAGGTCTGAGAAGTGCCCTTCCTGGTCTACAAAAACAACCAGTGCTGACGGATTCTCCCCCCCCGCCGCGTCCCGCCCTTTAACTTTTCTGGTCTCCCAGGCTTCCCGGAGCCCGGGGGCGGGCCAGGGGCCCAGCGCGACCCCGCGCCTCGCCCCCTTCCCGGCCGAGGGGGATCGGGTAAGGGGCGCAGCCCCTCTTCCCCCGGCTCGCACCGCATCCGCGCGGCGGAACCAGAGACCCTCTGGTGGCCGCCCCTCGTCTGCTAACACAGGCGGAACCTACGGCTGCTTTCCTTGCAGCCTCTACCCCAATTCCCTCCCACGACTGACTTTCGCGGCTCGGCTTCCCGCTACGTCCCACAGGAATGAAGGATCAGCGTGGCGGCAAGCACACCGAGCCTTTTTTCCTGTCTTTGCGGAGGCTGACACGACAAAGGTCGGGCTTACCATGTCTGCGCGGAGCGGTCGCGGGCGCTGTGGCGGGGCGGCGGCGGCGGCAGCGGCGGGCTGTGAGCTCCGGAAGGCGGGCGCGGGCTCGGGCTCGGGGTCCGGCTCCCACCTCTCCCGGGCCCGCCTCCGCCTCCGCCCCTCGGGCGCAGATCCGGACTTGTCCGCCCCGCCCCGCGCGGCGCCGCCCGACTCCCGAGCCCGGCTCCCGGCCGGCGGGTCTCCACCCCCAACCCCTTCCCCACACCCCCTCCCCGGCGCAGATCCAGACCTGTCTGTCCCGCCCGCGTGGCCCAGCGCGCCGCTCACCCGAGACCCGCCGTCTCTCCCTGTCCCTGAAAGATTCTGGACTTTTCTGAATTAAAACTTCTGCATGGCGGTCTTGGGTGTGGTGTGCCTGATGTCCGTGGCTCTTTTCCGCGAACGAGCTCATTCCGGTTAGAGAGGCAGAAAGATCCGTTTAAAAACGTGCAGCACGGAGTGTGGGCCGTAATTGTAGAGTGGAAGTTCCCTAGAAGCCAGGGCTATCTATCCCTTCACATTAAAGAGGGCTAATACACGGTGGTGATTTGTGCCAAGTGGAGTACCATTGTCTCAAACGTCTCCCTAACCGAAGACAGTTAAGCCCACAAAACCTCAAACCAATGAAATTAAAAACGGAGCGGTGTGAGTAGGGATTTATCTGTGTGCACTGGGCAGTGGAGCTGGAAGTCATGTTGAGAATCAGAAGCTCTGGGTTCTACTCGTGGGCCTGTTAACTTGATTGCAGTACTTTTGACAAACCTCCTCTCTCCTCAGAGTTCCATCTCCTTATCTGTTAAAAGTAGTGACGTTGCCTTTCCTGTTTCATAACATTGTTATAACTGTCCAGTGAAATGAGAGCTTTGTGAGGGCTTCAAAAACTGGAGTGGATGGTGTAAATTGCTTCCTGACATCTGCTGTCACTTCTGAGCAAATTTGCCTCTCAGCTACTGCAGACTCACATTCTTTTTTCTTTAAAAAAAAAGTTGATGTATGTATGTATGTATGTATGTATTTAGAGATAGGGTGAGCAGGGGAGGGACAGAGAGAGAGGGAGAGAGAGAATCCCAAGCAGGCTCTGCCCAGTCAGCATGGAGCCCAAGCGGGCTTGAACCAACTAATCCTGAGATCATGACCTGAGCCGAAGTCCCACGCTTAACCAACTGAGCCACCCAGGTGCCCCATCAGACACACATTTTCTTGAATCCACTTGAAAGCCCCACCTGAGCCCCACACTCAATAATTCAAGACGTAACCTGCTTCTTTCCCATCTACCCCTTCTCTGCTAGTGGTACTGCCATTCTGCCATTCTTCTCCAACTTGAGAACTTTGGATCCAGGTTTTGACTCTAAATCCCTTTCTTATCCCCAAATCTTATCAAGTACCAACTCCTATCAATTTTATTTTTTTACTCTTTTGGATCTCCCCCCATATTTTCTATTTCGACCTCCAGTGCTCTAATTTTGATTTTCAATCCCTCATTCCTCCAGTTTCTTAACTGGTCTCTTGCCCCACTAATCTGTTCTTTTGACTGTTAAAAACACATTTTCCTGACAAACAGCTCTGATCAATTGCCTACTTAGGAAGCAAACCATGACAAAAGAATGAAACAAAATGGTGCCCTATTGCTTTTTATATAAAATATGAACTTCTCAGCCTCTATCTGGACGGGAAAAACTTCTTTTACCAAATGAATGAATGAATTCTTCACTTT
This sequence comes from Acinonyx jubatus, assembly GCF_027475565.1. Taxonomy (NCBI): domain Eukaryota; kingdom Metazoa; phylum Chordata; class Mammalia; order Carnivora; family Felidae; genus Acinonyx; species Acinonyx jubatus. The sequence goes on from NC_069381.1 coordinate 104,799,361, forward strand.
ATTCATTTAACAAACATTTTTGGAAACCTATGTGCTAAGCCCAGTATAGGCACAAGACATACAAATATGAATATGATATAGTGTCTGCCTTTGAGGTGGTCTGTGGATAGACTTTAAACCCTTGGTAGTTTGGGGAGTGTTCCATGGATGGCTACTGAGGTCCACAAATACCCTTAAGTTATATATGAAATTTTCTGCATAAGAGATTTTCCTTCTGGGGAAGGATCTATAGCTTTCATTTGATTCTTAGAAAAATCTAGGATTAAAAAATATTAAAGAATCATTAGTCTAAATGATTCTATATGTGAATCATGGGGCCTTTTATACCACAATCCTCTTTAAAGGAAAGCACCTCACTTATAGCCTCTGCTGAAGAGTCAGCCCCATTGGTGACTTTTTGCATGATTTGACCCTGTGCTCACTGTCACAGCTGATTGGATTGAGGCTAGCTCTGGACTCAAGGAATGACAAACCATAGAATGGACAGTAGTGGATGTTTCATGACATGACATGGAAAGATGAGCTGAGGCAACTCAGCTTCTTGCCCTTGGGAAATTGAAATTAGAAACACATAGAGAATTAGACGTTTAGAAGAGCTGAAGCTGAACATTTGTGTAGAGAGACTCATGAGGTCATGGCAAATCAAAATTACAAAGAGGTGGACACTATGAATAAGTAGAAGCTATGAAGTTCAGAAAGAGTGTACAGAATAGAGGGGAAAATAAATGAATTGCTAACTAGAAATAAAAGAAGTAGCTACTTGGATATTGGCTGAGTTGCGTAAATGGTGAGGCACTAAGAACCAGAGCCTATAGTCCAACTTTACTAGTGTTCTTGTCCTTCCTGAACCTGGTTGTTCCATTTTCCTGATTTTCTGTAAGATAGTTATTCTTTCAGTAACTCTTCTGCCCCATGAAGTAGCTTGAGTGAAACCAAAGAAAAGAGCTGAACCAAATATGTATGAATTGTCTGGAACCAGGCTGGGGCATCAGCTCCTTCGGGTCAGGGCTGCCAGGGCTGGGCAGCTGCCCAGGGTCATGCTGAGCTGGGTTCATTACCAGGTTTTCATCAAAGGAGAGTTCAGGATAGATGGCAGACAAAGGTAGATTTGGCAAAGTAGGTAAATAGTGCATCAAGCTAAAGGGCTAAAGCAGGTGAGGAGCTGAGGACAAGTGCGGGCTGGTAAACTGATGCCAAGAGACTAAAATGAGGTACAGATGAGCAAAAGGGCTATTCAGAAAATAAACGTGGGGAGTTTTTTTATGTGCAACCTGAGCTCTGTGCAGCATTGGGTAGATTCTAAAATGGACACAATAGAGTGTGACAGACATAATAGTTGGGTGTGACCGAGGTACAGTGACAACGCTGGGGAGGAAATGAGTGGCTAATGTTGTGGGAGCAGGGAAAGCATCATGGAGAAAGTGCTGCTTGAGCTGCTGTTTAAGGATGCCTGAGAATCCACCAGGCGGATGGCCCAGTGGTGAGGCTGAGTGAAGTCAGGCAGTATGGCAGTGTTTCCAATGACAGACTTGAGCTACAGTGTGGGGTTCAAACCCACTATCTCTATGAGTTCCAGAGAGACATTTATCTGCTCTGTGCCTCAGTTTCCTCATTTCCGAGTGGAGAGGATGGTAGCGCTTGCTTCATGTGGTTGTCTTGAAGATTAAGACGTAATTCATATAAAATGCTTAGAACTCAGAGCACTGCCTTCAGAGGAAGCCTCACATGATGGCTCGTGCAGAAATAAAGAGGGATGAAGCCCATGTGTGTTCTCAGGACTTGTGGGTGGCTCCGCAGTCCTACACTCTGGGTGTGGGGTGATGGTCAGTGTGAGGCAGAGGCTGAAGGGTATGAGCCTGGAGAGATAGGTCAGAACATTAAGGGCTCTGCCCCAAAATTTGGATTGCATCCTGAGAGCTATCAAGAACCACTGATGAGTCTTAAGGAAGAGAGTGACATGATGCACTTCACCTTTTGGTGTACTAGAAAATGTACCAAAAAGGAAAGAGACTGGAGGCTTGGAACATAATTGAATATTGTTGCAATGACCAAGGGGAGATGGCCATGAAGTGGGGAGGAAGGGATTGCTCAGTGCTGAGAAGGCAGAAGCAATCGAATCCATGCCCTGTGTGGATGTGGAGGGTTTGGAAGAGATATGCAATCACTTTAGGAGAGAATAGGACTGACAACAGTGACATTTGGGTATAGCTCTTCAAATCCCTCTCGCCTCAGGACTTCTGCTGCTCTGTCTGATGTGTCTCCGGTTGTCTTCCTCGCTCTCCTCATCTGTTTTCATCTGCTTGGGCTGCCATAACAGACACCACACACTGGGTGGAGGGAAGAACAGAAATCTATTTTCTCACAGTTCCAGAGGCTGAAAGTCCAGGATGAAAAGTACTAGCCAGTTTAGTTCTCAGTGAGTTCTCTTCCTGGCTGGCAGACAGCCACTTTCTTGCTGTGTCTTCACGTGGTGGTGAGAGAGGGAGACACCTTGCTCTTCTTTTAAGGCCACGGTCCTATTGAATTAGGGCTCTGCTCTTATGACCTTTAATCACTTAATTATTTAACTGTATTACTCCTCAAGACCCTATTTCCAGGTTGAGTCACATTAGGGTTTAGGGCTTCAACATTTGAATTTTGTAGGGGAGGGGAGAACATAGTTAAGTCCATAGCATGGTCCTTTTTTTTTTTTTTTTTTTAAGTAGTCTCCACACTTAGCACGGAGCCCATTGTGGGGCTTGAACTCACAACCTTGAGATCAAGACTTGAGCTGAGGTCAAGAGTCAGATGCTTCACCCACTGAGCCACCCAGGCACCCCCTTAGCATCATTTTTCCTAAAACAGAGAAATCATCTTCTTCAAGCATTCTTCATTTCTTGAGACTAGGCTAGACACATATCTGGCACAAGACCACTATCCTTAGAAAGACCTTCTTGCAAGGTTGGTGGCTGGCCTCTGGGAACTTGGATTCTGGGAGGTTTCCTACCATTCCCTTATTGTGCCTAACAGTGGCTCACTGTGCCTAAACTGTTTGTACAAACTGTGGTTTATGCCAAACACCCGCTTTCCTTCTGGGAATCTGGCATTTTGGTACATGCCAGAGAGACAGGGTGTGCCTCTGTGACCAGCCTCCAGTAAAAACCTTGGGTACTGTGTCTTTCATGAGGCTCCCTGGGAGACAGAATTGTGTTAAGCATGTGGTGTATCCATTGAATGTTCTCCCACAGTTCCTTGTTATGTGACTTTTACTGCACTCTACTGCCCTTTCCTGTTTACTTACCTGTCTTGCTCACCAGACTGCAACCTCCTTGAGGGCAGAACCAGTGCCCTGCTCACCACAATGTGCCCAACAGTCAGTACATGTGCTTAGTAGTTGTGTAGAAAGGGTCTTCCCTGTGTGTGAAGCTGACCTAAGTACTGGGGTGGCAGTGGCTAACAAGGAAAATGAAGTCCTTTTCTGATCAGGCTCAACCAGCTTTTGTGGATAAATCAATCTTTAAAGAATGAGGAGGAAGGAAAGAGAGACATGATCAGGGAAGCAGGAGGACACCCATAGCCTTCTCTGGTGTCATGAAGTCCACGGAAGAGAGACCTCTAAGATGGAGGGAGTGGTGGACAAGGTGAAGGTCTTTAGAGAGACTGAGTGTGATGAAGGCTGACATGTGTTCCCTGGATTTGGCATTTGTATCTGAGGAGACCTTTGCCAGAGCAGTTTTAGTGTAGTGGTAGGGAGAAAGGCATATGAGGAGTGAATGGGAGGCCAGGAGTGGGGGACAGGGGTGTGGATTACTCACTTGAGAAAATTGACTATGAAAGAGGAGAGGGGGAGTGGCAGCCAGAAGGGGTCTAGGCCAAGGGAGGATTTAAAAACATCCTTCCAAGGGAGGAAGGCATGAGTAGGCTCCCAGGCCACAGAGAAGGAGTTCTCAGAATGGAAAGACAAATGTTGAAAGGATACAAATGATAGAGCAAGGTACTACAGGAGCTGTGGGTGGAAGAAGAAAATCAGGAATGAAGCTGTAGATAGTCCGTAGGTTTGAGAGGGCTGTGGAGGAGCGCCTCCCTGATGCCACTGTCAATGCCAAGAAGCAGGGGGCAAGGCCACCTGTGGCAGTGGCCAGAGGACTTGAGGAGGTTCTCAGTGATGTCAGAGGGACATGGAGAGGGGAACTGACCCAGAATGACTGACAGCTAAAAAAGCTTAGGAAGCTACAACTTACAGTGACTCTAATCGATATGGTTGTGTGATTGTGTGGCTATATTTCTTCAGGTGTGCCTAGAAATTTAGCCATTGGATCCAAGAAAGAGGTGTGGAGAGTAGATTTAGGGTTAGGGTTTCACAGAATGGATATAGCAGAAGGATAAGACAGTGAAAGAGTTGAGGGTATGGGTAGGAAAGTAGTCCACTTCACTGGACATTGAGTACAGGACAGAAAATGAAGGGGCAAAGACATGGAAGGTGGGTGGCACCAAGTCTCTATGAAATCAAAGAACAAGTGGAAAAGAGGGAAGGAGAGAGCTGGGGAGGTGAGAAGTTATTGGTATAACATTATCTTCCAGTGAGTTTAATGTTTGTAGGTAGAGCCCTTATGAATGATGGAAAATCCAAGCATGAGCGTGGACATTAAGCTAGTCCCAATTTACATGGAGTGGGCATGAAGGAGGTCAAGATGCTGTGAGGGTGAGGGTGGCTGGCTGATTTCCATCAATGCTGAGCTCATTGAGGATGATGAATGGGTAGGGGTGGAGGGCAGAGTGTGAAGCAGGTTATAATGTCTCAAGTGAAACTTGTATATGGCACTGATAGGTTGGGGCAGAGGGTGCCATTTTCCTTACTAGAGGCTATGCTTTGGCTAAGTGGAATCATTGGTTATCACCAAAAAATCCTCTGTTCTTACATATCGCTTTGCCATTGTTCAAGCTTTCTCTGTTTGTGGAATATCCTTTTTTTTTTTTTTGCAAGTTTATTTTTTAGTTTATTTTTATATTTTAAAGATCAACTTAACGTGTGGCTTGAAGTTACAACCCCAAGATCAAGAGGTTTGATCTTGATCAAGGTGCCCCTGTTTGTGGAATATCTTTAATTTCAGTTCCCTCTGATGAAATTCTATGGCTCCTTCAGTGAAGCTTCTCCTCATGAAGCTCTCCTGATCTCTGACACCCCTCCTAGGCCCTCCTGCCGTATTTCATAAATTCTGTTTTGGAAGGGAGGGTTTGAGATATATATACACATATATATGTGTGTATATATATGTGTATATATATGTATATATGGGTATATATATGTGTGTATATATATGGTTTATGTTAATAGATGTTTTATATTTTCTTTAAATTTTTTTTAATGTTTATTTATTTTTGACAGAGAGAGAGAGAACGAGCAGGGCAGGGGCAGAGAGAGAGAGGGAGACACAGAATCCGAAGCAGGCTCCAGGCTCCCAGCTGTCAGAACAGAGCCCAACGCGGGGCTTGAACTCACAGACTGCAAGATCATGACCTGAGCCGAAGTTGGACACTCAACTGACTGAGCCACCCAGGTGCCCCAGTGTTTCATATTTTCTGATGGCATGTGAGTTCCTGGAAATGAGAGCTCTCTTATATTCATCTTTGTCATTAAAACCAACTTGCACAGTAAGACCCAATGCATGTTTGTGGGACTGAACGAGTGATACAGTTTCAGAGTAGGGGCCGTTCTGTTTCAATTCTGTGTAATTTAACATTCATGACTTAATGTTAAATAACTTGCCGCTCCAAGAATCATTTGACTCTTTGTGTTGTTTTTCTTTTCTGTGGGGGAGAATCTCAATATATTTATGTTATGGGTCTTAAATTTATATTCAGTAAGTTATTCAGTGAGTATTTGTCGAGGACCAGATCCTGTGCTATGTGCTAGGGTCTGAGGATACAAAGATAAAAAAGCCATGGTTCTTGCCTTTGAGGATTCCCAAATCTAATTGGGTTAATAAAATAGGACTGGGATCTTTCTAGAAACTATAGCATATGCAGAGGAGGGTATTCTCTCAGTCTCTGGGATAAGGCTCCTTCCATTTAAGTCCTGGGCTAGAAGGTTTACCTCTCAAAGATAAGAACTGTAAGGAGAGGTCTTGCCCCCTGCACTGAAGGCACATTTGCAATACTGTGGAATGAGCCACAACCTGTGAGGCTACTGTGGTATAAATGGAAATGCCAGACAGGGAATGTGAATGCCTGCGTTTGAGTTTCAGCCCCCTCCCTTACTAGATAAGCTGTTTTTTTTTTTTTTTTTATTTGAGTTCTGGTTTTCTTAGGTGTGAAATGGGGATAGTAATTAAGGAGATAATAAATATAAAAGAGATCTTTAAATGGTGAGGTGTTATACCAGTGTTAATTGCTACCAGCAGTAACGCTGTGTGGGTTAAATCAAAGTGCATTTTGTAAACTGTACTTTGTATATGATGGGTGTCATTCTGGAAGCCCTTCCCTCCTCACTTCCGTTGCCTCTGTCCCAGTGGCTGGCCCTCATTAATTCCCTGGAGCAGCCCTGGGGGCCCTGTGCAAGCTGGAGGCGTTAGCTGTTTGCTTTCCCCCATTGTCTGCACACAGCTACATTTTCTTCGTGTTCTTCTAGACATCTTTCATGCTGCTGGGTGCAAACCATTGAAGTTCTGTGCCTCATTGTTTTTAGGTCTTCAATTGTTGTAAGGCAGAGTTGAGAAATTTTCTCTTTCACAATGACCCACAAGAAAACTGTCACATTAAAATCTCTGCTCTGAGGAGGTTGCACCATTTCAGAGCCACATCCAATCTGTTGGATCTAAATATGTCCTCAAAATATTCTCAGTGAGTCTGTATTGCTTTTTTAAAATTTGGTCTAAATTCTTCATTGTGGAATTCAAGGTCCTTTATGGTCTAATCCCAGCTGTTTTTTTTTTTTTTTTTTTTTCATTATTTCCCTTCATTCACTGCAAACTCCAGTCAAAGGGCACTTTTCACTGTTGCCTGCAGGCAGAGTTGATCTTCCAGCTGGTTCTCACTGGTAAGGCCACACTGGTTATTCAAATCTTGAAAATTTCCTCTCCCTTCTTTCTTGTCTGAACCCTTATTTAGTGGCCTCTCTTCTTGTCTGAACCCCTGAGTGTTGTCCATTTGAAGCCCAGCCACCCTCGTCCCTCTGCTGGGCCATGCAGTTCCTGTAATCAGGTAGCTTTTGGGTTAGTGTATGATGTGGTGAGGGTCTCCAGGACTTGCTCCAGTGTGGCCACCTGGCCACTATTCTCACTGGTCTGTGTTAAGTCACATTTGAAATACCTTCCAGCCGCTTTAGGGGGTTTTCATTCTTGTGATATTTTCCTTTCATCTACAATGTTTTCCCCATCTCCTCAAGTCCAAATTCTACCTATATGAAGACCCAGCTAAAAAAGAACCTTATCTATGAAGCTTTCACTTTATCTCTTCCAACTAAAAAGGATCTGTCTCCTCACTGATCTACTACAGCCCTTTATCTGCACTTTTCTTGTGGCTTGTGTTCCAGGTGATCTTGAATTCTGGCTATTTAAGTATGTGCCAGTTTTTCCCTGGGGGGCAGGATCTAGTACAATACCTTTTGTTGGTGGCACTATCCCACTTTCTAGAGGGCTTTCACAGTCCTTCTTACTCATACTCTGGGTCTAGGACAAGAAAGTGATGGGTTCGTAGGTGTAAGGACTTCTCTGTGTGACCGGGGAAGAATTTAAAGGTTCTTGTGGTCTGTCTTTTCTAATGGCTTAACACTTTTATGCAGTGGGACTTCCTCTGTCTCAACTCTGCCTGGCTCCCATGCTGCCAACCTCCAGCTCTTAGAAGGCCTAGGAATGGGCTGGTTAGCTAGCTTTGTTCCCAGCCTTTACAAAGAGATTGGTGAAAGCAATAGGAAGTTGATTCAAGCCAGTTTAAGTAATCATGAAATTATTGTTCACGATCGCTAAAACAGGAGGTCCCACGACAGGAGAGCTTACAGGCCTGATTGATTCAGGAGCCTGGTGACATTGTCAGGGAAAAGGTTCTTCTTATCTCATGGTCCAAGCTACCCTATAATCACAGGACAGCCACCAGCAGCAGGTTGCACATCCTGAGCGTGTATTTCCTTGTTTGCATCCAGCGGGAGAGACTTGCTTCTCTTTTCTGGAAGCCCTGAGCAAACTTCTCTTAACTCTTATTGCCCAATTAATTTAGGCCTGCCTACCCAGAGCCAATCACTGACTGAAGGGATAGAACCACTCTCATTAGCTGAGACAAGTTGGGGTGGAACAGAAGTTGAGGTAAGATTGTATTTTCCAGAAATGGCTGTCACAGTGTTGTCCTCCCACGTACTCTTCTTATAATGTGACCTTCACACTCCTTCCAAAAAGACACGGGATCTGTGTTTCCTCCTCTTGAATCTGTGTGGGCTTGTGCCTACTTTGCAAGTGATACTCTATGATTTCTGATACTTGATGTTAAGTTAAATGGTGATATGGGGTCTGCCTGGTTCTCTCTTGGGACCCTTGCTCTAGGAATGCAGCCACCATGCTATAAGGAAGCTCAAGCCACTTGGTGGGCAGACCCCTGTCAGGGGAACCAGTGGCCAGCACCAAATGGCCAGCACGTGAGTGAACTGCCTTGGAAGTGGAGCCTCCGGCTTCTGTCACGTTGTCACACTGCCCAGCTGACACTGTGTGAGGCTGGAGTGCTGTTTTATTAACTGCTGAGTTTTGGGGTGTTATTATTATTATTATTATTATTATTATTTTAATGTTTATTTTATTGTGAGAGAGAGAGAGAGCGAGCACGTGTGGGGGAGGGACAGAAAGAGAGGAAAAGAGAGAATTCCAAGATTTGGGCTCCATCTCATGAACCGTGAGATCCTGACCTAAGCCAAAATCAAAAGTCGGAAGCTTAACTGACTGGGCCACCCAGGCGCCCCTTGGAGTGATTTTTGATGCAGCAATGGATAACTGAAACAGGGGCCCACTACAAAAATTATTGTGTTTCCTCACTGCTTTCTGTAGTACCTTACTGTTTCTGTCACTGGATAGGGTATCTATCAAGGGCAAGGCCTAAGGTGAGGGCCTGGAGAAAAGATTTGACGCCTAGAAGGCATTTTGTTGTTTCCTTTAACTTACTAAGTCTGGGAATCCTGTATGGGATTTTATGGTTCAGGTTTTATAATAATAACAGTGATTTTGCACACCTCCCTCAAGAAATTGCAGTGGAAGATGGCTGGTTGTAATGTGGATGTTCAAGATCCAAGGGAAGTAGTCATGACTAATATCTACTTTCTTTTTACTGAAAGTGTGACCCACCCAGGAAGGAGCAAGCATTGTCAAGGCATCATTCTCTCAGGGATGCTTCTTTCTTGTTTTTACCTATTCCAGGAGCCAGGCTCTTGACTGGTTGCCAGAGTGTCCACTCAACTAAAGTAAATACTCCCCCAAGGAATTCATTTATTTAACTGAACAAGAGAAAGACTGAACTCATGCTCTAGAGAAATCTACATATCGTTTTTAAAGGGTTAACACCATGGTCAATCTATAAGGAAGTAGTGATGTGGTTTTGATGCTAACAAATTCTGTCTCTCTTAGAGATCTGACTAAACTCTTCAGGTGTGGTTGCAGGAATTACTGCTGTCTTGGTCCTCTACTTTGTCATCTTGGGTTTGCTTATTTCCCCGAACTTTTATGTGCCCCTGCTTCACCTTGCTGGCCTCCCGTCATATGATCCAGACTGGTTGCTTCCTGGTATTCAAAACTCTTCAAATTGTTTTGCAGAGAAGTCTCGGAGTCTGTCTCCAGTTTCTTGAAGTCCAGACTTCACGCATGTCTTCACCCATTAATTTGCAGTTGCAGATTTGAGTACTGCTGAAACACAGAAGGTTTATCCTGTTGACTGAATTTTTTTTTAATTTTTAATTTTTGCAAAGTGCCTGCTGTGGTGACTGGTTCTTGGAATTGATTTTCCTTTCTCTGCACATCCTTTGCCCTGCAACCTGGCAACAGTTGGGCTTCTGTGAAACATCCATGCCTCTGGCAGGAAGAGAACAGGTATAGATTTGGAGGATAGCCGCCCCCCCCACCCCACCATCCTCTCTCCTCAGCTGATCCAGTGTGGAGGTGACTTTGGTTGCTTCCTGAATTATAAGACCAGACATTGCCGTGGCTTTGTTCACTCTGGGTTTTTATTATTTCAAGGGTTCTATTTTTCTGACCACTGAGATACTCAATAATTATATGTTGGGTGAATGAACAATTTTATTTGGACTCGATTTGGTTAGAGATAAAGAAACGGAAGCCCAGAGGGGTTGCAGGACTTGGTGAGATGCAGAGGCAGACTTACAACTGGGTCTCTTGGCTTTATTGCAAATGCTTGCTCATTTTAAAGACTCAAGAGAGCTGCCTTTCTTTCTGAAAGCTTTCCTGCCAGCCTCCCCCTGGCCTTGCCCCCTCCAGGGGCACTGACCGCTGTCTCCACAGGACCCCGCACGGACGTCCTGGACTGTTTCAGACAGTTATTTATCTACGCGTACATCTCTTCCTGCAGAGACAGCAAGCTCCTTGAAGGCAGAGGCCGTGTCATAGTTTTTTTAAAATCCACCACGCATAGCACAGGCTTGGCCTTCAATGTGTGAATTAATGGCTGTTGGAGTGAAAGTCAGTTGGAGTGAAACCGCACATCTTACATTTTTCTCCCTTGACAGTGAATTTCAGCCTTTCTCTATTTGTCCGTGGTCGTACCTGTGAGGTCACGTGCTTCGTTACTTTATAATAAAGCGTCTCCTTCAGACATTGTGTATATATGCCTGTACATGTGCATTTTAATTTTGTCTCTTTAAACTAACCACTAGTATTAAAAAAGAAATACAGGCTTATCATGAAAAAAATTCAAACAGTACAGAAGGGTTTACAGTGAAAAGCTGAAGGCTTCTCATTCCCCCTAGACCCACTACCCTCTGTAATCAGTATTTTTGAGGTGTTCTCAGTAGTTGTTTTATCAGACTTACATGTATAGAGTCACACTGGATGCACTGATTTACCACTTGCTTTGTTTTCACTTAATGATCTATTTCGGACATCTTTTCATATCAGTGCATATATTTCCACCATATTCTTCTTTTTAAAAAAAATTTAATGTTTGTTTATTTTTGAGAGAGAGAAAAACAGAGCACGAGTGGGGGAGGGGCAGAGAGAGGAGGAGACACAGAATCCAAAGGGGCTCGAACCCACAAACTGTGAGATCATGACCTGAACCGAAGTCTGATGTTCAACCTACTGAGCCACCCAGGCGCCCTCCACCATATTCTTGTTAATGACTTCATAGTATTCTATAATACAGATACAGTATGAAAAGCCTAATAGTGAGCTTTTATTGAAAGACAATTAGATAGTTTCATTTTTTTCCCTAAGAAGTGTTCAGAAATCCTGTATGCATATAGACGTACCTGAGGAGAAACTCTTGATAAATAAAACAAGTCACTTCTTAGGTCTGTGAATTAGCAAGTCCTCTCAGACGTTTACCACCAAGTGGACACAAAAGAGTTAAGTGCTGTGGTACGTTCCTGTGCTTCAGCCCAGAGGTGAGGCATTTCTGGAGCCCATGGCCTCCTTATGTTGCTTTGGTTCTGCTGGCCTCTCCAGCTGCCCTCTCCTCATCCCCAGCCCAGCCCTGACTCCACTTTGGGTCTCTCTGTACCTGGCCAAATCTCCCTCTGTTGCTTAGTCACCCTTGATTGGGAGCCAAAGCAAACCAGCCAGCCCATGAACAGGAATTACCTGTTTCTCAGTCAACACTGCCCCCCACCCCCAACCCCTAACGTCTGTGATCTCCCACTTATTGTCCAGATTGTGGCCTCTCCTTGTGGTTTGGTGTGTGCTGTTTAGAGGGAGAAAGAAAAGCAAAGCTCTGCCAAAGCAAGGCAGTTTGAGTCTTAAGTGGCAAAGTTAAAACAGAAGAAAGCAAGTTAAAGAGGCTCACAGTGTGGGGATAGGGAGATATGGATTCAGTAAATGTTTATTTAGCACCTATCCTCTGCCAATTTAAGGCACAAAGCAGGTGTGTGTGGGCTGAGGGGCGCTGCCTGTGCCTCCTGTTCTGGTCTCACATATCAAGAATAGAAAGGAACTCCTGTCTGTGTCTGTCTCTCGCTGCTCTGTCCCTCCCCTCCAAGCAGGGCTGGTCAGGAATAGATCTAGCTGTGGACAGGAAACTAGTGGTTTTGGTGGTCTGGGTGGAAACGATGACGTTTGCTCTTGCCAGGCTTAGAGTGTGGAATGGGGTAGGGCCTGGGAGCCTCCCCAGGAAGTGACTCAGGGACCTGAGATGTCTGAGCTGTGGCTTTCTCTTGCTGGAGGGCTGTGGGTGGGTCTCTGAGTGCCAGGCAGTACTTGATTTCCTGACTTGGACACCTGAGCAGCCAGAACTCAGAGATGTGAGCACCGCCTATTGTCACAGGTGTCTGGGGGCTCTACACGTTATTGTCATAGGTATTTGGGGGCTCTAAACATTCCAGGAAGCCCTGCCCCAGAAGCTGCCAGAGATGCCTTTCCTCCAGCTACCTACATTGCCCACAGTTTCAGTAGGTGACAGTCCGGTGACTTCAGCTGTGGGGTGCAGCAGCCTGGTTCCCAGAGCTGGTGATGGGAGGGTGGGGCAGACACACCTCATTCATTTCAGGTTTCTCAACTAACAAACTTGTCAGATTACAGGAATTGCATGAGGCTTTTAAACTCTCAGTATGCCAGGAAAATAATCATCACCGTTTACTACCTGCTCCAATGCACCCTTTTATCTATCTATCTGATGAAGTTTTGGGGTGATGGGGGGTTTGTGGGATCTGGAGCCGATGGCCAATAAAGAATTCTTTTTTTTAAAAATTTTATTTATTTATTTATTTTGAGAGAGAGAGAGAGAGAGAGAGAGAGAGAGAGAGAGAGAGAGAGAACAAGCAGGGGAAGGGGCACAGAGAGAGAGGAGAGAGAATATTCTGAGCAGACTCCAAACGGTCAGCAGAGAACTGGATGTGGGGCTCGATCTCCCAAACTGTGAGATCATGCTTGAGCCGAAATCAAGAGTTGGATGCTTAACCAACTGAGCCACCCAGGCACCCCCAAGAAGGAATTCTTGAAGATGTCTTTGGTGCAAAAAGGTGATTTTGATGAGGGAGCATAAGGCAAACTGACAGACTGCAAACACCACCCTCCCACCCCAGGTGGGACATGTGTGATATTCCTCAGGCACTCCTGGTGGCCCAAAACAAATGGTTAACTGACAGAGATCATGGTTCTGCAGGACCTAAGGCTCCATCACCCCTCCACAGAGATTCTGGGAAACAGGCAGAAGGAAGTGGCAAATGGAACTAAATTTCCTTATACCCTGCAGCCCATTGACAGATACTTGAGGTCGGCAGAGTAAGTTTCTCCAAGAACTCCTTATAGTCTTAATGCTAATGCTTTGCTAAAGGGAAAACAACCCTAGCTTGACCATAGCTAGGCCTCCACTATCTTGGGAGTCTTCTTCAGCACGTGAAAATCTCACTGGATGGCTCAGTTGGTGAAGCATACAACTTCGGCTCAGGTCATGAACCCATGGATGTTGGGCTCTGCTTCAGATTCTGTGTCTCCCTCTCTCTCTGCCCCTCCCCCACTCACCATCTGTCTCTCTCTGTCTCAAAAATAAAATAAAAACATTAAAAAAATTAAAAAAAAATCTCACTGGAAACTTCCCCTGCACTTTACTTCCTCCAACCCCAGAGTATATTACCAGTCTCTTCTTATGGTCCTGGGGCAGCTCTTCCTGCCCAAGGGTCCTGTCCCATGTTTCAATAAAATCACCTTTTTGTACCAGAGACGTCTTCAAGAATTCGTTCTTGATCGTCAGCTCTGGACTCCACGAACCCCACTATCACACCCCAAACCTCATCAGTTTTATTAAAGCACAGGGACAGGACCCATGGGCAAGAAGGGCTGCACTGGGGTCATGATGGGTAACATCATTATACACCCTCAGGTTGGCAGGGGGTCGGGGATAGAGTAAGTCTCTACGGAATTTTGGAAGCAAGGTTTCCAGGACCTTGAGGGGCTAGCTGTTGCTAGGGAAACACCATTAATCACAGTTTAATAAAACCTGAGTCATGAGATCCCCTCAGATACATAGTTGGGGGGGGGGGGCATAAGCTTGGCCAGCATATATCCTGGGGCAGTTGAGATAAAGGAAATAGATTTACAGAATCCTCCAGGTTGGGACAATGTTAAGCCAAGGTTCTCTTTTGTCCCCAAAGTGTCATCAACCAGGCAGCTGAGCTCCTAGAGGGAGGTCACTCTGCTGGTTTCCAGGACTTGTCAATGGGCTGCAGGCAGTAAGGGAATTTAGTTTTTAATTTGCCTTAGTTTCGTACAGGACCATGGCAAGGATTTAAGCCTCTTTCCTTTGTTCTTTGGTAGTGGGAGTGTCCCAGGAATATCACACATATTCCACTGGGGTGCTAACTTGTGCTTTGTCCCTCAGCCTGCCTCATGCTCCCTCATTGAATCTACTGCTCTACCTACATATCTTTTGAGTCATTTTATAATTTACGGAAGAAAAAAGAAATAGTAAAAATGACTTTATTAGATTTTATAAAAAGAATTTAAATATGGCAAACTCAAATTTTTGTTCCATATTTTCCTGGATTTGAAAATATACCCATGTATGTTTGCTTATTTTTTTGTGTGTAGGTACATATCTGTATATATGACATGTGTGTCCTCTTATTTGTTCTATAATTGCAAAATATTTCCATTTTTAGATTTATAAATACCAAAGGATCAATCTAATGAATGTTTTATTTCTACATCATCTCTTTCTGCCCATTTGCCTTGTTACACTCACCTGTCTTTAGCATTTTTCCACTTATAAACTGTATCAAGTAGAATTTAGTGCATAAACATTATAAGAGATGAAAGAATGTCACTTTTTTCTGCAAAGTGGGTGCTTCAGGTTCGGGCAAAGTACTGTGCGATGTAGCTTTTCCTATGGAATAACTAACTGCATGAGACTACCCTGTTTCTTTTTTGTCCTTAGAAATATTTACCATCCCCTCATTGATTCTTGCAAGCTTGTTGGAGGGCTGCACAGCTACTTGTATGTCCTGTAAGAAGTAACAGTCTTCTCCCTCAGGGGATACCACCTCCCTTGATGAGCCTGTGGCTTTGGGATAGACACACACGGAGGTGTGAGGAAGGCTAGCCAGCCAGAGCAGCAGAATGGTCCCTGGTAGTCAGCGAGGTGACTCCACCTCACTGAGAACATGCCTGGCTCTCCACATGGGTGATATAGTCATCCAAAGACTCTAGCATGAGACCTCCCTGAGACGATCTGTTTCACCACTGTCAGTAGAGGGCTTGCTGTCCCTTTGCATGCATTTATCTTTTGATTCATTTGATAATTGTGAAATGTGTTCTTTTGTCAATTTTCTCCTTTTTGTATTATGTGAAGAAAATGAAAAATTCTCAATTCTCAACTGTGTTCAAGGAAAGTGAAAACAAACAAAAACCCACACCACACATAAATAAGGTATCTTGAAACTTTTAAAAGTAACTTTTGGAAAGATGATGGAATACTTTGGCACCATCATAAGAAAACCGAAGGATGACACAGATGACATCATGGTGATGATTCATTCCACTTGTGAGGTGTCCTCCAAGCATTCCTGTCCCTCCTGTTTTCTTATATCTTGAAATGTTTCAAGATACAGAAAAATGTGGGGTGGCCGGGTGGCTCAGTCGGCTAAGCATCCAACTTCGGCTCAGGGCATGATCTCATGGTTCCTGAGTTCAAGCCCCATGTCCAGCTCTGTGCTGACAGCTCGGAACCTGGAGCCGATTCTGTGTCTCCCTCTCTCTCTGACCCTCCCCCACTTGTGCTCTGTCGCTCTCTCTCAGAAATAAATAAACATTAAAAAAATTAAAAAAGATACAGAAAAATGTGATTGCTAAGACCTCAAAATATAGCTTCCTTTTGTAAAAGGGTCCAGTGGACCCAAAAGGTAATTAAAGACAGAATATCCTGAGTTTTATTATTACTTTTTAAGTGAGTCTTCCCTTTTTTTCTCCAGAAGAACTCTCAGTAAGAACAAAAGTTCTGAAATATAAATCCTTGCAAATAGATAGAACTACCTAAGAGGGAAACCCAACATGTAAAATGGGTTTCTTTTAAAGCTTACAATAAACACCAGTGTTTGTCAAACATCATTACTTCCTTTTTTCCTCCCAGCTTTTGGAGGCTTTGTTAGGGAAGCACTCAACCGTGCATGAGAAGGTAAAGTGACACTGCGCTGTGGCAGGTGGCATGGGCTCAGAACACGCGTGCGTTCTTCTCTTATGGTCATGGATCCCTGAGTGCTGACATGTACCTCACCTCCTTATCTCTGTTTTCAGCCTCGCGCAGCTCCTGGTCCCCAGGTTTCTCCATCTGTCAGCTGCCTTTGTGCCACTATTCCCGACCTCCCAGCCGGCACTCCACTGACCACCTGAGCAATCAGACATTCTCATTTCTCTTCAGTCCTTGTGTGTCCCACCAGGCGCTCCCCCTACCCTCACCCGCACCCTACCCTTCAGCCGTGGGCCCCGGGTAAGGGCTGCAGTCTTTGTCGCTCCACTTCACCCTTGGGCACCACTCATCAACCCCTTGTCCTTGGTTGGTTTCCTCACGCCCCGCCCCCCTGGAGCTCCTCCCTTCGGTCCTCCTCCCACCGCTGCAGAGGACCTTTCCATCTCCTGGGGGAGGCATGCACCGCAGCCCTCAGCCTCTGCCACCCACAAGCAGATCTTCCTCCACACCCGCCTGAGTGGGAGGAGCCTGGGCGTCCCTCCTGCCCGTGATCCTGCTTGTTTCCTATTCTCTCTGACTTTGGCCTCCGTTTTCTCTTCTCTCCCCTGTTTGCTTGATCCCTCTCTCTCAGGACTCCCTTTTTCTCCCATGTATCTGGCAGGGGACAAGAACACCCCAACCTGGGGCTGGATCCCATGACCCTGAGTTGATGACCTGAGCTGAAATCAAGGGTCCAACGCTCAACCAACTGAGCCACCCAGGCGCCCCTGTTTCATGGTTTTAATCAGCACCTCTATATATACAAGTTGACCTTCATATCTTTGCCATAGACCACACTCCACTAGCCTGTTGGCCATCTCTACTGGATGTCCTACAACCACTTCAAATTAAATAGGGCCATCTTCCCCTTACTATGGTTCTCCATTTTCTCTCTCTCTTTGAAGATTTTATTAGGCCAATGAGAAAAATGTCCATTCTCTGTGCTAAGGTATTTTAATACTTTGATAATTTGAACATAGGAATATGCAGAACTTAATGGAAAACTTCCTTGACAAAATTTTATGATTTTATAGGAATACGTAATTTATAAACGTTGCTGACAAGAGCATATAGCATAATGCATACATATATCTGTAGTGCCTCAGGGAGTCTTTTAAGCATAACATGGAACTAATTCTTTCTTGTGAACTTTTAAACATCTGCCTTCCTGAATTTTAGTTTTTATGTTATACCACATCCAGTCTCTCACTTCTTCACTTTCGTAAAACCCAGGATGATATTGCCGCTTTCCTTCCAAGTTTCCATCACTTTCATAGCATCAATGACTTCTTCTGTATTCCATCCTTTTTCCATCCATTTTCTTCATGGTGAGAGATTGGAAGAACAGGGGAAGTCAAGACCTTCACACATTCTGTGCTATTAGCAGGCTGCCCCCGCAGATGTCACACAGCCATGGGATTTACGGCCTTCGAGCATGTGGTTCGAATCCCTCTGGACTCTCCCCCTACCCCTGCCACCATGGTATTAGCTGCTATTTATTCTGTATTTACTGTGTGCTGGAAAAAAACAACAACAACTTAAAAACTCACAAATCAAAAAGGGGCAGAAGTGGAGTTGGCCCCGAAGCCTTCCCATGCTGCTGTGCTGCCTCTTGTCCCAGCCTGGGGATGCTCTCCTGTGACACATGTGCAGTCTGCCTCGGGAATGCTCATGGATACTCTCTAACACACCTCATCTTGTCCCTCCTCTGTCTTCCCCCGGTGCACCCAAGCCGGCTTCATCCATGATTGTAGAGATGTTCATGCAGCTCTGTCTTGTCACCCAGCCCTGAACTTCCTTCTCCCTCACAACCTTGCTTAGTTTATTTCTGATGAGGGTGTGCCCATCCCTATTCCATCCATGAGTCTTGTCTCACTAGGTCTAGGAAATTCAACATACATTTACTGAACCCTGCTATGTGCTTTTCATTGTGCTAGGTGCTAGGAATAAGGCACCCTCCTTCCCTCTTTGGGTCAATATCATGGCCACTCTGTTCATTGCTGTGTTGGCATCTGGAGTCATCAGGGTGACAGTTGGCTCTCTTCAGGTTATGTTCTCTTGTCAGTAACTGGCTGCCTCCCACCTGTCATGTTGCAATTGATGTCCTTTAGAGTAACTACTCTCATAGTTTCCTGTAGTAAGAGGCTTTGCAGATGTTGGATGAAATGATAAATGTTAAATACTTTTCATGTTCCTGTATAAATTGAAAACATGTTAATTTAAAGACAACTATAAATAGATAAGCACCATCACTGTTTAAGGCTGACTTTGTGAACTCACCCAGCACACAGCAAACACCTTCCGCCAAAGCCATATACTTATACCAACAGTAAACTGGTGTTATGAATCATATCTGTGTTCAAGGAAGGTTAAGTTAGGTCATATAAGGAGTATATTTTATTATTTTATTTTATTTTTTAAAAATGTTTATTTATTTTGAAAGAGAGAGAGAGAGAGAGGGTGGGAGAGAGGGAGGGAGAGAATCCCAAGCAGGCTCTGCACTGTCAGCATGAAGCCCTAGGTGGGTCTCAATCCCACGATCATGACCTGAGGTGGAATCAAGAGCTGAACGCTTAACCACCTGAGCCACCCAGGTGCCCCATGACTAATGAATCTCACCGATAAGGGGATTATAAGGTAGGTGGTCCTAGAGACCACTGTGAGACTCTTTGGTGTGACTTATAGGGGTAGTGTTTTATAGCATCACAACTCCCTTTTTTACTTCATGGGGTCATGGGAGTTGGGTTTCCCTCAAGGTAAGGTGGTTAAGCTAGACGAGATATTTAAGAGAATAAATCAGAGGGTTGAATTTGAGTCGATGTAGGGACTGTTGGAGCCAGAACTAGGGAAAATACCACTTCAGGTCTAAGGGACAGGGAAGGTTTGAAACTAGGGACCACAGACTTCAAGCTGTATTACAAAGCTGTAATCATCAAGACAGTATGGTACTGGCACAAAAACAGACACTCAGATCAATGGAACAGAATAGGGAACCCAAAAATGGACCCACAAATGTATGGCCAACCAATCTTCGAAGCAGGAAAGAATGTCCAATGGAATAAAGACAGTCTCTTCAGCAAGTGGTGCTGAGAAAACTGGACAGCGACATGCAGAAGAATGAACCTGGGTCACTTTCTTACACCATACACAAAAATAAACTCAAAATGGATGAAAGACCTCAATGTAAGACAGGAAACCATCAAAATCCTCAAGGAGAAAGCAGGCAAAAACCTCTTTGACCTTGGCCGCAGCAATTTCTTAGTCAACACGTCTCTGGAGGCAAGGGAAACAAAAGCAAAAGTGAACTACTGGGACCTCATCAAAATAAAAAGCTTCTGCACAGCAAAGGAAACAATAAGCAAAACTAAAAGACAACCGATGGAATGGAAGAAGATATTTGCAAACGACATATCAGATACAGAGTTAGTATCCAAAATCTATAAAGAACTTATCAAACTCAACACCCAAAAGACAAATAATCCGGTGAAGAAATGGGCAAAAGACATGAAGAGACACTTCTCCAAAGAAGACATCCAGATGGCCAATTGACACATGAAAAAATGCTCCACATCACTCATCATCAGGGAAATACGAGTCAAAATCACATTGAGATACCATCTCACACCTGTCAGAATGGCTAACATTAACAACTCAGGCAACAACAGATGTTGGCGAGGATGCGGAGAAAGAGGATCTCTTTTGCACTGCTGGTGGGAATGCAAACTGGTGCAGCCAGTCTGGAAAACAGTATGGAAGTGCCTCAAAAAATTAAAAATAGAACTACCCTACGACCCAGCAATTGCACTACTAGGAATTTATCCAAGGGATACAGGTATGCTGTTTTGAAGGGGCACATGCACCCCAATGTTTATAGCAGCACTATCAACAATAGCTAAAGTATGGACAGAGCCCAAATGTCCATTGGTGGATGAATGGATAAAGAAGAGGTGGTATATATATACAATGGAGTATTACTCAGCAATCAAAAAGAATGAAATCTTGTCATTTGCCACTATGTGGATGGTACTAGAGGGTATTATGCTAAGCGAAATTAGTCAGAGAAAGACAAATATCATATGACTTCACTTATAGGA
Source organism: Acinonyx jubatus (assembly GCF_027475565.1). Classification (NCBI taxonomy): domain Eukaryota; kingdom Metazoa; phylum Chordata; class Mammalia; order Carnivora; family Felidae; genus Acinonyx; species Acinonyx jubatus. The sequence goes on from NC_069381.1 coordinate 104,819,790, forward strand.
GAACTTTAAGACAGAACAGATGAACACAAGGGAAGGGAAGCAAAAACAGTATAAAAACAGGGAGGGGGACAAAACATAAGAGACCCTTGAATATGGAGAACAAACAGAGGGTTACTAGAGGGGTTATGGGAGGGGAAATGGGCTAAATGGGTAAAGGGCATTAAGGAACCTACTCCTGAAATCATTGTTGCACTATATGCTAACTAACTTGGATGTAACTTAAAAAAAAAAAAGAAAGAAATTAGGGATCAAACTGAAGGTCAGCAGACAGGAGGACCTGGAAAAGAATGGAAACAGTGAGGAGGATCCCAGACATATCTATCAAGTAATGTCTGTGGTGCTGTTTTGTGTTTTTTTGGTGCTGGTGGGTGTTTGGTCAATGGACAGGTCAGCCTGGCTTAAAGTGTAGAGTCAAGGGCAATGATAGTTTGTAAAAAGCCCATGACATGTATTGTCCATAGGTGAGACAGATTCTTCAACTCTCAAGACTGAATAAAATTAACTTGAACCATCCCCACACTAAATCTTGGCCAACAGAAATCCCAAATCTGGGTGATCTTGGTACATCTCAGGGACTCACATTTCTTTTCTTTTCTTTTCTTTTCTTTTCTTTTCTTTTCTTTTCTTTTCTTTTCTTTTCTTTTCTTTTTTCTTTTCTTTTCTTCTTTCTTTTCTCTTCTTTTTTCTTTGTCTTTCTTTCTTCTTCCTTCCTTCCTTCCTTCCTTCCTTCCTTCCTTCCTTCCTTCCTTCCTTCCTTTTTTCTGAGGGATAGACTCGTCAGCAGGTTCCATGTCCAGTGAGAAGCCTGACTTGGGGCTCCATCTCACAACTGAGATCATGACCTGAGAGGAGATCAAGTGTCAGACACTTAACCAACTGAGCTACCAGGCACCCCCGAGGGGTTCACATTCTTATGGCTGCCTCCCACCTACTTTGGCTTTCTGCCTTCTAGACAGGGATAATTCAGCCTCTTCTCAGATTCCCACCAAAAACCACTCACACAGCATCTAGTTTTTTTTTTTTTTTTTTTTTTTTTTTTTTTTTTTTTTTTTTTTTTTTAAGATTTGAGGGTCCTGGGCAGCGTTGTATCACATCCCACACAGCCATCTGCCATTTATGGACCTCTCCCTGTTCTCTCTCTTCCCTGATGGAACAACTCAGATTCCTCGTTTCATGACTAACAGCTTGTCAGTCATTTTTAAAAATTTTACTTGTGTGCACCCTCTGAGTCTTGCCTTCCACCCTGACCTAATTTCAAGACATTTTTCTCAACAGTTTCAGTAGAGAAATCCCCTCCATTTTTTATGCACATCCCTGAGCCTGTACTTGTAGCATGGGGTGGGCTGGAGGAGTACTTATGTCTAGCTTCATGGTTAGCACTTAGCAAGCTGCAGACAGGAGTTAGAAGTCAGTCCTTAGTCTACAGCCATGATCATTAGCAAATGAATAGCCATCTGTTAGCACTGCACAACTCTATTAATGGAAGGTCAGGTTATTCTTAATTTCTGTCATGTTCTTTCCTTCCATATACCTTTCTTTGTTTTCCTGCAGGGTGACTGGCAAGATCCTCCTCTGGGTAGTGACATTTGAAATACAGTTGGCCCTTGAATAACATCGGGGTTCAGGGAGCTGACCCCTCTCCTGTACACAGTTGAAAAATCCCCTTGTATTTTTGACTCCCCCCAAAATTAAGTGCTAATAGGCTACTATTGACCAAAAGCCTTACCAATAATGTAACTAGTAGGTTAATGCATATTTTGTATGTTGTATGTATTCTTACAATCATACCTTTCTCTTAAAATTTTTTGGTATTTTGAGGCTATGCAGTTGGTCTGTGATTTTTTCATATTGTCACAAATCCCCCCAAAATTTTCCAAAAATATTTATTAAAAAAAATCCATGTGTAAGTTGACCCATGTAGTTCAAACCTACGTTGTTCAAGGTCAATTGTACCTGTCCTACAGAGTTGGCTGTGATCATGTCCGGAATCACAGGAGCTGAAATGAGCTCCAGAGTTGGCTGTGATCGCGTCTAGAATCACAGGTGCTGAAATGAATATGTAGTTCATTTCATGTGTAGTGGGCTAACTACTCTTCCTATCCAGGTTATTTTACAGATAAAAGCCACATTCTAAGACCTATTTATTGATGTCACAACAATTTTGAAGTTCAGATATGTCTTAAAGTTGAAATGCACACTTAATATAGTGTTCCTTCTGGCCCCCCAACAAAAATGCTGCCTTTTAATCATTGGTTCCTCTTACAATGCCCAGTGTCTTTGAATAGTGGAACAGCAACACCAGTTATCCAGAAATCATCTGGATTTAACCATTGTGTAACTCTACAACCCCAGGTGCTGATGAACATAAGAAGGGGAGAATTTCCTGTCCCTTTGAAATTCCAAGAAAGAATAAAAGATGTTAACTACTCACTGTCAGTCCTGGGCCAAGGCAGCACAGTGAGGTTTTCCCATTTCCTTTTGCCTACTGATGGGTCTACCGGGGACATTGCAGGCAGTTACCACAAGGTGGTGCACAAACACCAGGCATGAAGTCCTGAGGGCCATCCACAAGGATGTGGACCTTTGTGGGTGGCTATTCAGGAGCATCTATGCTGGAGTGTCTCCGCTGAGCCCATTGAGCCAGGTATAGACACAGACTCCATGGAGCAGCTAGAGGAGGGTTTGGGCAGGAAGCATGAATAGGGAAAGAAGTTAGGAGTCATTCATTAGAGTCAAAATATCTATTGAATAAATGCCTACATTTGGCTAGATGTAGGGAATACAGGGAGAGATTAAGATGGTAGTAAATAACAAAATTCAACGATTATATTTTAAAGATTTAATTGACTTTATTAATCGATGTATGAATTGGACAGCATCTTGTCTAGCAAGTAGAAGGGAGCACCAAAGGACTATAGAATAGGAAAGGCTTGATTGATTGATTGACTGATTGACTGATTTCAGTAATCTCCACACTCAGTGTGGGGCTTTAACTCACAACCCCAAGATCAAGAGTCACATGCTTTATTGACTGAGCCAGCCAGACACCCTCAGGGAAGGTTTTTAAGGTAGAATGGGAGCAGAAAAGAGAAAATTATTAGTAAAGAATCTATTGTTTTACACAAGGTTGCCCCCTAAGGAGAATGGAAGGGGCCTATCAATACATTTTCTAGTGCTGACTGATGAGGGATAGAAGCAAAAAAATGTCCACTTTTAGCCCAGAAGGCTGACCTACAAGACTGCCTCGTTTCTATAAGGATGAAATACCTGCTTGTTGCTATATTCTTAAAGGGTCTCATGACTGCCTGTACATGTCACTGATAGTTAATATTGAGCTGAATGATAAACAACAGAGAAATCCTGCAAAAGTAGTTTTATGAGTAGAAATTTGAAGAAAACATTTATGATCTAATACTTCCTGAAGTCCCCTCCCCCACGAGCACTAAGCATATAACCACCAGCGTCATACATCAAAAGTGTGGCTCTTTCTGCCCATGGGTCCTGTTCCCATGCTACTGAAATAAACTTACTGAGTCGAACCATAAAATGCCTCAAAAATTCTTTCCTGACCATCCTGCTAAACGATCCCACAACACTTTTGGTGTGGGGATTATGGGGCGAATCCGAGTGTTAGTTTGATTTGGTAAGTCTTTTTTACCCCCAGTCTTTGTTTCTTACCTGTTCTTTTTCTTTTTTCAGAGATGTCCTGAATACTATGACCCCTCAGAAGGTGCCTTGTCTGAGTGCTTAGGAGAGAACATCTTGCCTGTGGCTACACTACGGGGAGGGACAAACTCCTGCCTCCTGGCTGGATACCAGTACCTTGGCCAAAATGGTGTTGGACTCTGAAATCGGGCTCTCCCTGTTTTACCTGTTCTTTTAATACTTGTATTCTTGGCGGGCATGGGATGGCCATACATGTCGTTAGGATGGCTGCTGATCTTAAGATTCCCGTGTAAGGTTTCCTCCTAAATAACCCGGTTATAATAATCGATCCTTCAATGAGCATAAAATCAAAGTTCCCGAAAGGGACTAGTCAGAGCTGTTACCCAGTTGGGGCACTCACTCAACACTCAAGGGCACCACTTCCTTTGGACTGGATCATGGATAAAACTCACAAGAAAGTGGCCCAGATTAGATAGGAGTCCCTTACTTTCTTTTTTTCATATTTTTCATTTTGTCCTTATCCATGGGCTGTTTGGCATGCTCCGTCCTGCTCTCAGATTGAAAGTACTTCTAGTTTAGATATATGACAAATAATATGATATAAAATAGCTTCCCTTCTTAACAAGGGCCAAGATCTCTACCCCATCCATTAATACTAGATCTAGAGTTTTACAAAGGGTACTATTTGGTCGCCAAATATATTGGCTTCCCCAAAATGGAAAGAGGCAGTCCCAATCTCTGCGGCATTTCAGTCCAATTACCAGCACCAGTAGTCTAGAATGCAATGGGGAAGGGAAGGAAGGTTGACATCCCTTCTCAGGTAGGACAAAGCTGTCAGTTTGGTCAAGAAAAAGGGATGGCTCCCCCCGCTCTGAACCCCAGGAAACTTCCGCAGTATGGGAAGTATGGCGCAGATGGGACGCCATTTGGAAACTGAGGGGGATTTTGGTAATGGACTCATAAGTACTCTCCTTGTTTCGTAGGACCCTCTTAGGCTGTCTCCTAACACATTGGAGTCAATTTGGATTTAAATAAACAGTGCCAAATCCAACCCCCAGGGTGTGTAGCTCTCTCTTGAGCTAGCCTGCTTTCAGATATCCAGAGTGTACTTTTCACTTTAATAAACTTTCCTGCTGTGCTGCATGTATGTCCTTGAATTCTTTCTCGTGACATGACCAAGAGCCTTTGGTGACTTCTTTGGGTCTGGCTGGGTCAAGCCCCAGGGCCCGGGGTCTCCCCAGTTCACCTGGCAACATCTTTTTGGCAACCATGAAGAGACAAGGTGACAGCAGGTTGAGGGGCCCTCTCCATCCATGTCTCCAATCCTTGTCTGCCTTGTGCTGGAGAGCTGCTCAGTCACTTTCTCCTGCTCTCTCTTTCAGTTGACATGGGGAAAGGCCTAAAAAGGACACCTTGTATGCTTCCTTCCAAGGTTGGCCTCTTTTGTTAATACTGTTGGCCTCAACACAAACTAGCGGATGGGAAAGTCTGACCAGAAAAATGGACCGAAATCCCATATGGTCAGGACTTTATGGCCCTGTACTAAAATCCTGTTCTGTCCATACTCATTTAGCAGGGCCAAGGACATCCCTCTCCCCACCCTGCACCCCTCAATCCACCATCAGCTCAGCTGCCTCAGGCCCTTCTACTTCTGTTTATCCATCACTTGCCTGTGTTCTGTCGTGTTCTCTATGTGCTCCCCTTGGTTCTCTTGAAAACAGGTTGTTGCCAAGATCACACACATGCCTTCCTCTTTTTCCTGAGTTACTCGTCTCCTCTCTGTTTGCTTCTTCTTTTGTGGGTCAGATCTGGAATATATGTTGAGAGAACTAGATGAATGTTGTTGTATGGGGGAGGCGGTTCATTCCTGGGTTAATGGCTTTGGTAATTGGAGCCAGTCATCTGTGGTCAGTCTACCTCTAGACCTTAAGGAATAGTCCCAAGGAGATGCCGAAATTCCTTTTGTTTCAGGGAAGTTCCCTGACTTCTCTGGCCTGACATGCACTGCCTACTTTCACTCTGTATTGGTGGGAAGAAAACATGTGTCTGTTCATCTGTCCAAGCTGGAGAGCTTTAGGACCGGGAGGACTTTTTCTTCTGTCTGGGCTTTCATCCACCTCCAGTCTTGCTGGCTGGCATCTCATCTTCTCTGCCTCTGTCTCCACCTCCTTGTGTTTCTGCACCACCTTGGAAACCTTCTGCATAACTGGCTCCTACAGCATCCTTGTGTCTCTGGCACTACTGGCCCTGCTCCTCTCACCCTCCCAATTGGGGGTGAAGAGCACCCCTCCCTGTACTTAAACCACCGACTTCAGATTTCCCCACAGGAGCTCTGGGTAAAAATTGACAGTGGGGAACAAATTGACTTTTGTTGACCTAGGTGCAACATATTCAGTATTTAAGCTAATTTAAATTTGTTACTTTAATTAAGGTAGACATGTCTTTAGAGTTATCAGCATTAAATATAATACTTTTATTCTACCAAGGTTTACTAAAGGTCAAATAAGCTCATGTCTCTGTTGCAATTTGTCAGCAAAAAGATGGGTTAAAATGATGGTTTGGGGCGCCTGGGTGGCTCAGTTGGTTGAATGTCCGACTTTGATTCAGGTCACGATCTCACAGTTTGTGAGTTCGAGTCCCGCATCAGGCTCTGTGCTGACAGCTCAGAGCCTGGAGCCTGCTTAGAAATCTGTGTGTGTGTGTGTGTGTGTGTGTGTGTGTGTGTGTGTGTCTGCCTCTCCCCTGTGCATGCTATGCCTCTCTGTCTCTCAAAAATAAATAAACATTAAAAAAAATGATGGTTAATTTTGTCTGTCTCATAAAGTTCTCATGGGTAATTGTTAAGATAGCTTTATATATATATATATATATATATATATAAAAGCTTTTCTGCTTATTTTGAAAGAGAGAGCACATGGAAGGGGCAGAGAGAGAGGAAGAGAGAGAGGATCCCAAGCAGGCTCTGTGCCATCAGCGTCAGTGCAATGGCTGCTGCAGGGCTCGATCCCGCGAATTTGTTGTAAGCCAATCTGTAAGTTGGCATATTCAGTTAAAATTTTGATAGTTATAAGACAAAGGCCTTTTATGGCCTGGAGAGTCCATTGTAACATTTACCATATGCCAGCAAGAAACATTCTTTTTAGTAACTGAAATATCCCTGTATATGCTGGTATTGGGGTGATGTATCATATCAGCTATGTATTGATACAAATAATGCCAATCTATACCTTGTGATAGAGAAATCCACCAAGGGAGGCCTGAGTTGCTTGATATGGGTGGTCAGCCACAAATTCATCATAGAGATGGTTTTGTAGCTCAATGTAATGTGCCCATTGTAAAAAAAAAAAAGTTAGCATTTAAATCTGGTGTGCCTATCTGCTAAAACTTTGGATATATTAGCAGAGTCATCTGGGGTATATTCATAACATTTAGTCTCAATATTAGCATAGTATCTCTGACTTGCAGTCAGGATTTCAAGAGCCATTAAGTTCTGGGGGGCTATTTTTCAAATTTGTGGGTGACTTCATGTTCGGTTTGTTTAAAGGTGGCCACTGTATGCTTGGCTAAGGCCTCTACTTGTAATTTTACGTCAATAGAGGTGGCTCCCAGAACAAATATGGCTAAGGGATAAAAACATTAAGAACCCCCCTTTGCCTGAGGGCTTAGCCTTAACAATATCCTAATTACAAGGAATCACAGGCAAGTGGGTGATGACTTGGTTTACTGACTTTGGACCTTAACCTAAGTGATGCCATTTTGGACCTGGGGTTCTCTTTTTAACAATAAACACAGTGCTACCCCCCACCCCAAGTTTGTGGCCTTGTGGTACTAGCATAGCTAACCTAACTGTATAACATAACTAACTGTGGTTCATTGGAAAGAGCAAGGTCTTTGGGAGTTGTTTGGGGCTGAATTCATATGTTGAAGCCCCAACCCCCAGTACCTCAGAACGTGACTTTTTTTGGAGATGAGGCCTTTAAAAAGCTGTGACATTGTGATGCAAAATAAGAAGGGTCTTGTCCCTGTTTTTAGTACAGACTTCCTAAAACATGTGGAATTTTCTAAGTGCACAGAGTGATCAAGATGTCCTTTGTTGGGGCGCCTGGGTGGCTCAGTCAGTTAAGGGCCTGACTTCGGCTCAGGTCATGATCTTGCAGTGCGTGGGTTCAAGCCCCGCATTGGGCTCTGTGCTGACAGCTTGGACCCTGGAGGCTGCTTCGGATTCTGTGACTCCCTCTCTCTGGCCCTTCCCCTCTTGAGCTCTGTCTCTGTCTCTCTCAAAAATAAATAAACATTAAAAAAAATTAAAAACAGTCCTTTGTTACATTAATGAGGTGACTTTTGGAAAATACCTGAGATTGGGCCAGCTGCTGACAGGACTGGAATTTCTAGTCCCACCCCCAGACCTGTGGGGAGGCAGAAGGAGCCGAATCAATCACAGATGTCAATGATTTAATCAATTGTGCCTATGTAATGAAGCCCCCAAAAGGGTGGGGTTCAGAGAGCTTTTGTTGGGGAACACCTGGAGATTTGGGGACAGTGGCTCATCCAGACAACACAGGAGCTGCTCACCCTTTCTGCACGCCTTACCCCATGCATCTCCATCTGGCCGTTCCTAAGTTAAACAGGTACTCTAGTGAGTAAGCACGTTTTCTGGGTTCCATGAGCTGCTCTAGCAAATGAAATTAACCCAAAGAAGAGGTTGTGGAAACCTCTGATTTTTAGCTGGTCAGTCAGAGGCACGGGTGACACCCTGCATTTGTGGTTGACATTTGAAGCGGGCAGTGGGAGGGTGAGGGCAGTCTTTTAGCACTGAACCTTTAACTTGTATATCTGATGCTATCTCTGGGTAGATAGAATTGAGTTGAATTGTAGGACACCCCGATGGGGTCACAGAGAATTGCTTGTTGTTTGGTAAACCCCCACACATTTGGTGGCCAGAGTATCACAAGTGTTCTGTGTAAAAGTACAGGGGAGAAACACAGGAGGAGGAAAAACTGCGTGGTAATTAGGTTAAAATGGGCCATTAGAATGGGTCCTAATCCAGTGACTGGTGTCCTTATAAGAAGGCATCAGGACATTTTGGTATGGCAGCTGTAGCAAATGAATACAGGAGACTTGGCTTCAAACCCTGGATCAAGTACCTATGTGTGACTTTCAAGTTTTCTCAGTTTTTCTCCTCTATTGTTGGAGAAGTGGATAAAGTACACCAAAGATGGCTGATTGGACCAAAACAAATTCTGGTCTCTAGCTTAGAGACCCCTCCTCAGGTTTCTTCTTCCTTTGTTTGCTGTGCGCACGAAAACTGCCACAGATATGGAGGCTGTCGGCTATAAGTTACCCTGCCACTTGCATTCCGGGCTCAGACCTTTGGAGAAAGTCTCCTCTGAGCCCGCCGGTGTAAAACAAATCTCCAATCCACCAAGATCTCCGAGTACTGCTTGGTTTTTCGCCAGTGTTCCAGCCTGGTTCCGTAACATACTTGGTTCCCTGACTGGGGAAACCCAACTGCGCTGGCCCATTGTTGCCACCGGTTTGGGAGAACAGCAAGGCGGTGACGGAATGAGGGGTCACAAGGGAGAGAGTGCACCCTGCCTAAATTTTGGCAGTCTCCTTCTCTGTCCCCTTCAGGTCAGCCCCGCTCCGCCGTTCCCGCCGGACTCGAGGAGACTTGGCAGGTGAGGATCTGGACCCGAAGTTGGAACCGGTAAGGCTGGGGCCCAATCTAGTTAGGCCCACTTGCAAGAGTGGAAGGGAGACTGGTTACTCCCTGAGACTTCAGAAGTCTCACAGGTAGGGATTCTATGGTAGGGAATATAATAATCTCTGGTGTATATCTGAATGTGAATGTGTGACTCGGTCTAGCTTGCCTGCCAAGTTAGATTCTATGGCTCCACAGGCAGGTGCCCTTGGGGTCACTAGGGGGCCATGGAGTCTGAGTGGGCCCGTCTGCGATTCCATGATGGATGGAGCTTGGTCTGTGGTGATATCAGAATGTTTCTGATCATGGTTTGCAGAGCTGGGATCTGTGGGGCTGAGCGTCACCTGGGTTCCTTCAGGACACTGCCAGGCGGGCATCTGGCTGGTCTCCTCATTGGAGGGGGCGTCCCTGTCCCTCTTTGTGACTCTGCCTCACATGAGCATTGTGGGGTCAGGATGGAGCCAGGAGAGCCAGGCAAAGGTTTTAGCCGCTTTATCCAGAGACTCACCCAGGGAGCCAAAGAAGTGACCCACTGCTCCCCTTATGTTCCCCTCTTCTTGACTCTTTAGGCTCCTTCCCCTCTCCCATGAGCTTGAAACTCCTCCCCTGGCAGACTCGCTGCTGGTCTCGAAGCCAGGACACTGCCACCGCAGCCACCCATTTCTTCTCCCCTTCCAGGCCAGAAAACCCTCCCCCACAAGTCCTGGTGGCCATATTGAGCCCTCAGCCAGGCGCAAGCACTCTCCAGATGCCGGTCCACATCCGCTGATATCAAGAGGCCCTCAGGGGGATCAGAGCAGGGGGCTGAGAAGGCCATAAATATGCCCAGATGCAAGGGGAAAGGACATTAAAAAGAATAAATGTCCCAACCAGGGAAAGTCCCCAAAACCCAGCGGAGATCAGGAGGAACCTCGAGAAGGGCACCTTATTGGTCTAGCCAAGATAGAACCAGACTAAAAGGGGACACTGACTCTCTTTCCCTGTTCCTCTGCTTAATAGGTGTGAGGGATTCTCCCTCATTTCCCAGGTTAACAGCCATAATTGGAGCCAACTGTGGTTAGTCTACCTCGGGACAGGGACTTTAAGGAATATTCCCAAGCAGTTGCTGCTTCTGCCTTCCCCTCCCCCTCATGTTTCTGCACCAACTTGGGTGTAGCCCTATACCATCCTCAGTGTCTCAAGCGCCATTGGTTCCTCTTCCCACCCTCCAAGTCAAAGAGCAAAGTGCACCCCCCTTGGACCACCTATTTCAGATATCTCCGGTGCCCCAAATGAAGATTGACAATGGGGGAATATTGACTTTTAGGAGGATGCAGGTGAAACATATTCAATGTTTAAACGAATTTAAGTTTATTGGACCTGTCTTTAAAGATATCCGCAAAGGTCAAATAAGCTCATGTTATCTCTGTTGCAATTTGTTAATGATAATTTTGTCTGTCTCAAAGTTTTCATGGGTAATTGTTAAGATAACTTTCAAGGTCCTTGGTAACCTGAAACTTTCCAAATAGGATGGAATGCTAAAGCTTTGATTATTGAACATAGGTTTGTGTTTTTAACTTCTTATTGCTGAGAAATTAAGGCTATTCAAACCTATTGGAAAACATGCTTTGTACTTAATTGGTTCATGAATTTACCATCTAAAAAAATTCTGATGTAAACACCTCCCAATTGGTTACTAAGTCCTCAGTTGGAGACTAAGGTTTCCTAAGAGTTAAAATTCTGCTAAATGTTTACTTAAGACTGATGAAAACAAAGAAAGCAACTCTGTATGTAGGAAAATAGGAGGTACATAAGAAAGATATAAGGAATGGAAATACAGTTTCGTTGAGGGTAGAAGAAAGTAATTTTGTCCTAAATGAGACTGGTTATTTAGAAAGAAATGGCTTTGGGACAAAATTTAGAAGCAAAAGAAAGTTATAAAAGGTTGAGATGAATGGAATTTTTAAAGTACACTAGTATGAGGTTGAAATCCTGCTTTTCTCTCTGCTCAAATAACAAAGTTTTCTTGACCTGTTAATCTGCTCTTGATAAGACAATGCAAACAAAGGTTTATCCTCCGGGAAAATCAAAGTTTTAGATCTCATCTCTATCAGGTCTTTGATTACTTAGTTAAAACTTCTGAATGTTAAAGGAGCTAGGTTTTGATAACAACTGTATAATGCTATACATTCACCTTTGGGGTCTTTTATTGCCACTTTGGTTGAATATATAAAATTGTAAGATTGGTAATGATCTGTAATCTTATTTAGGATACACTTATGACTTCTGGGGTTTTAACAAACTTTTCAGGATTTAAATGGTAAATGAAGTCTTCTTGACCAATTAGGTCCTTTTATTTGGGATGTTAAGTTATTTGGAAAAGTTCTGTCATACAATGGTAAACCTTAGATTGTATTGCACAAGTAAATACTGTAACTGCCCTAATATATGCAATTCCTAAAATTTTAATGTTTTGTTTTAAGGTCATCACTTAATATTCTGATGACTTGAGATGATATGTGTCATAGAAATAACCGAATTTCTTTGTCAATTGCATCATAATGAACTCTCTTCAGATCTTTAACGATGTCTATTTCTGAGATTTTGTCATTTATAATTGTTCTTATTCTCTCACAAAATGTGTTTCTTCTTCAAGGAGATTTATAAAAAGAACTTTGGGGATAAATACAGGTATTCGACATCCTTAAGATTAATACTAAAATGGGTAAAAATTTCCAGAACTAAAAAGCTGCATTCAAATTGAACAAGAATTAGGAATGTGGGATTAAATTAACTGAGGAAGATTATAGTTTTGTGATTCTTGTTGAAAATATTGCTGGGTCTGTAATGTTTCATCTTCCAGATTAAGGAAACTTTCTCTTAAGATATCTATGATATACAAAAATGTCATAAAGTATGCATTTGTAAACAAGCATTTATCTTTTCTCTCTACAAAACTCCCCTGAAATTCAAAACTCTCAATGAGTATTTTTTCCTTCATGGCAATTACAATTGTTTGCATAAGTTCAATAAGAATCTGTTCATCTTATAACAGGTCACCATTTGGAAATACTGGTTATTTTACCAAAGCTTTAACTGGAATGTCATATTTGAGGATGATGTTTGTAGACTCAGATATGACCAGACAACTTTAAGGAATTAGGGTTGGCTATATAGAATATGGAGCCATAAAGCCCCTTGGAAATGTTGGCCTGGTGCCTTGCTTACAGAGTTCCCAGCAGCCTCACCAGGTAAGTAAAGAAGGTCACTTCCTGGCAGGTGCAGGAACCTCAGGATATCTTGGGGACCTCATGAAGAGGAAGTCACTCAATTCTACAGGTATTACAGGCCGGTCTGATGGCAAGTATTTGGCTTGGCTTCTGGCCTGGAGAGGCTACTAAAATTTCAACCCAGAGATTCCTTATAAAAGGTTCCAACAAAGCAAACTTTAAAAGATCCTCATGATCAATCGCTATTCTTGCTGAGCTTATGTAAATAATTAGGCCAGATTTGTTAAGACTGGATTTGTTCTACAAATGCATTGGTCTCAATTTGGCTATCTCTGGAAAGGGGGGGGGGTTTAGAGAGAACAACTATGTTTCAACAATGCACTGTTATGGATGTTAAATTCTACTTATGATTGTCTTTAAATGTTTGTTTTTTTGCCTAAACTAGACAACTTGAGGTAAACTTCAGAAAATTGTCACAGTATTTCATGTATAGGCAATCTTCTATGCTTGTTATTCTATGGGGATAATAATAAGACCCCATGGGCATATGCTTATTTAAACAACTGGAAAACAGGATGGATCTCTAAATATGCAAACCATATCTTCCCTAAACCTGATCTGACAGTTATCAGAAACCTGCCCCTTTCCAAGACTTGGAGGTGGACTTTACAGATATACAACCAAATAGAGGATTCAGTTTCAGGTATCACCCCATGGGTCCATCACTCCAGAGCTAAGAAGACCAATTCAGAGGAACCTTCAATCTGGCAAAGTGATCCAGATCCAGTCAACCCACTTAAACTGACCCTCAAAAAGGCACTAGCCCCTCAGATCTCCAGCCTTGCTCCAGCCACACCCCAGAAGTTGGCTGGCCTGCACACGGCAGAAGCTTGAGGAATCAACATATGGACCGAGCCCAGGGGTTTGGATGCAACTCTGCTAGCCCTTGTCCCTTACTGGTGTCGTAGACCTGATCTTACTTCTTGCTATTGGGCTGATAGAGATTGCACCAACAAGCTGGGCATGGGACAAAAGATGTACACTGGGTCTCACATACCTCCTCTGGATGGGAAGATTATTAAGTATTGCCTGTATATTATGATAACCTCTCTCATCCTCACAACTGCTGCTTACCCACTTTGCCCCCAGGATTGTTATATGACAATAAGGGGGTCAAGAGCATTCAGCACCTTCACCTCTCTCCACAAAGAGTGCTACAAGAGAAAAACACCCACTCTCTGTCAGTCACCTGGTGCCCCAAGGACTAAGTATCGGACTGTAGAGATAACCCCAAAAGTCAGGAACCCATGTTACAACAAGGGCCTCCAGAGAGGGAAGCTTGCTACACTTACCTTCCTCAATGGGGGATCTTGGACGGAGGAGGGGTGCAAGACAGGGCCCTTCAAAAAGTTATAAAAGATACCCAGGATAGGGTAATACAAGCCATAAAGGCGACCACTCCCCTGGCAGCCTACCAAGGTTTGAACCTTTCAGCCCTCAATCAGATGCTTACCAATTTCCCACTCCAGCGTTGGACTAACACTACTCTACAAGTCCTCCATAAAATAGATAATCACACCCAAACCTGCTGGATGTGCTTGCCCCTCAGCCAGAGGGCTTATTTAGCCACTCCCATACCTTTGACCTGGGAAGCTCCTGAAAATCTCAAAACCAACACCTCTGTCTTAATTGGACCCCTGGCCACTGGGGTCCGTCTCACAAATGCCAACAATCTAATCTGTACAGTCCCTGAAGGCATGAATGGTACCTCTCTATACAGAAGAAATATAACCTTAAAGAAGAATACAACCCTATGTTCAACCCCTGGGGTGTTCTACCTATATTCTAATTCAGCCTACCCATGCTTAGAGGCCAACTGGACTCAGATATGTTATTCCATCTTCCTAACCCCAGAGATATCTGTATACACTGAAGATCAACTCCTAACAACCTTTAGCCCCACCTCCTGGGCTAAATGGGCAATCCTGCTACCCATTCTGATAGGAGCAGGAATTGAAACAGGAATAGGAACTGGAAGAGGGGGCATAGGTTCATCTGTAGGACTATACCATAGACTATCTCAAGAGCTAAATGAAGGCATGGAACAGGTGGCAGATTCTCTGGTAACCTTACAAAGCCAAATAAACTCTCTGGCAGCAGTGACCCTCCAAAATAGGTGAACCCTCGACCTCCTCACTTCAGAAAAAGGAGGGACCTGCATCTTTCTGGGGGAGGAATGTTGCTATTTCGTAAACCAGTCAGGAATAGTTACAACTAAGGTTAAGGAATTCAAGGAAAGACTTCAACATTGACAACAGGAAAATATCAATCAATGGAAAGGATGGGATCTCACAGATTGGGCATCCTGGCTTCCTGCCCTGGTGGGGCCCCTCCTCTCCATAATTTGTATCCATCTGCCCCTGTATACTGAATGCCATGGTACGTTTTATTGAAAACACTGTTGTTTGCCAAACTACTGCACATATCTTAGCCTTCCTAGAGTACCAACCTGTAAAACTGAAAGGTGATGCCTACTAAAAGTTTTTTTTAAAAGGCATCAAAGGTGGGGGATGTTGGAGAAGTGGATAAAGTACACCAAAGATGGCTGATTGGACTAGAACAAACTCTGGTCTCTAGCTTAAAGACCCCTCCTCCGGTTTCTTCTTCCTTTGTTTGCTGTGCGCGAAAACCGCTACAGATATGGAGGCTGTCGGCTATAAATTACCCTCCCCACTTGCATTCCAGGTTCAGACCTTTGGAGAAACAGTCTCCTCTGAGCCCGCCGGTGTAAAATAAATCTTCACCAAGATCTCTGAGGGCCACTTGGCTTTTCCGCCAGCGTTCCAGCCTGGTTCCGTAACACTGTTACCTGCCTCAGAGTCGTTGACCTGATCAAAGCAGACAGTTTATGTGAAGCTGGTGCCTGGCACATTCTAAGCACGTAGTAATGAATAGCAGTAAGAATTGGTTCTGATGTTTTCCTTGCTCTTGGAATAGATCGTCTGTGGGATGCTGGTCTTCTGGCCCTTTATCAGAGACTGTTACCTTGAATTGCCTGCCATTCATCACCTATACAAGCCCAGCAGAGAAAAATGATGTTTAGGGAAGGTTATCTTTTTTTTTTAATATTTATTTATCTTTGAGAGCACAAGTGGGGCAGGGACAGAGAGAAAGGGACAGAGGATCCAAAGTGGGCTCTCTGCTGACAGAGCACAGTTCTGGCTTTGAATAGCCAGACTCCTGGGAGGGTGTTTGGGGTATGTTAGGATCACCTTCACTGAGTCAAGACTTAATGTCATACTTTCAGCTTCTGTGGAATATTATTGCAAATTACAGGTGTAGAATAGGTTCTTATTCTTGGGTTCGGTTCAATGCACTTTGATCTTTTTTATGGCACAGTTACACATGTAACTTGGAGGGACCTCAGAAAGTTTGAGACTGGGTCCCCTCCTCAGGTGATAGCCTGACAGGGCTGGGTGAGTTGGGAATGAAGCTCCACCTGGTGGTTGTGGGTCTAAAGCTGACTCCCTGGTTTTCCTCAGGATTCAGTGCTCAGTCTCCGAGCTGGTGGCTTGGTTCCATCACCACAGAGAAAGCAGAGCTGTTAGGCACAGTCTCCTTTGACTCTTCCCTGCCCTCACACCCTTGTCTCACCTCACGTGCACGTTCCCATCAGCCCACCTCTGACAAAAAGCGCTTTGCCCCTGTGCTCCTGGGCCCCAAACTCAGCCTTCTCCCCTGGGTCTTCATTTCATGTTGTTCCCTCTCTTCCTACCTTTCTGACTTTCTACTCTTGCCTTCTCACCAACTAATCTAAACCAACCACCGCCGGGCCTCTTCTGACCCTCTCCTCTGTTTAGCTATACCACCTTTCTTGTTTCTTTTCAACCAAGCTTCTGGAAAAAATCCAGATTTGAAAATCTCTTCTTCATTAGAATACTACATTCTCAATAATTATACTTGGGTATGGACTTTTTATTGTGTTCCATTGGCCATGCTTTCATTTTTTTTTTTTTAATTTTTTTTTCAACATTTATTTATTTTTTGGGACAGAGAGAGACAGAGCATGAATGGGTGAGGGGCAGAGAGAGAGGGAGACACAGAATCGGAAACAGGCTCCAGGCTCTGAGCCATCAGCCCAGAGCCCGACGCGGGGCTCGAACTCACAGACCGTGAGATTGTGACCTGGCTGAAGTCGGACACTTAACCGACTGCGCCACCCAGGCGCCCCTCATTTTTATTGATGAGGGAGCATAAGGCAGGCTGAAGGCAAAGTACAAGCTAGCACCTTCCCAACCTCCTCCCCCCCCGCCCCTTGCAGATGGAGTCTGTGTGACATTCCTCAGGCACTCCTGGCTGCCCAAGGATGAAGGAAAGAAAACAAATGGCCAACTGATAGAGATCACAGTCATATAGGACATGAGTCTCCATCTGTTTACAAATGTCTTAGTAAATTACGAGAAAAAGGCAATCTTATCAATAGCCTAATCTCCAGTAACCTGTAGACTCAGTTTCCTGGAGCCCCAACATCACTCCTCCATATAAATTTCCTTATAACCTGCAGCCCATTGACCTATACTTGAGGCAAATACAGAGTATAACATTTCTCCAGGAACCTCCTACTGTCCTAATGTGAATGCCTTACTAGAGGGAAAACAACCTTATTGTGACAATAGCAAGGCCTCAGGTATCCTAGGAGTCCTCTTTAGCCTATCAACGTACCTTTGGAGGCCTCCCTTTTGTCTTTACTTCCCCAACTACATAGTATAAAACCAGTCTTTCTTCACAACCCTGGTACAGCTCTTCCTGCCCACAGGTCCTGTCCCCATGCTTTAATAAAATCACCTTTTTGCACCACAGACATCTTCAAGAATTCTTTCTTGGCCATCAGCTCCGAACCCTGCGAACCCCACCATCACCCCCAGGCCTCATCATTATTACCACTACTATCACAGTATTTTAATCACTTTAGCTTGTCATGCTTTTAGTATATGATAATGTAATATAGTATAATAATATATTTATATATATTATTACTATATATATGCTACATATTATATGTACTCTCTATATACTATATTACTCTACATATTATATATTGTATATGTAAATATGTAAGTACTATATACTATATTACTATATATATTATATATTACTATATGTATTATATATTATTATATATTACATATATACCATATATAATATAGCATGTTATATATAGTATATATTATATACTATAATATATAATAGCATAGTGTAGCATAATAACATACAGTAAGCCCTCTTATTAACATCTTTTCCCAAATTTTCCTGCCTACTCTTGCCTATATATTTCCTGATAAATATTCAATCACTTTTATGCAGTTTTAAAACTACATTGCTTGGGGTGCCTGGGTGGCTCAGTCAGTTAAGCGTCTGACTTTGGCTTAGGTCATGATCTCCCGGTTTGTGAGTTTGAGCCCAGTGTTGGGCTCTGTGCTGACAGCTCAGAGCCTGGAACCTGTTTCAGATTCTGTGTCTCCCTCTCTTTCTGCCCTGGCCCCTCTCACACTCTGTCTCTCTCTCTCTCTCTCTCAAAAAAAATATATATATAGAAAAATATTTAAAACTGTATTCTTGTTCAAGGTATAGACCAATAAGGGGAAAATTGACATCTTTATAATAGTGAGCCCTCCCATCCAAGAACAAGACTTGCCTTTATACATTGGGGTTTCTGTTATGTCCTTTAGGTGGTTTTATTATTAAAAAAATTAATATATATTTATTTTTGAGAGAGAGAGAGAGAGAGAGAGAGAGAGAACAGGGGAGGGGGAGAGAGAGACAGAATCTGAAGCAGGCTCCAGGCTTTGAGCTGTCAGCACAGAGCCCAATGTGATGTGGGGACCGAAGTCACAAACCCCCAGATCATGACCTCAGCCCAAGTCTGATGCCTAACCAACTGAGCCATGCAGGCGCCCCCCCTTCGGCCAGTTTTATATCACATACACATTTCATATTAATTACTCCTATGTACCTCATGTTGTTGTGATGAAGTTGGGGTGTTTTCTATACACACGTGTTCCCACCCCCACCCCATTTATTATGTATATATATTATCTTACGGTATCTTAAATAATGATCATTTCTCTTCTTTTCTAGTTCATGTGCTTTATTTCTTTCATTTCTGATCTCCCTGTTTTGGTGCAAACCCCTTGGTCTTTCTTATTGTCCCTTCCTCAGACAAGCTTTCTTGTACCCTCTCCCCAATCTGAATTTTGTTCTCCTTATTTTTCTATTTTGTGGCATCTGCTCTTTCTTGCAAAGCTCTTCTGGCGCCTCTGTTGCAGTCCTCACTCAGGATCCTCACTAAGCTCTGAGCTGCAAGCTGTTTTCTCCCATCACCGTGTAGCCTGGGCCTTGACACTGCCTGTCACATGGTAGGTGCTCTGTAACTACTTGTGGAACCAAGGGCCTTTCCTGACATTGATGGCCTGCTATGTTTCACCGTTAAGCATGCCAGGTGTTGATTTTAGATAAATTTTCCTTTCACTATTTTAAATTACAAAAAAACCAAACATGGATTAAAAAAAAAAAAATCTACATCTCCTTGGAGATGATCACACTGGCTTTCTCTGCCAAATTCCAGGAAGATCAGTGTGAATGGGTTTCTCTTAGTGAGCTGTGACCTCCCTGAAGTTACCATCCCATCTGACATCTGGCATCCAAGTGGAAGGAAAAACTACTCTTGCCGAGTATTTTGTTTAGAGGTTTTCATCTGTATTTATACATGGGGTTGGGCTGTAGTTTTGGGGCACTTTGAGATTTTGATATTGGAATTAATCTACCTTTGAAGGCAATGATAAAGATTTCTTTATATTTGTATTCTCTGATATGTTTTAAATAGCATAGGAATTATATGTTTTATGAATGTTTGAAAATAATCACCTGTGAAACAATCTTGCCTGAAGCTTTTGAGAGGGTAGTTATTTGACAACCTTCTCAATTTTTTCTATGGTTATGATTATACCTTTTTTGGAGTCAGTTTTACTAGAAAAACCATACATTCCCCCTCCCCCTGACTTTCTTTTCTTTCTTTCTTTTTTCTCTAAGAATAAAGTTGTTAAAATAAATAAAATAAAAAGAAAGTTTATTCTGTATCTGTAGCTAAATATTTTTGGTTTCAGGATAATTATATTGTCTTTTTTTTCTTTCTGAATCATTAAAAAAATTTTTTTTTGTTAATGTTTATTTATTTTTGACAGAGAGACTGAGAGAGAGAGAGAGGGAGAGACAGAGCATGAGCGGGGGAGGGGCAGAGAGCTAGGGGGACACAGAATCTGAAGCAGGCTCCAGGCTCTGAACTGTCAGCACAGAGCCCAATGCAGGGCTCGAACTCACAGACCGTGAGATCATGACCTGAGCTGGTCAGCCGCTCAACCGACTGAGCCACCCAGGTGCCCCTCTTTCTGAATCATTTTAATGATTTTCCAAATATCTTGGGCTCCTTCATTTATTAATCAGTTACATGGCTATTCTGTTTTCTAGTCATGAATTTCTACTTGTATCTTTATTTTTCCTTCTGCTTTTCTCAAGTCTGTTTTGTGATTTAATTTTCTAAGTTATTGAATTGAATACTTAGTTTATTCCTTTTCTATTCTTCATTGTTAATCAAATAAAGTGCTTAAGGTTGCAACTCTAGATTTTAATATTTTGTGACTTTTAAAACATTTTGTGAACTTTTTATTGTTTTTTAAAAGTTATCTTAATTGCAATTTTGCTTTCTTTCTCAACCTGAGTTATTGAGAGGAGTGTTTTTAAAATTCCAAATACTTTCATATATTCCTTTATGATCAATTTCTAGTTTTATAGCATTATCATAAAAAATGTGATGTGCATTTGTGCTTAAAAATATGTGCATTTTCTGAAGTGTGTAGATTCAGATATACCTATTTAGTCAAAAATATTAAAAAAAGGGTTAACTAGGTACTGTATGAAGCATTTTATTATGTTTAATACTGTATATGAGTAGATAATCTTATTTTTATCATTTTTGTTTTACAGATGAAGAAATTAATATTTAAAGAGGCTTTTTAAAAAATAATTTATTTATTTTTTAATTTACATCCAAGTTAGTTAGCATATGGTGCAACAATGATTTCAGGAGTAGATTCCTTAATGACCCTTACCCATTTAGCCCATCCCCCCTTAAAGAGGCTTAGTATCCAACATCTTAAAGGTAGTTAGTATGATGGAGCCAGAAGTTCAACCCAGATTTGTTTGCCTCTAGAGTCCATTGTCTTTACCACTACTTCAAACAAATTTCTTATGAACTTGCTTATTTTCTATTTTTCACCTTCATCTCAGTTTTCAATCTGAGAGTGATGAATTTAAAAAGAAAGTAGAAGAGGGGCGCCTGAGTGGCACAGTTGGTTAAGTGTCCGACTTCTACTCAGGTCCTGATCTCTTAGTTCATGGGTTTGAACCCTGTGTGGGGCTCTGTGCTCACAGCTCGGAGCCTGGAGTCTGCTTTGGGTTCTATGTCTATGTCTATGTCTCCCTCTCTCTCTGCCCCTTCCCTGCTTGCACTCTGTATCTCTCTTTCTCAAAATAAATAAACATTAAAAAAAAAGAAAGTAGAAGAAAATCAAGGAGAAATCAATGCTTGTTAATTATTTGTTATTTATACAAGATTTATAATTTGAATATGTAAGCTCTTCAGATAAGCCTTGAGAGTTATGATTCATTAAAGTTAAAATAATATGGTTATTGGAGGGTATTATATAATATTTAATTCTTCCTTCCACTCTAAGCCATTTCTAAAAAATGTTAGAGTCCCAGAACCCAAAACTTGTGGTATTCTACTCATTATACATTAAAATTAGATGTCTGAGATTTATAGAGACAGAAAAAGCCAAGAGTGCCTAATCAACCAGCTTACCCAACTGGGGAGGTGGAATTTCTTGGAGTATCTGGAAGGGATTTCAGAATTCATCCTCAGTGGAGCCAGGCTCATCTGGGACTCCAGGGCTCTTATCATACTTGTGGTCACTAGATTTCCAAACATGGTAGGGTTTGCCCTGCTGGTCATAAACACAATGTTCCCATCTTTCTTCTGTATCTTGGTACAAGCATTCTTCATCTGGATCCCTTGTTGGGGAGCAGCCATAGCTTCCTCCTTTCCTATGATCCTTAAGCATACCCAAACCTGTATAAGTGAGCCAGTTTCTTCCATTTCCTTTTTCAGATGGGTCATGTAGGCAATAACAACCAGTTACCTTTCTGTTTGGGAAAAAAGTATGCCTCACAGCTGATTGGCCCAATTTTTCTGGTACGTGCTGATCCCTGAGGATCTAGGTCTTCAAGCTCAGCTTTTTCTTGTCTGGGAAAAGACCTTTGATCTTGTTCTTTCCCAAGCTGCATTTTTGTTTCAGAATCCAGTTCCCTTAGAGACATGCTTTTTCTAAGCTTCCTCTCATTGTTGCCCCCAAGATGACTCTCATCCTTTCTTGAAGGAGGCCTTTGCTCTCTAGCCTCTAGTTTCTTCTCACTCCTTGATTATGGGCTCAGGTCTCTTACTTGAGGTCCCCCATTATCATTGGGTTCTGAGGTCAGGCCTGTCTCTTGGTGTCTTCCATCATCTCTTGGTACTGGGGTGTGGTCTCTATGTTGGAATGTTTCATATTTTGGAGCTGGTCTCTGCTCCCTAATTTGGCTTCTTCCTATCCTGGTTTCTAGTCTCTGCTTCCTAATTGGGGTCCCCTATTTTTATTGGGCTCTGGGCTCAGGTGTCTCACTGGGCTTTTCCCATCATCCCTTAGTGTGAGGATCTGGTCTCTGTGTTGAAATCTTGGAGGTGGTCTCTGCTTTCCAACTTGACTTCTACCATTCCTCAGTTATGGTCTCATGTCTCTCTCTTGGTGTCTCCCATCATCCCTTGGGACTGGGATTTGGTTTCTCACTATATATCTGTCATTTTCTTTTGGAGTTGGTCTTTGCTCCCTAACTTGCTGTCTCCCTTCAGTCTTGCATTCTGGGTTCTGATCTCTAGCCCAGTGTTTCCTATCATTCCTGGGATCAGGGCTCAGGTCTCTCACTTGGCTTCTCTCACCATCTCTTGGTAGAGGGATCTGGTAACTATGCTGGATTCTTTCATATTGTCTTGGAGCTGGTCTCTGCTCTGTAATGTGGTATCTCCCATTATCCCTTGATGCTGGGGTTTGGTCTCTCACTTGGCATCTCTCATATTCTGTTAGAGTTGGTGTCTGTTCCCTAATGGGGTATCTCCCATCATTCCTGGGCTCCGGGCTCATGTCTCTCACTTGAGTTTTCTCATCATCCGTTAGTGCAGAGATCTTGTCTCTATGTTGAAATCTTTCATATTGCCTTGGAGCTGTTCTCTGCTCCCTAACTTGGCTTCTCCCATCATTCCTGAGTTTTGGCCTCACATCTCTCACTTGGTGTCTCCCAACATCCTGTGGTGCTGGAGTTTGGTCTTCCACTTGGTGTCTCTCATCTTCTGTTGGAGTTGGTCTCTGCTCCCTAACTTGGTATCCCTCATCATTTCTGGGCTCAGGGCTCAGGGTTCTCACTTGGCTTTTCTCACTATCTCTTGAAGCAGGGATCTGGTCTTTATGTTAAAATCTTTCATACTGTCTTGGAAGTGGTCTCTGATCCCCAGCTTGGCTTCTTTTATCATCCCTTGATGCTGGGGTTTGGTCTCTCATTTGGTGTCTCCCGTTTTCTGTTGGAGCTAATTTCTGTTCCTTGACTTGGTGTCTCCCATCATTTCTGGGTTTTGGGCTCAAGTCTCTTACTTGGTGCCTCCCATCATCACTTGGTGCTACAGTTTGGTCACTATAATGGATTCTTTCATAGTTTCTTAAAGCTGTTCTCTGATCTCTAATGTGGCTTCTCCCATTATTCATGTTTTCTGGACCTACATCTCTTGTTGTTTGCCGTCATTTCTAGGCTCTAAGCTCTGCTCCTCAACTTTGTGTCTCCCATAAATCCTGGACTCTGGGCTCAGGTCTCTCACTTGGTGTTTTCCATCATTCTTTGTTACTGAGGTATGACTCCTCACCCTGTATTTTCCATTTTCTTGTGGTAGTGGAGTCTGATCACTAACTCCCAGTCTCTCCTCCTCTCTTGAAGATGGTCTTTCCTCTCTAGTTTGCTGTTTTGCACTATTTTGAATATCTGAGCTCAGCCCTCTCACTGGATGTTTCTCTTCATCCATTGGTGCTGAGGTCTGAGCATTCACCTGTTGTCTTTCATCATCTTTCACTTCTGGTCTTCGTTCTCTGGTTTGTTGTGCTTCATCGCCTCTGGGTTGTGGACTTTGTTCTCTCACTGGGTGTCTTCTTTCATCATTTCTTGGTATTTCAGTCTGATCATTAACTTCCTGTATCTCATTCCTTCTTGGAGAAGGTTTTTGCTTTCTAGTCTGCAGTCACTGTTACTTAATTCTAGGTTCTGTTTTTTTGCCTGGTGACACTCAGCAGCTTTTGATGTTGGAGTCTGCTTTCTACCTTGTTGCCTTGCAATACACTGGAATTCTGGGCTGTGATCTCTCATTTGATACCTTCCAACATCCTTTGGTTTTGGAACCTGGTATCTCACTTGATGGCTCCCCTCATTTATTGGTTTTGGGTTCTGGTCTCCCACATGGCTATTCTCATCAACTCTTGATGCTAGTGTCTGAATACCACTTTGTTCCTTTGACTGATCCTGTGGTTCTGGTCTGTACTCCTGCATTTGATATCTCCCACCATTGCTTGGAGCTGGAACCTGGTTTCTCACTTGTTGGCTTGCA
Source organism: Acinonyx jubatus (assembly GCF_027475565.1). NCBI lineage: Eukaryota > Metazoa > Chordata > Mammalia > Carnivora > Felidae > Acinonyx > Acinonyx jubatus. Next base: position 104,844,157 of record NC_069381.1, read on the forward strand.
GCATCCCAAGTTACTAGAGTATTGTCTTCTTTCATTTGAAGCTTCCCAATGTCCCCTGGTGTTGGACTCTGTATACTTAGGTGGTGACATTCATCAAATGTTGGTTCTAGGATCTGCTCCTTACCAGGCTGTCTTGAATAATCTTGGTATGCCAACCTCTGATCTCTCACTTGAAGACACCTGTAATCATTTTGTGTGGGGTCCTGGTCTTTCTCATGGCATCTTTGAGAATCCTGGGATTCTAGGCTTGGGTCCTTTAATTGTTGCCCATCATCATTTGCTGTTGAGATTTGGTTTCTCACTTGGTGTTTCTGAACATCCTGGGAATCTTGCCTTTGATGTCTCGCTTGATCACTCTCATTATCTCTTGGTATTGGGATCTGGTCTCTTGTGTAATATCTGTGAACAACTTGGGATTCTGGGTTCCAGTCTCTCATTTGATGCTCTCCATCATGCTTTGGTGTTGGCATTGGGTCTCTTACTTGGTGTCTCCCAACATCCTGGTATTTTAAGCTTTGGTTTCTTCCTTGGTATTTCCTATCATCCTTTGGTGTTTGGGTTTGACCTCTCACCTGGTGTTTCCAAATATCTTGTGGTTCAGGGCTCAGGTCTCTCACATGCTGTGATTCTAGGCTTTGGTCTTTCACTCCATGATTCTCATTATCACTGGGTATTGTCATCTGGTCTCTCATTTCATGTCCTTGACTATCCTGGGACTCTTGGAATTCCCTCCTTTGGAATTTTTCTTTCTGCAATTGCCTGTCTTCTAGCTCTGTGGCTTGTTGTCCCTGACTTTCAGATCTTCTTTCCTTCTCCTTTAATTCAGGACAGAAAAAAGGTTTTATGCATGCATAATAGGCTTTTGTCAGTCCAAACATGAGCAAAATGAATTCACTGAAATCAACTGTTTTGTCATCATCTTGATCCAGCTGTTGGAAGATTTTTTCTGTTGTTCAGAATGATTTGTGTTCTATGAGAAAAGAAATCAAGAAAAGAAGTGGTGTATTTGTCATTGTTTTCTTATGTCTTTTTTGTTACCTAGAATATTTCTTAGGAGACATGTAACTGTTTTGTTTTGTATTTCTTTTTTGTTCATTTTGTTAGTTACCTCATTGGGGAATATATTTTTCCCATTGGATAACATTTTTCATGGCAGTATTATGTATAATTTTATATTTTGAAATCACAGTGAATGAAATATTTATTCCTAACAAGTATTACTAAGATATAACATTATTTTATGAAATATTTATTAATCGTTAATACCTTCTCTCTTTTACCAGCTGTCATTGATGACCCTGATTCATATTTCAAAAATAAAACTCAAGTCACTAAAATAGAACTGTTTCATCTATCTAAGCAAAAGATCTAATCTTCTTTGTTGTGTATTCCTTTTTCTAGACAATAGAGGAAGTTCACCTATTTCAATCAAAGGTAAACTCATCTATTTGTGCTATGTCGTCCATTCCATTTACTTTCTAACGACACAATTCCTCCTGATAGTCTACGGTCATACCACCCTGAACGCGCCTGATCTCGTCTGATCTCGGAAGCTAAGCAGGGTCGGGCCTGGTTAGTACTTGGATGGGAGACATTTCCTCCTGATAATCTCTTTTTCTCTTGACTTTTCAATATTTTAGTCTTCACTGGCCATCATACTGAAACAATATGCTTTATTAGCTATTGTATTTAAAAATATTTCTGTGTACCACCTTACCACATTTCTTTTTTCTGCCTACCACCCATTATCTCTTCTTACCATTTATCTCCAGGTTTCTTGGAAGAGTTATTACTTACAAATATCTCCACTTCTTCACTCTTCATTCATCCTTTAGTCCATGTCACCCTGGAATCTATATTTACCACTGTATTAAATGCTTTCTTAATGTCAAATACAATGGACACTTTTCAGTCATCATTTTATTTGACCTCTCAGCTTCGATTCACGCAACTAACTAATCCTTCCTTTGGAAACATTCTCTTCTCTTGGATTCCATGACCATCCCACTCTCCTGATTTTCCTCCTGCATCTCTGGACTTTTCCTTTTTTATTCTCATTTCTCCTCTTCTACCTGAATTCTAATTATTGGAGTTGTTCAGGATTTAATCTTGTTACCTTATCACCCATTCTTATAGCTTTTCACCATCAATTAGAAGATGATAATCAGATTTTTGTCTTTGGATCATATCTCTCTTCTGAATTCCATACTGCTGAATTCCATACTCAGCTGCTTTGGTGACATCTTCTCTGTGATATATCACAGAGAGAAGAAATTCAGCTTCCAGCTTCAGGGTCCAATGTCCAACTCAGAATTCTTGACTTCCCATGTCTACTTCTCATCAAATCCTCACATCTCAGTAGATGGCACCACCATCCTTCCAGTTTTTCGAGTCATAAGCTTGGTAGCTGTCTTTGATTCTTTCCTCTCATTTACCTTCCAATCCAGTTGACCACAAAGCCTTCAGTTTCCAAATGTAATTATCAGTTCATCTATTTATTTTCTTTCTCATTGCTTCCATCCCAACCTAACCTACCATTATCTTTGCCTGTATTGTTATAGTAGCTTCCTTGTAGCTCTGTTTCCTTCTTCTTTTGCCCACTTACAATCTGTTCTCCACTCAGAGGTCAAATGATGTATAAAAACCTATAAATTAGATCTTGTTATTCCTCCTCTCAGAATTTTTTAACAGCTTTCTGTTACATTTAGGGAAAAAATTTCAATTCCTTAACATGATCTACAAAACTCTTTATGATTCAGTCTCATTTCCTTTCACAAACTTCATCTCCTGCCATTTTTCTGTCCAACCAGATTTGCCTTCTTTCAGTTCCTTGAACACATGAAGCTATTTCCTGCCTCAGGGACTTTTTATATTCTTTTTGTTTTCCAGGACTCTCTTCTTCCCATTCTTTTCCCTGTCAACTTGTACACATCCTTCAAGTCTTAACTTAAATGTCACTTTCTCAAAGAACCTTCCCTGAGTCCCCAGTAGAACATAACATTTTCATTGTTTTTAACCAATAGTTTTATGATTATTTGTTTGTTGTCTGTAAGCTTTTTGAAGGCAAGAAGCATATCTATTTTGCTCACTAATCTTCCTCAGAGTCTAGAAAGATACTTGGCATAGAACCGATGCTGAATAAATATTGGTTGAATGAGTGAATGAATAAATACGTACCAGAATGATTCCAGGTGTTATGGAAGGTAGATGGCAGACATGGTTGCTCCCTTTACAGACAAGTAAACAGGCAATTACTACACACTGTGTTCCACAGAGGGAAATGGGAGCTGATGAGACAAATACCTAAACCATATCACTTTGGCTGCAGTTAGGTAATGGATCATAGTTAGTGGGGATTAAGAGAGGCAAGAATAGAGGTGGGGAAACCAATTAGAATGCTTTTTTAGTAATCCAGGGAGAGACACTAGTGGCATGAACCAGTGCAGGGGCAGCAGTTAAGGAGAAAAGTGGCCAGGTCTGGGAGAGATTTATTGAGAAGTCAGAATAAGTAGGTCTTGGTGATTGAATTTGATATGATAGGATAAGTCAGAGAGGGAGCTCTCAAGGCCAGTGTCCAGATTCTTGGATTAGACAAATGAATGGGTGCCACTGCTGTTTTTGCTGACATACAGAATGTAAAAGGAGAAAAGATTTGATGATGGAGCTTTGCAAAGTTTGAGTTTGGGATACTTGATGCTTAGGAGACAGAGACCCTCACTGGTGAGTTGACTGAAAGGTGCAGCATCCAGAGAATGGTTGAAGCAGAGAGAGTTAGAAGAATTACCAGGGGGAAGCACACAGAGTGAAAAGAAACTCCCAGGGAACATCAGCCCTTAAGTGACAGGCAGAGAAAGAGGAACTTGAAATAACCCTGAGAAGAAATAGCTGGGAAGGTAGGAGGACAAGCAGGAGAGGGTAGTGCCACCAGAGCCAAGAAGACCGTCCCAAGTGCCAGAGTATGTGGGCAAGGAGAGTGACTGTTCTTACCTTCAGAGCATTTCCAAACTCTTGCTGGAGAAGTTTCTTAAATTCTGTCTTGGTCAGCCTCTGACAGTGTCCATTGCTCTTTGCATGCTTGTGGAAAACATCCGTGATACTGATGATGCTCCTCAGAAGACAGTGAGGCATCTGTTTTTGCCAACTGATGTACACCTGGGATGTGACAAAGAATACCCAACCTGTTTCATATTCCTGAATTGCTACAATCTCTTTCTTCATTTCTTACAAGCAGATAACACTGCAAAAATCCAACCTATTTGTAATGCCAGATGTCTGGCTAGCTTGAGTAATTTGTGACATTTGGCATTTTTACTTCATCGTTCATTTACAATGATAATGCTCTTACTATAATCCCCCAAAAGAAGAGGGCAGAATAAACAGGCCGCCTTGGTCTTGTAACTCTGAATGCACCACACAGAAGTCATCTGGAATAAAGAGAGTATGGCCTCTCCTTCCCCATCTGAAGTGTCCTCTGGGGACAGTGTTGATGGGAATTTTCCAGAGTGCTGTCTGTACCAGACTACCTGGCCCAAGAGCAGTTTTAGAGAATCATCTTCATGAGACTTTCTTTTTCTTTGTACTTACCCCTGTTATGCTTCATGTCACATTGTATATGAACTGTTTGTTTCTTATCTTACTCCTTTAGAGAGGATGCTGGGGCTTTGTGAGGGCCAAGACTGTGTCTTACCTATTTTTATATTTTCTTCTTTTTAATATATTTTTTCCTAGAACCTAGAATATAGAAGTTCAGAAAATGTTTGATGGATGGATGCATGAACAAATGAATAATTCCTAATTTGAGTGGTATGTTGGATTAGGTCTGTGGTTCCCAAGCCTCGCTATACTTTAGAATCATCAGGGGTTCTTCAGAGAAACAGACTCTAGGTCCCATCTTCTAGAGATAGTGGTCGAGTAGGTCTGTGATGGGACCCTGGATGCTTCATTTAAAAGTCTCCTGACTGATGCTGATGTAGCTTCAAGAACTACTGGCCACCTGACCTCTTTGTAGCTACAAGATGCTATGACGACAGAAGTAATACATTAAGTGATTCAACAAGCATTTGTTTTTGTGCCAGTGCAGTAGCATATTCTGGGAATGTGAGATGAAAAAGAAAGTGTTCCTATCCTCAAAGAACTCAAAGCCTGGAGGAGGCGATGTTACAGAGTTAACCAATACAGTCTAGTAATGGACACCCAGTGGCTGGAGACTAAGACAGGAAACTTTCTTCAGATGTTCTCCTTCTTGAAGATGATAGAGGATTCTGAAAATATTAGACTTTGAGCGAAGTCCACTAGGATTTTGCTTCTCTCATTCGAATAAGAATATGTCATGGTTAGGAATCTCATAGAATCCTCCAGAAAGGCAAAATTATACAATCTGCACAACCTAATTGTCTATGTAAGAGCACTAAGAAAGAAGAACAGGTATAAAAATGGAAATAGAATTTTTTCTTGAAGGACTTACCCAGGTTTTCAAGAGAAATGGAGGACATAGGCTGAGAGTTTGTGGAATCCTGGTTTGGGGATCCTGGTACTTATATAGGAGTTTTAATTGCACCCTTTAGCCAGACATCTTTTGCAGACAATGCCCTTGGTGTCTAATGGACTGATTCATTGCCAACCAAACCCCATTCTACCTGTTTCTTCTCCAGTGGGCCTTTAATTTCTATATTTCCTTGGATGCCATTCCTACTGCCTTCTCTCTTTGTCCACATCTTGGCCCCAGAGGGACAGGTGCACCTCACACCCACTGTAAGGCCATAGCACCACCAGAGTGTACTGACGGTGTGCTGAAGTGCTCTCATGAAAAACCTGGTGAACCAAGAGTGGCCATACCTCCTCAAAGTAAAATACATTGATTCTTGAGCTGAGCTGTTTTAGTCCTCGATAAAGTCTTTCTCACCATTTATGATAGCACATCTGATTTGGGTATGTTAGCCTAAACATCTAGTTACATGACATGCTTGCCTTCATGTGATGGTGAATAAAACCACAGGTCTGCCTTGCTGCCATCTGGCCTGTTCCCCAACCTGGCAGCAGTCCTCTCATGACCCCTCTCTCTCTGCCCGTGAGCTGTACTAGCATAAGATGCTAGTACTGCAGTAGAGTTCATGCTTTTCTAGCAGCGAAATCCTGGACCCAGGAGAGGATCTGTGGGCTGCAGAGTTGGTGGTCTTTTGAAATTTCACTGTTTTTTATAGAATTTCACTGGCCTGCTACCCTTTCTATTTGCTTCTATTTACTTTCATTCACTGTCGTGAGGCTGGAAGTTTTTTTTTTTTTTCATTATTAAAGACCATTTTCAATTTCACCAGCTTTGTGAAACATATTGTTCCTTAGTTTCAAAGGAATTATGTATAGTTGGAGGTGCTCATAGAATCTTTTATGGCAATAAAAACAATTTCCACTCATCTTTATTGCTGAAATTCATAGTCTTCTCTTAGAGGTCGTTAGTCCTATAATCTTGTTAATGGCTATAAAGTAAACTGTATCGGAGAAACCTATAGTAGCCTTGTGGAAATGACAAGCTGATAAGAACTATAAAATCAGTTAAAGAGAATATGGGTGAATTTATTTTCTGGGGAGCATGATAGTTCCTTTTCTGCTAGTTGCACTGACTTTAAGAAGAATTCCATGAGGGGCGCCTAGATGGCTCAGTCGGTTAAGCGTCTGACTTTGGCTCAGGTCATGATCTCATGGTCCGTGAATTTGAGCCCCACGTTGTGCTCAGAGCCTAGAGCCTGCTTCAGATTCTGTGTCTCTCTCTCTCTCTGTCCCTCCTTCTCTCACACTCTCTCTCTCTCTCTCTCTCTCTCTCTCAAGAATAAATAGACATTAAAAAAATTAAAAAAAAGAATGGCCTCATGAGTAGACACTTTCATATCCATGTAATAGAAGGAAACACTGAGGCCATAAGAGGTGATTGTTTTCCCAAAGAAACAGTGAATCACAGGCCTGCGTCCCAAATCTTTTCACATCTTATTTGGTTTGTTTGTTTGTTTTTAAGTCTCTTATGTGATTTCTAGGACTGTGTGTAATAAAGACACCTTGAGTTTTCTTCCCCCAAAGTCTGTAACAAAAACATGAAATGTCAATTCTACCCAGTTTTTCCCCCTGAACACCTTCATGGTTGTGGGCAATTAATTTCAGGGAACACCTTAAGTATGTTATTTATTAAACAAACGAATACAAAAATAGCTTATGAAAAGAGGTATTCTGGATATGTAACTCAATAATATTCCACTATTTTTGAATTTGTATAGGAAACTGTCATGCCCATATTCAGAGGGTCCTCAGACATGGGCTGGAATGTTTTAAAGCTACTGAAGGAGCAAGAGGAAGGCTGATACTCCCCCACCCCCTAAGCTACTCACTCCCTGTGACCTGGGAGGAGCCAGTTACCCTGTGTGCCTAAGGGGCAGGGGCTTGATGAATGGGCTCCCTACTGTAGTTGCCGTGGTTGGGTGATTCATTAGCAGTAATACAAATAATTATAATTCTCCCTTTGAAAAACTTCTTTGGAGAGGAATTGTCTTTGTGTAAATGTCTTTCCACCCTCTTGGTAAACCAGTCTTTGGCAGCCAGACTGGCTGTCTCTGGGATTTGCGTGTGCTCATGGGGCTGATGCATAAGGTCTACTGACCTTCTCTTCAGAGCTTGGCTTATCTAGTTCCTGGGGTCAGACTCTTTCTCTCTTTCTCATTTTCTGATTATCTCTTTTCTTTTGTCTCCTTTTATTTTCCTTTTGTCTCCATTCAACATTTCAATCTCTATTTCTTGTCCTTTTCTTTCTGTGCATTTTCTTACCTTCTGTGTCTTCCAACCCTTCCCTCCATTGCCACCCCATTTCTTCCAGAATATCTGAAATCTCAATTTTGGTCCTTTCTTTTATCCTCTTGATCAAAGCTTTATTATTTTCCATTAGGGAATATAAAAGCAGAGCACCCTGAAAACTGATATGACGTGTTCTTGCTAGCAGAAGGGAAAGCGACATTTACTGATCGTCAGCTCTGTCACCTCAGGATATGGAGAGCCTGCCATAGTCACATAGGAGGGATGCTGGGCTTCAACCCTGGTCTGTTCTGTGCCAGGGCCTGTGCTTTTCCCACTATACTTGCCCATGCTTCCTTCATAAAGAGGACAGTTTCTGATCCAGAGTTCATGGCCAACTGATGTTAGAATAACTTCTGTGACAGCCTTCCGGTGGTGTGGCCATGGCCCCTCAGCATCAAGGGAGGAACTCCTAGGAGTGTCCACAGTCATGGTTCAGATGAGAGGTGGCTACCAGGTCATTTTAAGGCATCAAGTCCTCTGTAGGAGGCTGCGGGTGCCTAACCCACTCTGCCTGCTGTGCAACCTCAAACAACTTATGAAATCTCAGCAGCCAGGTAGGGTGGTCATCATGTCCTGGGAGTGTTCCTAGGATATTGTGTGGCTCAAGGAAATGCTGTATTTTAAACTCATCTGGGGGAAAAGCTGTTTACAAATCCCAGTTATTATTCTTAATATGGGTTTCAGCATGATTAAATGTGAAGCATTTTTTACATCTGAATGAGGCTCCTTTAAATACACTTGGGTCAGTAATTACAGAGATTTAAGAGTTCCTCCAAACTTGTTCACAATTAGGAAGGAGTGTAGCTAAATGAACTGGGGCATGAGGTGGACTCCGAGGGTTCTGACATGTTCTTGCAGAGCCTGGACGAGCTTTTCTTGACGAGATAATGGAAAAGAAACATAAAAATCCTGTCCTTTGCATCTTCTTGGAAGAAGATCATGAGCTCATTGACCAAAGAATGGTGACATTTCATTGACTTTCCTTATCTATGAGGACCTGTTTCAGAAATATGCTTGTTAAGGATTTTAAGTAAGACCCAAATCAGTAGAGGATATGTTTTTCTTTCTTGCGATTCAATTGTATTAACATAATTGTAGATCTCAAGGTCATTTTTTTAATGTTTATTTTTGAGAGAGAGAGAGAGAGAGAGAGAGAAAGTGCAAGCCGGGGTGGGGCAGAGAGAGAGAGACAGAGGATCCAAAGCAGGCCCTGCACTGACAGCAGAGAGCCTGATATGGGGCTTGAACTAATGAACCTCGAGATCAGGACCTGAGTGGAAATTGGATGCTTAACCGAGTGAGCCACCCAGATGCCCCAAAGTCATTTTTATTTACATACAAATAATGTATAAATTCTTGATTCTTGAAAAAATTAAAACCTTACAGATAAAAATCTAAGATTTCTTTGATAAGTACCATGACTCCTGGTCCCTTTTAGCTCTTCTCAGAGGTAACAACCAGTATCAGGTTGGTGTTTTGCTTTCAGATCTTTTCTTTGACTTTTCATTTTTATAGAGGAAATCAAGAAGATGTATGTACCAGTCTCCACATATTTCCCCCATGGTTTAGTTTTGTCTCCTTAACCAGACTGAACTACATCTTCTACTTGGTCTGACTCCATGCCTCTTCACTCCACTCCCAAGCCTGGCCAAGGGATGTGTGTGTTGGTGGGGTGGGGGGAGGGAATGATGAGGAAGAGTAAACTAAAACCTTGGTGTTTGAGAGAAACAATAGTACAACATTTTATTCCAGTCGAGTTAGTAAAATGATGAGGAAGGCTTCCAGATTCTGTGTTTCAAAACCACCCCACCTCACCTGAAGGAAACCACAATGTTCTCTTATGGCTTTTTGACAATACCTGGAGCTTTCAGCTTGACACAAAGGGATTAACATTTATTCATACTCTCTTCAAAGAATTGAAACATTGCTGATGAAAGAGTCTTTCTGTTGTCTCTTCATCTGCCTCATGCCTCTTGGATGTTCTCATCATGGTCTGTTTCCCAGAAGCAGACATGAAGGAATACTCTCATCCTTCATTTTCATGGAGACCCCTTCAGGAGTAGTTGCATCTAGTCAGCCAACCTCAGCATTGGCTCTGAAACCTTCCTAGTTTCTCATTCAGTGGTTTATAAAGAGCAGGAAAACGTGTTTATGATATTTCCTGGAGGATTCTATTTTTGCATTAAATCATCTTGTTTCTAATTTTTTTGCTAATGGTTCCTGGGCAGGGCCCATATTAGGTCTCTGTGGAAAGGACAGTGCTGGGGTTGTTATTCCTCCCTGAGTGCTTCCTGAAAAGTTCCCCAGAAATTTTTATCACAGCCCTCTCTTCACCATTCAAGCTTCACTCATGTTTGCTTACATCTGAAATCAGGTTGACTTCATACTCTAGGCTCTCTGGGCACCATGGGTTTTCTGTGTGCTTCCTTGCCTCCAAGCCTTTGTTCATGGTGTTCCCTTTAGCTTGAAAGGAGCCAGCTGAGTTCCCTGCTAGCTGAATCTATGTTCTTCTAGGAGCCTTTTTTGGGGATTTGATTGAGTCTGAACTGCCTCTGACTTCATTTTCTTCTACCGTGCCCATCATTGCTCACTCTTCTTGGTATACAGCCCTCCTTATTCCTTGAACATGCAAAGCTTGCCTGTCTCAGGGCCTTAGCATGTGCTGTTCCCTCTAGTGGAATGCTCATTCTCTAGTAACTGTTGCATGTCTCCCTTCCTCACCTCCCTACCTCAAAATCATCTGATCTCCCTGTCTTAAAGGGCAATCCTCTCATTTCCCTGACCTCTCCCCCTCTTCCCCTCACTCTGCTTTTTACTCTCCTTAACATGGATTCCATCTGACATATTATATAGGTGCTTATTTATTTTCTATTTTCCCCACTAGAATGTAGGCTCCATGAGGGCAGGGACTTTGTCTGTTTTGTTCACTGCTGTATTCCTAACACAGTGAAACCTTGGATTGTGAGTAACTTGTTCTGCGAGTGTTCTGCAAGATGAGTGGGATTGTGGGCGATCATCTCCCATGCTCAGATGCTCAGTCTCAGGCCATGGTGTTTGAAACAGTGATGTTTCAGAATGTTGGACATTATTGTATTTTTTGTCACTTCATAGCACCTACGGACTGTCCATTGCTCTTCCATACAAGAGTGAGCTTAAGAATGCTTTGCTTCATTCTAGGTCAGGCTGCCTGCAGACAGAGACCCTTTTCTCTCCTGCCTTATTGCCAGTTACATTAAATACAGTATGCAGCAAAAGTTTATTAATACTGTACTGTAGTCAATATCTATGTAAGTGTATACTATTGCCCCTGTGCAGAAAAAGGTTGAAAAGAAAGGTGGTAAGAAGGAGATAATGACGGTGGAAGTTGAGAAAGAAATCATTGGGAAGTACAAACGAGTGGCTGAAATTGCAAGATTTTATAAGAAGTCTATGTCTGCATCTGGTTTGCAGAGAAGGAGAAAAAGGTGGAGGAATCCCGCACTGCAAAGGAGATTAGGGAGATGTGTAAAATGTGGGAAACAGTGCAAAATTTTTTAGAAAAGCACCCCCTGAGTTTAATGACAATGCAATGTCACATTTCTGTGAAGTCCTCAAAAGGAGGCAAAAGCAAATGTCATTGCATAGGTTCCTTATTAAAGTTGCACAAAATTCCATTGAGCCAATAGATAGCAGTGATTCTGTTAGTGATCATGAAAGTTGTCCTACACAATAATCCTCCTCTCTCTTGTCTCTCTCACACCAGCCACAAAACGAAGGTTTTCAGAGGTAAGTGCAGGTTAATTTATTTAGTTTTCCTTATATTTTGTATTTTCTTTATTATCTTGTATTATATTACAGTATTGTAATCATTTTTATATGAATATTTTTAGATTGTGGAATGAATCATCTGAGTTTTCCCTATTTTTTATGGGGAAATTTGCTTTGATATATAAAATGCTTTGGATTACAAACATGTTTCCGGAACGAATTGACCTCACAAACCAAGGTTTGTACCTAGAAAATATCTACCAGGTAGTAGGTGTGCAGCAACTATTTGTTGAATGAATAAACCAGTGACTCTAACTACCATAATTTTGTCCTTTTTAATAGTTTCTACACCGATTGCCTGATCCATGTCTGATAGGCCCATATGAGGCACTTGTAAGAGCTGAATGATGATGCCTTATTTAGGCCTTTATCACTTAACTGCATGTTCTCCAATTGTTTCCTAAGAATGTCTTATTTGCTCATTTATATTATATTGTAAATTATTTGGGTATAGAGATCAAATTTTACTATTTTTATTTTTTTAATGACATAACACTTGAAATGTTGTTGGATTCCATTAGTGATTGTTTGTTTATCCATATCCATAAAAAGACTGAAGGTTGGTAATCGTGGAGCACAGTGTGGCCAACAACTGCCACTGACTGGCTGACCAGTGATGGCAGCCCCTGGTGGGGTGAAACCGACCATAAGGACACAGTGGATTTGGTCACTGGAAGCTGCATTTTGGGTCTTTTGTTTTTAAAGTTTAATTGAGAGCACGCAAGGAAGGGGCAGAGAGAAAGGGAGATAGAGAATCCCAAGCAGGCTCCACACAATCATCTTGGAGCCTGATGTGGGGCTGGAACTCACAAACTGTGACACTCTGACCTGAGTCAAAATCAAGAGTCGGACTCTCAACTGACTGAGCCACCCAGGCGCCCCTCAACATTTTTGACAGTTACAAAAACAGAAGCACTAAGAGGTTAAGTAACTTGCCCAAGGACACACTATAAGTGAGTAGCAGACCTTGATTGTAATCTGGGTATGGGTGGACTCCTGAGCCCATGTTCTTAACCACTATTTCCTCACTTCTTAAATACTTCTCTCCTAGCATATTGAGGAAGAAGTGTGAATTTGTATTCAGCCTTGCCATAATAACTCGTGGGAGTGATGCTTCTTGAATGGTATTGACACACCTTCAAGTGCTTTGTGGGGCATTAACTTCAAAGGGTTGATCTTCCTATCCTTGCTGTCCAAGGATTCAGAAATCAATCATGAAGACATGCCACTTTCTCAGAGAGGTCTTCTCTGACTCTTCAGTTTATTTATTTTTATTTTTATTTTTTAATGTTTATTATTTTTGAGAGAGACAGAGCACAAACAAGGTAGGGGCAGAGAGGGAGACACAGAATCTGAAGCAGGCTCCAGGATCTGAGCTGTCAGCACAGAGCCTGATGTGGGGCTTGAACCCATGAACTGTGAGATCATGACCTGAGTGGAAGTCGGATGCTTAACTGACTGAGCCACCCAGGCGCCCCTGTAACTTTTCAATTTAAATTAGGACTCCCTGGAGGAGCCAAGATGGCAGAACAGCATGGAAGCTTTTTGTGTTTCTCATGTCCATAAAATACAGCCAGACCAACACTGAACCATCCTACACACCTAGAAAACTGATTGGAGGATTAACACAACAATCTGCACAACCTGAACCACAGAATTCAGCAGGTACATGGCATGGACAGCTGAACTTGGGGAGCAAGAAGCCCTGAAAGGAATTCATCCCAAAAGAAAGAGCACAAAGAAATGACAGCCAGGGATTTAACCAACACAGATACAAGCAAGATGTCTGAACCAGAATTTAGAATCACGATAATAAGAATACTAGCTGGAGTTGAAAATAGATTAGAATCCTTTTCTGCAGAGATAAAAGAAGTAAAAAAATAGCCAGAATGAAATAAAAAATGCTATAACTGAGCTGCAATCATGGATGGATGCAGTGGCGCCAAGGATGGATGAAGTAGAACAGACAATCAGCGATATAGAGGACAAACTTATAAAGAATAATGAAGCAGAAAAAAAGAGGGAGATTAATGCAAAAGAGCATTATTTTAGAATTAGGGAAATCAGTGACTCATTAAAAAAGAACATCAGAATCATAGGGGTCCCAGAAGAGGAAGAGAGAGAAATAAGGGTAGAAGGGTTATGTGAGCAAATCATAGCAGAAAACTTTCCTAACCTGGGGAAAGACACAGACATCAAAATTCAGGAAGCACAGAGGACCCCCATTAGATTCAACAAAAACTGACCATCAACAAGGCATATCATAGTCAAATTCACAAAATATTCAGGCAAGGAGAGAATCATGAAAGCAGCAAGGGAAAAAAAGTCCCTAACATACAAGGGAATACAGATCAGGTTTGCAGCAGACCTATCCACAGAAACTTGGCAGGCCAGAAGGGAGTGGCGGGATGTATTCAGTGTGCTGAATCAGAAAAATATGCAGCCAAGAATTCTTTATCCAGCAAGGCTGTCATTCAAAATAGAAGGAGAGATAAAAAGTTTCCCAGACAAACACAAATTAAAGGAGTTTGTGACCACTAAACCAGCTCTGCAAGAAATTTTAAGGGGGACTTTCTGAGGGGAGAAAAGATGAAAAAAGAAATATATATATATATATATATATATATACACACACGCATGTATATACACACACACATATATATACATATATTCATATATATATATATATATATATATATATATATACCAAAAACAACAAAAGATTAGAAAGGACCAGAGACCATCACCAGAAATTCCAACTCTACAAGCATCATAATGGCAATAAATTCATATTTTTCAGTACTCACTCTAAATGTCAATGGACTCAATGCTCCAATCAAAAGACATAGGGTAACAGAATGGATAAGAAAACAAGACCCATCTATATACTGTTTACAAGAGACCCACTTTAGACCTAAAAACACCTTCAGATTGAAAATAAGGGGATGGAGAACCATCTATCATGCTAATGGTCAACAAAAGAAAGCCAGAGTAGGCATACTTATATCAGACAATCTAGACTTTAAAATAAAGACTGTATCAAGGGATGCAGAAGGGAATTACATCATAATTAAGGGGTCTATAGAGCAAGAAGACCTAACAATTGTAAACATTCATGCGCCAAATGTGGAGCACCCAAATATATAACTCAATTAATCACAAACATAAAGAAACTCATTGATAGTAACACCTTAATAGTAGGAGACTTCAACACCCCACTCACAGCAATGGACAGATCATCTAATCAAAAAATCAACAAGGAAACAATGGCTTTGAATGACACACTGGACCAGATGGACTTAACAGATATATTCAGAACATTTCATCCTAAAGCAGCAAAATATACATTCTTCTCCAATGCACATGGAACGTTCTCCAGACTAGACCATATATTGGGACACAAATCAGCCCTAAATACAAAAAGATCGAGATCATACCGTGCATATTTTCAGACCACAATGCTATGAAACTTGAAATCAACCACAAGAAAAAATTTGGAAATGTAACAAATACTTGGAGACTGAAGAACATCCTACTAAAGAATGAATGGGCTAACAAAGCAGTTAAAGAGGAAATTAAAAAGTATATGGAAGTCAATGAAAATGATAACACCACAACCCAAAACCTCTGGGACGCAACAAAGGTGGTCATAAGAAGAAAGTATATAACAATCCAGGCCTTCCTAAAGAAGGAAGAAAGATCTCAGATACACAACCTAACCTTACACCTTAAGGAGCTGGAAAAAGAACAGCAAATAAAACCCAAAACCAGCAGAAGACAGGAAATAATAAAGATTAGAGCAGAAATTAATGCTATCGAAACCAAAAAAACCCCCAGTAGAACAGATCAATGAAACCAGAAGATGGTTCTTTGAAAAAATTAACAAAATTGATAAACCACTAGCCAGTTTGATCAAGAAGAAAAAGGAAAGGACCCAAATAAATAAAATCAAGAATGAAAGAGGAGAGATCACAACCAACACAACAGAAATAAAAACAATAATGAGAGAATATTATGAGGAATTATATGCCAATAAAATGGGTAACCTGGAAGAAATGGACAAATTCCTAGAAACATACCCTACCAATACTGAAACAGGAAGATATAGAAAATTTGAACAGACGCATAACCAGTAAAGAAATCGAATTAGTAATAAAAAATCTGCCAAAAAACAAGAGTCCAGCGCCAGATGGCTTTCCAAGGGGAATTCTACCAAATATTTAAGGAAGAGATTCTCTTGAAACTGTTTCAAAAATTAGGAATGGAAGGAAAACTTCCAAACTCTTTCTTTGAAGCCAGCATTACCTTGATTCCAAAACCAGACAGAGACCCCACGAAAAAGGAGAACTATAGACCAATTTCCCTGATGAATGTGGATGCAAAAATCCTCAACAAGATATTAGCCAGCTGGATCCAACAATACATTAAAAAAATTATTCACCACAACCAAGTGGGATTTATACCTGGGATGCAGGACTGGTTCAATATCCACAAAACAATTAACGTGATTCATCACATCAATAAAAGAAAGGACAAGAAGCATATGATTCTTTCAATAGATGCAGAGAAAGTATTTGACAAAATACAGCATCCTTTTTTTGATAAAAACGCTCAAGAAAGTAGGGATAGAAGGATCATACCTCAAGATTATAAAAGCCATATATGAACGACCCAACGCTAATACCATCCTCAATGGAGAAAAAATGAGAGCTTTCCCCCTAAGTTGAAGAACAAGACAGGGATGTCCACTCTTGCCACTGTTATTCAACATAGCATTGGAAGTCTTAGCCTCTGCAATCAGACAACACAAAGAAATAAAAGGCATCCAAATCAGCCAGGAGGAGGTCAAACTTTCACTCTTCGCAGATGACACGATACTCTATATGGAAAACCCAAAAGATGCCACCAAAAACTGCTAGAACTGATTCATGAATTCAGCAAAGTTGCAGGATATAAAATCAACGTACAGAAATTGGTTGCATTCCTATACACCAACAATGAAGTGACAGAAAGAGAAATCAAGGAATTGATCCTATTTACAGTTGCACCAAAAACCATAAAATACCTAGGAATAAATCTAACCAAAGAGGTGAAAAATCTATACACTGAAAACTATAGAAAGCTTATGAAAGAAATTGAAGAAGACACAAAAAAATGGAAAAAGATTCCATGCTCCTGGATAGGAAGAAAAAATATTGTTAAAACGTTGATACTACCCAAAGCAATCTACATATTCAATGCAATCCCTATCAAAGTAACACCAGCATTCTTCACAGAGCTAGAACAAACAATCCTAAAATTTGTATGGAACCAGAAAAGACCCTGAATAGCCAAAGCAATCTTGAAAAAGAAAACCAAAGCAAGAGGCATCACAATCCCAGACTTCAAGCTATACTACAAAGGTGTAATCATCAAGGCAGTATGGTTCTGGCACAAGAACAGACATTCAGATCAATGGAACAGAATAGAGAACCCAGAAATGTACCCACAAATGTATGGCCAACTAATCTTTGACAAAGCAGGAAAGAATATCCAATGGAATAAAGACAGTCTCTTCAGCAAGTGGTGCTGAGAAAACTGGACAGCGACATGCAGAAGAATGAACCTGGGTCACTTTCTTACACCATACACAAAAATAAACTCAAAATGGATGAAAGACCTCAATGTAAGACAGGAAGCCATTAAAATCCTCAGGAGAAAGCAGGCAAAAGCTCTTTGATCTTGGCCACAGCAACTTCTTACTCAATACGTCTCCGGAGGCAAGGGAAACAAAAGCAAAAATGAACTACTGGGACCTCATCAAAATAAAATGTTTCTGCACAGTGAAGGAAATAATCAGCAAAACTAAAATGCAACTGATAGAATAGGAGAAGATTTTTGCAAATGACATATCAGATAAAGGGTTAGTATCCAAAATCTATAAAGAACTTATCAAACTCAACACCCAAAAGACAAATAATCCAGTGAAGAAATGGG
Organism: Acinonyx jubatus; assembly: GCF_027475565.1. Taxonomy (NCBI): domain Eukaryota; kingdom Metazoa; phylum Chordata; class Mammalia; order Carnivora; family Felidae; genus Acinonyx; species Acinonyx jubatus. The sequence continues at coordinate 104,861,773 of NC_069381.1, forward strand.
CAAAAGACATGAAGAGACACTTCTCCAAAGAAGACATCCAGATGGCCAATCAACACATGAAAAAATGCTCCACATCACTCATCATCAGGGAAATACAAATCAAAATCACAATGAGATACCACCTTACACCTGTCAGAATGGCTAACATTAACAACTCAGGCAACAAAACAGATGTTGGTGAGGATAAGGAGAAAGAGGATCTCTTTTGCATTGTTGATGGCAATGCGAGCTGGTGCAGCCAGTCTGGAAAACAGTATGGAGGTTCCTCAAAAAACTAAAAATAGAACTGCCCTACGACCCAGCAATTGTACTACTAGGCATGTATCCACGGGATACAGGTGTGCTGTTTCAAAGGGACACATGCACCCCCATGTTTATAGCAGCACTATCAACAATAGCCAAAGTATGGAAAGAGCCCAAATGTCCATCAATGGATGAATGGATAAAGAAGAGGTGGTATATATATACAATGGAGTATTACTCAGCAATCAAAAAGAATGAAATCCTGCCATTTGCAGCTACATGGATGGAACCGGAAGGTATTATGCTAAGTGAAATTAGTCAGAGAAAGACAAAAATCATATGACTTCACTCATATGAGGACTTTAAGAGAAAAAACAGATGAACATAAGGGAAGGGAAGAAAAAAATAATATAAAAACAGGGAGGGGGACAAAACAGAAGAGACTCATAAATATGGAGAACAAACTGAGGGTTGCTGGAGGGGTTTTGGGAGGGGGGATGGGCTAAATGGGTAAGGGGCATTAAGGAATCTAGTCCTGAAATCATTGTTTCACTATATGCTAACTAATTTGGATGTAAATTTTAAAAAATAAAAAATAAAATTAAACAAATAAATTAGTACTCCCTGTTTTTTGTTTTCATAGCGCTTAGTGCAGTTTGTAATTATGCATTGTTTTTTTGTTAATTTTTTAAATGACTCTCTTCCTCCATCAGACTCTATATTCTATGAGGTCAAGAATTATGTCCGTTTTGTTCATCACTATATACCCTGTAAACATAGTTTAGTAGATGGTCAGTTGTTGAATTAAGCAAAGATGAACAAAGTGCCTCCCATGGATTTGGTACTACTCTAGGTCCACTGGGAAATAGTAAGTACATATGTATTGAATACTTACTAATGCCAAGCAGTTTGCTGGGCACTTTTATGTATATTATCTTGATTTTTTTTTTTTTTGCGTTATAATCTAATACTACTTTCTTTTTCAATATATGAAATTTGTTGTCAAATTGGTTTCCACACAACACCCAGTGCTCATCCCAAAAGGTGCCCTCCTCAATACCCATCACCCACCCTCCCTTCCCTCCCACCCCCCATCAACCCTCAGTTTGTTCTCAGTTTTTAAGAGTCTCTTATGCTTTGGCTCTCTCCCACTCTAACCTCTTTTTTTTTTTCCTTCCCCTCCGCCATGGGTTTCTGTTAAGTTTCTCAGGATCCACATAAGAGTGAAACCATATGGTATCTGTCTTTCTCTGTATGGCTTATTTCACTTAGCATCACACTCTCCAGTTCCATCCACGTTGCTACAAAGGGCCATATTTCGTTCTTTCTCATTGCCATGTAGTACTCCATTGTGTATATAAACCACAATTTCTTTATCCATTCATCCGTTGATGGATATTTAGGCTCTTTCCATAATTTGGCTATTGTTGAGAGTGCTGCTATAAACATTGGGGTACAAGTGCCCCTATGCATCAGTACTCCTGTATCCCTTGGGTAAATTCCTAGCAGTGCTATTGCTGGGTCATAGGGTAGGTCTATTTTTAATTTTCTGAGGAACCTCCACACTGTTTTCCAGAGTGGCTGCACCAATTTGCATTCCCACCAACAGTGCAAGAGGGTTCCCTTTACTCCACATCCTCTCCAGCATCTATAGTCTCCTGATTTGTTCATTTTGGCCACTCTTACTGGCATGAGGTGATATCTGAGTGTGGTTTTGATTTGTATTTCCCTAATAAGGAGCGACGTTGAGCATCTTTTCATGTGCCTGTTGGCCATCCGGATGTCTTCTTTAGAGAAGTGTCTATTCATGTTTTCTGCTCTTGATTATTTTTTAAAACAAACTTTCTTATTGAAGTATAATATGCAAATCATAAGTGCACACTTGATGAATTATCATGAAGTGGCCACTCTCATGTACCACCACCCAAATCAAGAAACAGAACATTAACTAGTGCCCCAGAAGTCCCTCTCTTGCCCTTACTCTGTCATCCTCCTCCTCACCAGTGGTACCATTATCCCGATGTAAACGCAGTCACTTGGTATGAATTCTTTTGTGTCTGGCTTTATTTTCCTCAACATCGTACTTATCAAGTTCTTTTATGCTGTTTTTTTGTGTCGCTATAATTTTTTTGAGATATAATTGACATATAATATTTTAGTTTCAAGTGTACAACATACTAATTCAATACCTGTATATGCTGTGAAAAGATTACCACAGTAAGTCTGGTTAATATGCATCATCACACATAGTTAACAATTCTTTTTCCCCGTGATGAGACCTTTTTTCTTTTTTTTAAATTTGTTTATAAACAAATAAATAAATAAATATTTAGAGAGAGAGAGAGAGAGAGTGAGAGCAGGGAAGGGGCAGAGAGAAAGGGAGAGAGAGAATCCCAAGCAGGCTCTGCATCATCCATGCAGAGCCGGACATTGACCTCAAACTCATGAACTGTGAGATCTTGACCTGAGCCAAAGTCAAAAGTTGGATGCTCACCCGAGTCATGCAGGCACCCCCGTGATGAGAACTTTTAAGATCTACTCCCTTAGCAACTTCCAAATATACAATACAGTGTTGGTAACCACAGTCACCATGCTGTACATTACTGATTGTAATTCTTTCAGTCTCCTTGCTATATACTTTAAATGTGGTCCTTTATATGAATATGGAACAAATTATTGCCTCACTCTCAGTTGATGGACATTTAGGTTATCTTTTCTTTGGGGCTGTTACAAGCAGTACTGCTATGAATATTTTTGAACATGTCTTTTGGTGCATTTCTGTTGGGTTATATACCTGGGGTGGAATTACTTGGTGATAGGCTTGTATATATTCAGCTTTCGTAGATATTGCCCTATAGTTATCTCAATGACTAGTGTATCAACTTATGCTCCTGCTACCAGGGTGAGAGTTCTAGTTGTTCTACCTCTTTGCATACACTTGATATTATAACTTTTTAATTTCAGACATTTGGTAGATATAAATTGTTCTCAGTGTGGCTTAACTGGCTCTTACCTGATATCCGATAAGGTTGAGTGCCTTTTCATTGGCTCTTTTTGATATACTGTTTTCTGAAGTGCCTGTTCATGTCTTACTTTTGTTTGTTTGTTTTTTAATTTGTTTAGAAAGTTGTCTTTTTCTCATTGACTTATAAGCATTCTTTGTATATTCTGTATTCTGGATATTAGCTCTGGATTTTTTAAAAAATTCTTTACAATAGCCCTGTGAATTATTAAAATGACAGGTACTGAGGTCAGAGGGGTTAAGTCACTTGCTGAGAGACATGTTGGGTATTAGAATATAAGAATTATTCTTTCTCTCTAGTGACTTATAATCTATTTAGTTGGGGAAATAACACTCAGAGAAAAATTAGTGAGTAATATTAGTCAGTAAGTATTAAAGTATTAGTGTGGGTGGTATAGGCTATGAATGACATAGTAATTAAAGGATCAGTGTGAGCTTCCTGGTAGAGGTAGGATTTAGTCTAGTACATCAAGGACTGGTATAATTGAGGAAGTAGAGGAAATGAAAACACATTTCAGGGAAGGTGAACCACAGAAGCAGAGGCAGGCATGGAAATGGATGAAATAATGTGACTAACACCTTGCTTTTGGATAGTTCTTTTCAGGACTTTACAGTTGTCTTATGCAGGACTACATCCTTCATGAGGGCAGGGATCATGCCTGTTCCATTGACCAGGGCATGTTCAGTGCCCACCATAGTGCCCAGCACATAGTACGTGTTCAATAAATACGTATAAATGAAATGAAAGAATGCATTCAATCCCAACAATGTTCCTTTGAATTTAGTAAAATAGGATTTAAATGATCAAGGTGAAGATTTAAATTAGATGACCAATCTGATGTCCTCAGCAGGATTTCTAAAGAAACTAGTGATAAATTATAATTGGAGGGAAAGATTATAGAGTCTGATCAGTTTACACTTGATGTGGCACAGAGGAAAGTGTGAGGCATCACTGACAGGTCTTGAACATAGAGAGAGGAGATGAAAACAATGTTTTGCAAAATTCATGAGTGATTAAATGAGGGATGGACTGGGAGCAGGGGGCCCAGCAAAGAGGCTGTTGCAGTGATTATCTGGATTTATTTACTTATTCAACAAACACTTATTTTTTAAGTTTATTTATTTGAGAGACAGAGCAAGCGAACACATGAACTGGGGGTGGTGGAAGCAGAGAGAGAGGAGAGAGAGAATCCCAAGCAGTCTCTGTGCTGTTGTTAGCACGAGCCTGATGATGTGGGGCTTGATCTCATGAGCTGTGAGACCATGACCCGGGCCGAAATCAAGAGTTGGACACTTAACGTGATTGAGCCACCCAGCGCCCCTTAACAGTTGTTGAAGTCATACTACACATTTGGTGCTAAACTCCATGCTAATGAAGGATAGCAAGATGTGTAAATCGTGAACCTTGCCATCAAGGAGCTTATAGTCTGAGAGGAGAGCTAAGAGAAGTTCACCCGTGATTGTGAGTCATAGAAGGAAATCTGAAAAAGAGGCACAAGTAAAGACTATGGAGTCGTAAGAAGACAGCGTCCGTTTGGCTGGGCGTCAGGAAAGGTTCAAGTAGTCTTCTCTAGCAGCACTTCTACCTGCTTCTGCCTTCCTGCGCCCTTGTCCCTCTCTATCATGTTACCTTGCTTTATTGTCTGGGATTATCTTGTTTATTTATGGTTGTCCTTATCTGCTGTTTGTCTCTCCCCTCCATCAGTAGAATGTAAGCTCCAAGGTAGAGAGTACCTACTTGTCTTGTCATTTATGTATTTCAAATTCTTCACCCAGTATTTGGTACTAACATAAATCTTTTTTTTTTTTTTTTTTTTTTGGTTAACGTCTATTTATTTTTGAGACAGAGAGAGACAGAGCATGAACGGGGGAGGGTCAGAGAGAGGGAGACACAGAATCTGAAACAGGCTCCAGGCTCTGAGCTGTCAGCACAGAGCCCCACGCGGGGCTCGAACTCACCAACCTCGAGATCATGACCTGAGCCGAAGTTGGCGGTTTAACCGACTGAGCCACCCAGGCGCCCCTAACATAAATCTTTTAATAACAATTTTGGAATGAATGAATGAAGTGACATTGAAGTTGGATTCCATGGGATGGGCAGGATTTGGGCATTCAGTAAAAGGGGAGGGAGAGACATTATTTTAGGTGGAGGGTATTTGAAGTCCCAAAGGGAGCAGAGAATGGAAGATGGATCTGGAAAATTGGTTTAAGGACTACTATGGAAATATTGTAGTGGATTAGATATGGAGAATAAGAGAAATAAGGTAAATGATGATTCCAAAGTTTGTGCCTTTGAAGCCTGATAGAATGGGGATGGAGAGGACAGAATGAGGGAAATTGAGAAGACAAGCCAGTTTAATGGGGAGTGGTTGGCAGTCTCAGGGGTCATATCTTGTGAGCAATTGCATAAACTGGATTGAACTGCACAGTCAAATCTGAACAAGGTGAGTTGAAACACCACTGTGGAAGAGACACTAGTAACTGGGCCAGGGAGAGGTTCTCAGAGAGAGAAAGTCCAGAAAAAAAAAAAACCCTTGGAAATAACCCATAGTCTTGTGAATTGGTTGAGAAGAACCCACAGGAGGTGGCGAAGGACTGGGGAATTGAGAGGCAGTTATCAGCCACAAGAGGTCTGAAAACATGGAGGTTAGAGGTCGCTAGGCTTGTCAGATGGAGGGCAATGCCCTCTTCAGAGGAATAATTTTTATTGGATGATGGAAAAAAGCATTGCTTTGTATTAAGGATAGAACAGAGGGCAGAGAGAGGGAGAGAAAAATTGAATGGTTGCTAGAATGTGAAGAGAATGTTTAAAAAACTATTATTTATTTTTCAATTTTTTTCTTATAAAATAAATCAGATATACTCAACACAGAAAATATAGAAATTTAGAAAGAAGGGGAAAAAGTCACTTGTAATTCTATCACCAAGAGATGAACATTGTAGATACTTAGGTATATTTTCTCTTCATCATATATATTGTCGATATCCTGCTGTAAGCACAGATGGTATCATGCTTTTCCACATAACGGATTTTCCATATGATGCAGATGCTTCATAAATGCACATTTTAGAGAGTATATATAAACATCAGGGGTGCCTGGGTGGCTCAGTCAGTTAAGCGTCTGCCTTCAGCTCAGGTCATGATCTTGCGTTCTGTGAGTTCGAGCCCACGTTGGGTTCTGTGCTGACAGCTCAGAGCCTGGAGCCTGCTTCAGATTCTGTGTCTCCCTCTCTCTCTGCCCCTCGCCCACTCACACTCTGTTTCTCAAAAATGAATAAATGTTATAAAAGGGATTTTTTTTAACACGAAAGGGATATTTTTTTTTAACATCAAAGGGATATTTGATGCTATTTATAAGCTATTAAAAATTTGGTTTTATGTACTTTTTATTATAAAAATAACGATGTTGTGAACATCTTGAAGAACATTTTTTTCTGTTTTACATTATTTCTTGAGACTAGATTTAAAGGTTATAATTAGTTATTAAAATAGCATTTATTTTTGGGATTGCAAATGTATTGCGTTTTCATTACAGAAAATTTGGAAAATGAAGAAAATCTTAAATCAGGAAATAAATGTCATTACAGTTGCCCTACTTAGAGATAACTACTATTAAGATTTTGGTCTCATAGTCTCCTTATTTATTTATTTGTTAATCTTTAAGAGAATCATACTCCATATACAATTTTATAATCCTTCAAAGCTTAGTATTTTATGAATCATTTCTCAATTAAAGAAAATCTTACCTCATAATTTCTAATGCTGTCACTGGGCAGCATGTGCTTTGTTTTCTTGTTGCTCCTGTAACCAATGTTGGGCATCAAGATCTGGCCCTTGAATCTTCTGCACACCCTATTGTCAATGCCTCTAGGTTTCCGCCAGTTGCGCTTTTTGGCATTCCACAGTATCCAGTAACCATAATTTAGTTAACCATTCCTATAATGATGGACATTTAGGTTATTTCTGTTTTTTCTGTCTGTAACACACTATGACTAATATCTTTGTAGATGAATTTTTATACACATCCCTGATTATTTCCTTATAGTGCCATCTGAGAAATATTTAATAATATTTTTGTGCATATTATTTTTTATTTTCTTAACATTTATTCATTTTTTGAGAGTGAGAGAGACAGAGCATGAGCAGAGGAGGGGCAGAGAGAGAGAGAGAGAGAGAGAGACAGAATCAGAAGCAGGCTCCAGGCTCTAAGCTGTCAGCACAGAACCCAACATGGGGCTCGAACTCACAGACTGCAAGATCATGACCTGAGCTGAAGTCAGATGTTGAACCAACTGAGCCACCCAGGAGCCCCTATTTGTGCATATTATTGAATTGCCATCTTGAAAGTTTTACTCATTTATACACCTACCATTTGTATTTCAAAGTTCCTGTTTTTCTAATCACTGTGTGGTTATTAAAAAGAAACAAATAACGTTTAATAACTTGACAAGTGAAAAAACTACTTAAAATTTTTTTTCTAATATTTATGTATTTTTGAGAGAGAGAGAGAGAGAGAGAGAGAGAGAGTGATCAGGGAAGGGGCAGAGAGGGAGGGAGACATAGAATCTGAAGCAGGCTCCAGGCTCTGAGCTGTCAGCACAGAGCCTGATGTGGGGCTCGAATTCACGAACCATGAGATCATGACCTTAGCTGAAGTCAGACGCTTAACTGACTGAGCCACCCAGGTGCCTCTTGAAAAAACTATTTTTAATTTGCATTTCCATAAAGTCTAGTGAGGATTTCATGCATTCATTGGCCATATGTATAGCTTCTTTTGCAAATCTATTATTTATACCCTTTGCCATTTTTGTGGTTCCTGATACATATTGCCTGTTGCTTGTGAAAAAGGCTGGTTAGTTTAAGCTCCAGTATATATCTTTCTTTTTTGTGAGTTGGCTTATGTCTCTTGGTCATTAGAGTGCATATATATTTTTTTAGATAAGGATATTCATGGGGTGCCTGGGTGGCTCAGTCAGTTGAGCGTCCGACTTCGGCTCAGGTCATGATCTCGCGGTCTGTGAGTTCGAGCCCCGTGTCGTGCTGACAGCTCAGAGCCTGGAGCCTGCTTCAGATTCTGTGTCTCCCTCTCTCTCTGCCCCTCCCCTGCTCATGCTCTGTCTCTCTCTCTGTCAAAAGTAAATAAACATTAAAAAAAATTTTAGATAGGGATATTCATTCATGTTCAAAGGTAGAGTGAAGAGAGCTGAAGATGTTGGAGGCGGAAGAAATATAGGAGAATTTTAAATTATGGAAGAGGTGTGAGATGAAGTGGAAGAAACTCAAAAGCAGGATGCAATGGGAGATGGGGCATTTTGGATTCAGGAAACATAATATGATATCTATTTTATTCCTTTCCTGGGCCTCATCCTCTGAGACATCATCCTTTAATTACAGTCTTTTCTAATGTTTTTTTTTAAATTTATTCTTGAGAGAGAGAGAGAGAGAGAGAGAGAGAGAGAGACAGAGGGAGGGGCAGAGTGAGAGAAGGACACAGAATCTGAAGCAGGCTCCAGGCTCTGAGCTGTCAGCCCAGAAGCCCATGTGGGGATCAAACTCACAAACCGTGAAATCATGACCTGAGCCGAAGTGGGACACCCAACCGACTGAGCCACTCAGGCGCCCCAATTACAGTCTTTTAAAATAATCTAAGATTGTTTTTGTTTCTGATCAGTGTCTTCAGGGCTAGATGGCGAATAAAGGGGGAAAGAAAAGAATGAACAAAAGATATTGATTATAAGGTCATTTATTTGCTAATTTTGATACAATGCTGTCAGCAAACCATATGGGTAAACATTTTATAGACTTAGTGGATCATAGGTTCTAAGAGCTTCTTATGGAATCAAGCATATGTTAGATTTGTATACTCTCTCTCCTTGATAATTATTCTGATTGCTTATTTGAGCCAGACACTCTGAAAACTCTGGGTAAGGAGTGGGATTTAATAGAAGTTTGCTGAATCAATGAATGAATGAATCTATGGCATAGATTTAGTTGCACTCAGACATTAGCAAAGAGTCACGAATCTACTCTGATTGGGTGCTAGAAAAATTATTTTAAGTTATGGCAATATCTGAGATTATCTTGAAGGATACAGTTTTAGGATAAACTTGAAATCTGTTAGGAAATATGAAGCAGAATAATCTGCATCTATGAATTAGTGATATTTTATGATTATAAGGTGGTATTGAGGAGTCTCGTACTCACTGTTGTCACATTATAAAAAGCCAATGAATCAACTGAGGAAATCATCATCTGTTAAAAATATGAAAGGAATTTTTCTATTTTTAGTGACAGGTAAATTGCGATAAATTGTGTCATGAGAAAATCCATTTTGTTACTTGGAAGTAGCATCATATGGTAGCATGTTTGGTGTGATATTTCTTTGTTGGCAGCTCCCACTGCTGAATACTTTCTTATTTGCATTTGTGGAAACCCAGGAAGGGAATTTAAAAGATTATTATTAATCTGCATCTGCATGTGTGTATGTGAACACTAGGGTGGTTGGGAGGGAAGAAGCCTGGGACATGTTAAGATGCATGAAGTTCCTTGGAACTTCACCTGCAATCATGATAACGATTCATTGCTTTTTGGTGCTTGCCTCCCTTTGCAGTACTGGGTTCTCTCCCTGAAGGTGGTCCTGCTTATCTTCTGAGGCCTGGGGGGCTAATGTTTGCTGTGCATGGGCAGGATCTGTACCAGGCAGATGTTCCCTGGTGGAATGTAATGCTTGGCTGTCATCGAAGGAGATAGGATGATCTGGGTTTGATGCTCTGGCTGATCGAGCTTGATTTTGCTGCTCTGCTTGGGTCATGTCCATTTGCTGCAGTATCTTTTCTTGCAGGTACTGGTACAGAGGACTAGCATAGACTGCACCCCTCTCCACAAAACGGGGCTCTTTGTCCATCTGTGTCTTCTCTTCAAGGCCTGACTGGGGGACTGAAGCATCATATCCTTTCTTGGCTGGATTTTGTTGGTCATTGGCTTCTCCTGCCAACTCTTGGGGGATTTCATCCTCCTTCAATGTTGTAGGTTCCTCTCTTTCAAGTTGTGTCTTGGGAGAGGCTGAATTGTCCTCATCCAGACTTTTTACTCGAGCCTCCTGGGTCTCTGGTGCTCCACCTTCCTTTCCTTTTGTACTTGGGCTCTGGGCCTTTAGCGTTTTACTGCTGTCTTCCTTTGCAGGGAGCTGCCTTATGGAAAGCTGGTCAGTGAAGCCTACATCCAGGGTACCTGGGATTTCTGTCTCCAGCGACTTTCTGTTTTCGCCACTTGCTGTGGACTCCTGTGCCTCTGGATGTCCATCAGGGTGCACAGCTGGACCTGGGCCCTTGGTCCCTGAGCCCTGACTCCTGTGATCTTCTCTGGCAGCCCATTCTGGTTCCTCGGGGAGCCGCTTATCCTCTCCCACTGCTGGCACCATGACCTCCTGAGTTCTTTCCTCACCCAGTGCTACTTGTTTCTCAGGGTCTGGGTTATTATTGTGACTTCTTTCCACAGGCTCTCTGAGAGGGTCTATTTGACTCTGGGCATCCTCTTTCACAGGCAAGTCAGTAGCCTCTGAGCTGCTGTCACCATCCTCTGGAGCCAGGCTATTGGGAGTTTCGGGAGAACTGTCATTATTCTGTGTGAGTGTGGGCTCAGGATCCTTTCCCTGGTAACCATCGTCCTCCTTGACTGGCTTGTCATGAGTCTTGGTGACCCTCTTATTTTCTTCTCCAGACTGGTTCTTGAGTGGTTCCAATTCTTGTGTTCTTTCTCTTGCTCCTGGTGTCCCTTCTGCTACAGTGGCATTTTTGATGCCCCTAAGTGCTTCTGCTATGCATTTCTTAGCATGTCTTGCCTCTTCTGGAGTGACTCTTCCTTCAATCTCAGGATGGTTTTGATTTCCTCTTTGTGAGCTTAGCCCTTTGATCTTAGAACCTTCTAACCTTCCTTTTGATGACACCTGGAGTTCCTGATACTTTCCATCCTGTGGTTGGTCTTCCAGAGTTGGTAGCTGAATTTTTCTCTCATTTTCTTTTTCCCCTGCTGTTCCATGGGCTTTGGAGCCTCTCCTCTCTTTCCTTACAGCTCTAACATCAGGTGTTTCTGAAACATTTATGCTATCACCTTGGTCAGGCAGGTTCTTTGGTTCATGTTCTTTTTCTTGCGCTGGTGGCTTTTGGGTCTCAGATGTTCTGCCATCATCCCTGGGTTCAACTGTATTCTTTGTCTCAGGTGGTGTCCTACCAGCATTCTCTCCTGGTTCTTGGTTCTCAGATGTTCTATCATCATCCTCAGGCTCAACTGGTTTCTCTGTCTGCAAGGATTTCTGGTCAGCTTCTTGTTCTGGCAGGTCAGTGTGCTCTGAACTGGGATCATCTTTTCCTGGCAGTGATAGTTCTTGTGTTTTAGAATGTTCCTTAATACCCTTTCCTGCTGCAACTTCCTGATCTTTGGCAGGCCTCTGTGTTTTTTCTGGTAGATCACTTTGGGTTCTCAGGTTCCCTTCCTGTTCTCCAAATTGATCTCTTGTCTTAGTGCTACTTTGCTCCCTGACTGGTTTATCTCCCTCCCTGGGACTGTCCTTATCCTGTCCCTTCCCCTTTGTGGGACCGCCGATCTGTTCTGATTCTGCTCTTGACTTGTTGCTCTCAAGTTGAGCCCCACTGTCTCCTGTAGCTGGTGTACCTTGGGCTGTTTTCTGGCTCCGTTGATCTTTCTCCAGGTGTTGGTTCTTAGAGTCATTGTGCTCAGATGCTTCTACTAGCAGCTTGTAAGTCTTGGTGTTTCCCTGTGGGTCAACTCCATTGTGTCCCCTTTCCTTAGGGCTGAGCTGAGCTGATAATGCCATTCCTGAAGGAGGTGCCACCCTGTCTTGAGTTGCTGCAGTTTGCTCTGTCCACTGGTCAGTGCCACTGGTGACCTGAAGATCCATACCGCTTGGCTTCTTCTCTGGTTCAGACACTTGTCTGAGTTCTGATTTTAGTAACGATTGTATATCAAGGTAACAGAGGTTCAACAAGTTGAAGATTGCAAGAACAAATTCATCAAAACTGATGGTGCCATTGCTGTGGATATCCAGAAGGTTTAAGTTTCTCTCCACAGCAAGAATGGCATGTGGCTGCATGAAAACACAATGAGGAATCAGCCTATTTATATGTGGTCAAGTGCCCTGAGCATCTACATAGCTCCCAAGAATCCACCCCCCCTTTTTTAAACTTCTTCTTTAAGAACTAGTGAAATTTCCCAAAACAGTAAGAACTTGTTGATTCTGGATCCCATTTTGCATTAGAGAGCTATGCTAAGAAAGAGCTTTTTTTTTTTTTTTAACTGTTTATTCATTTTGGTGGGAGGAGGGGCACAGAGAGGGGAACAGAGGATCTGAAGTGGGCTCTGAGCTGGCAGCAGAGAGCCTGATGCAGAGCCAAACTCATGCAACTGTGAGATTATGAACTGAGCTGAGGTCAGGAGCTTAACTGCCTGAGCCACTCAGGCACCCTAAGAAGGAGCTTTTACATCACTGTGAGTTGCATGTATAATGGTTCGTGACACCTCTCAGAACCTACTCTCCTGAAGCATAGTCCCAGAGGAAAGCCTCATTTTTCTCTGTAAGATTGATTAAGCAATTACACAGAATAGGGAGTTAAGACCGGAAAAAGTTATTCAAAATCAGTGAGTACCGAGAGCTGGTAGACAAATGTAAAACAAGCAGGGATTACTTAAGCCCATCTTGCATAGATTATGGAGACAGAGTAAGTGGGGGAGAATTTCCACAGCTCTGTGAACACCTCACCTGAAGAACGTCCCCAAACTCGCCCTGGATGAGCCGTTTCAGCTCTGTGCAGGTCAGTGTTGCCTCATCACCAGCCTCCCGGGCATACTTGTGGAATGTCTCAATTACACAGAGGACATCTCTCAGGAGCCGAGACATCTTTCCCAACTCAGGAGACTGTGAGAAAGAACAAACAAAGCTCATTTCCTAGGATGGGTCTTTCAGGAACGAGATGCCGAGGTTGTTCTCTTTCCTGTCTCTCCCTCTGCTCCACTGGTATCATCTGCTCTATTCTGTATCTCAAGATACAGTATCTAAACTTCAGTGATTTAGTTTTGTACTGGATAATGTAGTGAGATCAGATCTGACACAAGTAGGTATTAGAAGTGACACTTCACCCCACGTTGTGGAGGACAGCGACACTCATGTGTTCAGAGAAAGTTTTATTGCAAAAGGAAGTGGAAAAAGAACACAAACGTAAGTACTGAAATGCACAAATGAAGCCAACAGAGTGGGACCAATCCTTCCAGCCTTATCTGAGAGTGTCCACCTGTTTTTTTCCTACCTTGGTTCAGTCTAACTCCTCTGCTTAGGAAAGCATAACTTTATTTGTTTTTACTTTTATTTTTGAGAGACAGAGCATGAACATGGGACCGACTGAGAGGGAGACAGAGGGAGGCACAGAATCTGAAACAAGCTTCAAGGTCTGAGCTGTCAGCACAGAGCCCGACACAGGGCTCAAACTCACAAACTGTGAGATCATGACCTGAGCCGAAGTTGGACGCTTAACCGACTGAGCCACCCAGGTACCTTGGGAAAGCATAACTTTTAAAGTTAGAAAAGCTTATAGATGAAAGAGAAGTAATGCCAAGAAAATCAACCCCTGTATCTGCAGGCTGAAGGAACATATTTTTACCAAGAAGACACGGCTCAGTGAACTCACTGGTAAAACAAATAGAATCCTGACCCCTTGGTCTTTACCCACCATTTAAATGACTATGTATTTTCATTTTAGTATAGCTCTGAGTCCCATGTCTTGTTAAAAAATGTTCATGCCTATGTCATACAGTTTATATTTTTTAAAAAAGACAAAGATCAGAGAAATTTCATAAGCAAAGATTCATGTGGGGGGCTGGAGATCCCAGTTTAGTGGGATTAATAGTGGTCAAATTAGACTTGGGGGTATATCTCCTCTGGAATCCTTACACAATCTCCCAGATAAGCAGAGCAGCAGCTGAGATCCAAGCTTAAGCATATGGTCTATGAGACTTACCTTGTTCACGAATGAGAGCAAGTAGAATAAAATGAACAGCAGGCTGTGAGCTGACAACAAGCACTGAAACCTTTTATTGAGTCCCTAATTGCACAGTTAGGAAGGAGACACCCTCTGGGTCTGATGCCCTGATTCATCACCATCAAACCCAGTCTCCCTTCCTTGTCTACTCTCAGCTTCTCTTATTTTTATTTCCTTCTTTAAGAAGCTTCAGTTAAGTCTTAGCTTCAGACTCATCCGAAGGAAGGAGAGAGGATATCTTGTTTCATTTACTCACTTTTGCAGGTTATAGTTTTGAGGAATCTTGAGGGTGGTGCTGGCTTTTTTTCTTTTTTAACCTAAGGACACAATTATATTTCTGTTTGTCAAATCATAGGGCTGGCAGGGACACCAGAAGTCATCTGATTCCTCCCTCTGCCCACAGGATGGACTGTATTTGACCCAGTCAAATGGGTATCAATCATATGTTTAAAAATAGAGGCCCCATTGAACAATGTGACCGGAGTGGAGGCACCAGTTGATTGAGGTGTTTCAATGTTCTGCTCTCCTTGCCCAGAGGCAGAGTCAGGAAAAAAAAAAAAAATCTTGCTGGGTGTGCAGAACTTTGCTTACCTAGGATGTGCTAGTTTTAAAAAGTGATTGATATCTGCTCTTTAAAGGTGCCTTTTATATCCAAGGAGCTTAGAAATGGGCATCTATATTCCTGTATTCTTTCTTGTAGAAGGGAAAGGGAGACCTAGAAACCACCAATCTGAGGACAGGTGGGAGAGACCTGAGATGCTAAACTGGCAAATATTTTTATTACCTTTTAGATCTGGGTCCCTCTTCACAGAGAATATTTAATAGCAGAATTATATTTGGTTATTTTATTATATATTTAAAAAGAGAACCGAGTATGTTTTAAAACATTCTTGCCTGTTTGTAAAGGGATGTAAGAAACAGACCCGGGAAGACAAGCATAAAAGGCGAAGACCAAGAGAATGGAGGGGTGGAGATGGGGGTAATTTTACAAGAAGACTGGCTAAGGGAAGTATCGATATTGAGCAAAACCTTGTTCTGATCTTTCTGACAATCAAAGCAAGTACTAGGGAACTGAGTGTTGGGGGTGGGGGGAGGGGAAACCCATGTTGATAGTCCTGGCCTGTAAAAAAAGTTTCTCAGAATTCCCCTACAAGACAGAGGCCTCCTCCTGAGAATTGGGGTTGGCATGTGAAGGTCATCTTAATTCTGATCAGTCAACATCTCCTGACGACTGGCTACTTCTCAGCCACTGTGCCAGGCAATGGGGTGTTTAAAGTTGAGTAAGTTCTTAGAGGGTGTTATGCTAGGTGAAATTAGTCAGAGCAAGACAAATATCATATGACTTCACTCATATGTGAAATTTAAGATATAAAACAGATGAACATAAGGAAGGGAAGCAAAAATAATAAAAAACAGGGAGGGGGACAAAACATAAGAGACTCTTAAATACAGAGAACAAACTGAGGGTTGCTGGAGGGGTTTGGGTGGGGGGATGGGCTAAATGGGCAAGGGGATTAAGGAGGACACTTAATGGGATGAGCACTGGGTGTTACATATGTAGGTGATGAATCACTGGATTCTTACTCCTGAAATCTTCATTGAGTTAACACTCTATGTTAACTAACTTGGATGTAAATTAAAAAAAAAAAAAACCCAACAAATTAAAAAAGAAAAGAAAATGTAAATATGAGAATCCAGCTAACTTAAAGCCAAACATTAAAGAAATTTGCAAGTATAAAGCAATGCCATTCTTTTTGAGATTTTTATTTTGAGAAATACAGTTATTTTTCATTAAAAATACAGACATTAAAGCAACAATAAAGTATTAAATATAGAAAATATTTCAGTTTAATAAAGTATATTGCCTTTTATTTTGACTCATCAAAAATTGGGTATTCAGGTAAATCAAACAATCTGTATAGTGGGCAATTGCAAAAATTATCTTTTATCGTTCTAGAATGTCCAAAGAAATAAAATATGAAAAATCACTGTTAAAAAAAAAAAAAAGTTGAGTAAGTTCTGTCTTCCTGCCCTGGAGGTCATATAGGCTAGTCTCATGAGAAATGGTTGAAGGAAATGGAGTATCTTCAAGGCTGGATTGGAAAGAAAGACTTAGAGGAAACCTAATGACTGTTTTCAAATATTTGAAGGGTTTTCATGGGGGTGAGAAATGAGGTGATAAGAGAAAGGAACTTATATTCATTGAATACTTGTGATATGTCAGGTACTCTATTTGGCTGTCTGACTTAAGTTCTTATATACATTTTAGGTAGTTATCCTCTTTTAGCAGATAAGGAAGTTAAGGCTCTTAGCTGGTAAGTAACTTGCCTATGGCCATGTGCCCAGTAAATGGCAAGCCCAGATTTAGAATGGAAATGCCTCAAGAATGTATCTTTGAGTTCATGGTATCTCCACTATCTTGAGTTCCTTATTCTGTGTAATGCCAGAAAATAGAGCTAGAATCAATGATTGACATTTTCTAAAAAGAAGTCTTTAGTTTTATTAAGATATCTACAAGGAGCAGTATTGTCTGGCAATGATACACACTGCTCCTAAAGTAATGAGATCCCTGTCACTGGAACTGTCAGAGGCTGAATCACAGTCCATTGGCTAGGTCATGGTAGAGTCCTACCACAGCAGGAGGAAAAGCTAGAGTGGCTTACGGTGAAGGGCACAGGATTCTTCCAACCCTAAATGTCTATGTTTTTAGGTTATAGTTTCTCTTTAGAAGGTCAGGTTTGGATCTTGAACAATGTAAGGCCTGGCTTCCTAGCCCTTTTATAGGCATTCCTATTTTTTCAGCGCTTACTTAAGACCATTTAATTACTATCCCTACTTCTGGGTGGGTAGTGACTCAAGAGATGGCAGAAGCAAGAGAGAGATGGGAGGAGAAGGGTAAGAATAATGTTTTGTTAAAAAAAATTATTTAGACTGCTATACAATAGACCACAAACAACTCTACTATTACCGAAGAAAAGACCCGAACTGCCTTTCTTTTTCTAAAAAGATGTCTCTCGTGGTCCCTCTGTGATGTTCTCTCCCTTCTAATTTTGTGTAGGGATAGTGAAGAAAGGGAGAAAGAGAAACAGGGGTGAAAAGAAATTGATTAATAAAGAACTATGTTTCAGACTCTCTTACTTTTTGGGGTGCCTGGGTGGCTCAGTCAGTTGAGCATTTGACTCTTGGTTTCGGCTCAAGTAGTGACCTTGTGATTCATGAGTTCGAGCCTGGCATCTGGCTCTGCACTGACAGTGTGGAGCCTGCTTGGGATTCTCTCTCTCCCTCTCTCGCTGCCCCTCCCCACCTTTCTCTCTCTCTTTCTCGCTCAAAGTAAATAAACTTAAAAAAAAAAAGAACCACTTACTTTAAAAAAATGTTTTTAATTTATTTAAAAGAGAGACAGAGACAGAGACAGAGTGCAAGCAGGGGAGGAGCAGAGAGAGAGAGGAGACACAGGATCTGAAGTAAGCTCTAGGCTCTGAGCTGTCAGCACAGACCCTAACACGGGGCACAAACTCAAGAACTCAAGGTCATGACCTGAGCCGAAGTCAGATGCTTAACTGGCTGAGCCACCCAGGTGCCCCTAGCCACTTACTTTTCAAGGTCACAACTAAGGTCTTCAATGAAAGCTCCAAATAAAAGTTCTATGATGGCTACTTTGGCAAAGATGGCAAAGAAAGCAATTTTTAATGATTCTCTGTAATATGGAAAATGCAGCAAGCAAAAAAGAAGACTTCAGCTTATAGATATGGTTTCATTATCTTTTTTACTTATTATAAAAGTGTTCAAGATGATGATGGACTGAACAACCATATATTCTTATGTCTCTCTTGGAATCCTCTAAAATAAAAATACACAAGAATTAAAAAATGAACCAGTATTATAAACAGAGCTGGAGAATTACAGCTTAGGTTTAGGAAATTTGTGGAAGCTGAAAAGTGGATGATTGAATGTTCATAATAGAAACAAATGGAGAATGGCACAGCCCAGAATGTGTTATGAAGGAGGATCAGAGGTGAAGGCGGTTCTGGCATCAGAATCTGGAGAAGGTCTGGACTTAGAATTAGCAGATATGATGGAGGTGGGAGTGGGAAGTGGAGCTTTACATAGGGAAAGTAATTGAGAGTTTATACGAGGAACTTCTATCTCAGTGGCCATTCCCATCTCTCTCTTCTATTTAGAGCACAGAACATAGACCTCTGGGCATATACTACCTAACCTTCCTAGCAAAACCCCAAATGGCTCTTCCCTAAAGAAATTGAACAAAATTATTAGAAATGTTAAATGTAAACTCCTTGAGGGCAGGACTCTGTATCTTACTTTCTATATTATCCTTAGAAGCTGAATGAGGATCTGGACTATAGTAGGTGCTCTGTCATATTTGTTGATTAATAGATGGACTGACAGCTAAGGTATCTAGTGTCAGTGTTGCTCTGGGAAAACGCTCTCACATTAGATGGGGATGCAGGGGAAGGGGCAGGTCTGAAGCCTGACAGCCTTTGCAAATTCACAGGTTTCTCCTCCAGCCTGCCATAAGTCCCCATTCATATAAGAAAGTTGGTGTGAAAATAGACCTATGTATACCAATCAGAAGAAACTCAGATGTTATAACTGATATAAAGAATATACTAAATAATCAGGCATATTAATAAATCAACAGCATGAAAAAAAAAGAACATAAGTGGATTCCAGATAAAAACTGATTCCAGAGGAAATAGAGTAGATATAATTCAGAAAGAAGATAAATTTAAAAAAACCCCTCTAATTAATATACTTCAAAGAGATTAATTGAGGCAAGAACAAGATGCTCTAAAAGAACAGAGAAGAAAAATCAGAGAATAAGTGGTATTTTAGGTTAAATTAAATGAAATTAAAAAAATAACTGAAATTTAAAAAGAACAATAGAATGAAAACAAACCTTCCAATGTTGACAAAATCTTTTAGCATGGCATTATCCAATAGAATTTTAGATATTTGCACTATCCAATGTGATAGTCACTAGCTATATGTGGCTTGAAATGTGGCTAGTGTGACTGAGAAACTACATTTTTACTTTTATTTAATATTTATTAATTTAAAAAAGGTTTTTAAATGTTTTTATTTTTGAGAGACAGAGCGAGTGGGGGGAAGGGCAGGGAGAGAGACGGAGACACAGAATATGAAGCAGCCTCCTGGCTCTGAGCTGTCAGCACAGAGCCAGATGTGGGGCTGGAACTCATGAGCCATGAGATCATGACCTGAGCTGAATTCGGACGCTCAACCGATTGAACCACCCAGGCGCCCCTATTTGATATTTATTAATTTAAACTTAAATGCAAATACCCACATTCATCTGTGGCTACCTCCTTGGATAATACAGTTTTAGAATATGGAGCAAAAAGAGAAAGAAATTTAAGTGGTAGGAAAAAAGATAAGAAACATAATCAACTCGGGAGATCCTACTTCCAACTAATAGGAACATTAGAAAGATAAAACAGGGAGATAAAAGATTAATTTATCAAAAAATTAAATGAAGATTTCCTAGAAACTTCAGATTTTAAAAGGTCCACAACATGTTCATCTAGAACCCCAAGGATGAGGAAAAGAAAGGTCAAGTGTCTTGCCCAAGGTTACAAAGCGATTAAGTGGTAAACCCAGTTTTTGCTCTTAGGCAATCTTACTTCTGTGCCTATGTGCTTAATACACAATGTAGACATTTACTGGTTTCCAAGTGTTAGAGTCTGTGTATGTACAATGCCTGATATATTTGGTTGTGGTTGGAAATGTAAAAGTGGAAGTGATACTGTTAGAAGTTGATGGAAAAAGAAAAATAAGTGTATTATTTGGAGTTAGAAAGGCAAAAGAAGATCAGAATAATGAAATAATAAACACTGAGAATGGGGGAGGAGAAGAGAGGCAGTATAAATGATTTAAATCCTCCCTTTTTATAGTGAATATATCATTTTAAATGGATACATTTTACTATCAGAGATTACTACCAGAAGAACAACAAATTTTTTTTTTTAAAAAAACGTCTTTCTCTGAGGAATGGGACTGAGATTCAAAAGATTACTAGATCTTAGGAGAGTTCCATTTTTAACTTTTTGAGAACCCTCCATACAGTTTTCCAAAGTGCCAGCACCAGTTTGCATTCCTATCAGTAGTGCATGAGTGTTCCTTTTCTCCATATCCTCACCAATACTTACTGTTTCCTGTGTTGTTGATTTTAGCCATTCTGACAGGTGTGAGATGATATTTCATTGTAGTTTTGATTTGTGTTTCCCTGATGATGAGTGGTGTTAAGCATATTTTCATGTGTTTGTTGGCCATTGGCACAGTTTTTAATTGGATTATTTGTTTTGGGGTGTTGAGTTTTATAAGTTCTTTATATATTTTTGATACTAGCCTTTTATTGGATATGTCATTTGCAAACATCTTCTCCCCTTCTGTACATTGCCTTTTAGTTTTGTTGATTGTCTCCTCCAGCATACAGAAGCTTTTTATTTTGATGTAGTTCTAATAGTTTATTTTTGCTTTTGTTTCCCTTGCTTCAAGAAACATATCTAGAAAGAAGTTGCCATGACTAATGTCAAAGAAGTTACTGCCTTTGTTCTCTTCTAGGATTTTTATGGTTTTAGATCTCACATTTAGGTGTCTCATCCATTTTGAATTTATTTTTGTGTATGATGTAAGAAAGTGGTCCAGTTTCATTCTTTCACATGTTGCTGTCCAGTTTTCCGGACAAAATGTGTCTATTTTGTGCCAGTCCTATAGTATTTTGATCACTACAGCTTTGTAATACACCAGTTATATATATACATTTTAATTTTGATTATTTATTTTTGAAAGAGAGAGAGAGAGAGAGCGTGAGCAGGGAAGGGCAGGGAGAGAGAGGGAGACACAGAATCTAAATCAGGCTCCAGGCTCTGAGCTGTCAGCACAGAGCCCGATGCGGGGCTCGAACCCACGAACTGTGAGATCATGACCTGAGTCAAAGTCGGACACTCAACCGACTGAGCCACCCAGGCACCCCAATACAAGTTATTTTAAACCATCTCCATGCCCTTTGGTTATCTGACATCTCCCCAGTCACCCCACCTTCCTTACTCTTGGAAGATGGTCCTGCCTGTTTACTTCGTAAAGAAAGTAAAAGTAATCAGATGAGAATTCTTAACTTCCTTCCATCAAACTACAAATTTACTGGCACCTATTTATATGGATGGTTTCTTTCTGTTATATCAGAAAAGGTACCCATCTAAGCCTAATCTCTTTTTCTCTCTGGGTCCTGTTTTTTTCCTGCCTTCTCAGGAAATTTTCTATTTTGATATTTCCCCTCTCTTTTCTATACTGCAATTTCTCTTTATGGGTTCCTTCCCGTCAGCATTTACACCTGCTCAAGTCTCCTACTTTATAAAATCCTGCCTTGTGTCCTTAACCCCACCCAAACTTTCTCTCCCCTTCATAAACATTCAGTAATGCCCAAGATTGAGGAATTTTCAAAATACAAGAAAGGACTTAGGACTTTGGTATTCAGGAGGAAGAAATGAATGATAGGTTAGATGGGTAGTAGGAACCTTGGACTAAAAGAACTATAAGGGTTATAGTGATTCATGTGACAAATATTTATTGAATTCTTACATTATGCATCTAATTCTCACAATTCCTTGGGCCAGGTTTCTTAGCATAAAGTTAAGAAGGCTTCATAGGGACTAAGAACTTTTGAAATCCTAGGTGAAATTTTTGAGTATGTATACTTTTCTACTGAGACAGTCCATATATTTCATTAGAATTTCATAGAGTTCTATTAATTATTGTTTATCATGGAAAGGCTATAAAAAATCAAGAATTCCAAATTGTAGTCTCTGTTTTCGTGGTCTTTACAATCTAGTTGGAGATGAAGCAAGGATAAAGCCAACTAAGGCAGATGTTGTAAACAATTAATGAATAGTAAAGATAATAGATATTTTAGAACCTCAGTGAATATGTATCAGAGTGCTTAGGAAAGATTTTAGGGAAGAGGTGGGACTCAGCCTGGGTCTTCTAAACTGAGTAGAAATGGTCCAGGTAGACAGGGAGTTAGGTATTCCAAACAGATAAAATTATGCCAATAAGGTTTTGAACGAAGGACAATCATAAGATATCTTGATGACAACTTAGAGTAGTCTGTTTTTTTTTTTAAGATTTATTTTTTTGGGAGAGAGAGTGTAGAGTGGGGAAGGGGCATAGAGAGAGGGGGGCAGAAGATCCAAAGCAGGCTCTGTGCTGACAGCAGCCAGCTCTATGTGAGACTTGAACTCCTGAGCTGTGAGGCCATGACCTGAGCCCAAATTGGATGCTCAACGACTGAGCCACCCAGGTGCCCCTAGGCTAGTCTGCTTTTAACAACATAGTAGGTTCAAGGGATATTGAGGGGGCCAGAGTTAAAAGGTATATTATCTCTAGAATGTGGAGGGCCTTACATTCCAAACTGAAGATCTTAAACTTTATCTTGCAGAAAATGCCACACCCATTTTTAGCGGAGTGATGACAAATAGAAATCAAAGTTTTAAAAGTTTTTGTAATTTGAATATTTGCCATAGATGTCCTGAGGGTTCAGAAAATAACCTACTCAGAAATCTATGTTTTGCATTAATTTCAGGTTATTGCATGTGACTGTCAGCTCTTTAACAAGGGAAGCGTGCTTATTACATATTACATAGATCATAATCTTCAGTGGCTTATATTACCAGCACACTTGCTCAACAGACTAATTACTATGACTGAATGAAAATAGTAGCAATATGTAATTAGTGCAGAAGATCAAGCAGAGATGGGTTCATACTTAAATAATGGCCACTGACTTTTACTTTGAGTGAAACCAAGTTTCAGGACTTCGTTTTCTCCTCTGAAACATATGGGAGTAATTAAATGTATATGTGCGGTTCTAGGATCATAGAAAGTGGGGTACGCTTAGGGTCTTCTCCCTCAGTGAATAAACCTGGGATGAAAGGAAAGCACTTTTGAGAGGAACAGGGATGATAGAGGGAAGGAAGTTCAGATCTGATTGTCTAGAAAGGAAAGATCTTTGAAGCTGGAACTAGGCTCTGATGATCACCATCAGTTCTTTTTCCTGCTTTTTCTTAGCTCAAAGTAGAGGCTGGGGTGAGACATTATTTGCGTTGCTTTTAGACTTTTAGTCGAACAAAGTGAACGTTAGAATTAAAGTAATTTTTTTTCAGTCCTAGGAATAACCTTGGTGATGGATATTTCAACCTAATAGTTTGAAACATGAAATAAGGCCCAGAAAGCTTAAGTGGCTTGCACAAGGACACATAGACAGTTAAATGAAGGAACAGGTGAGAAGGACTATTTTGCTACTGTATGCACATTGCCTTAGAAAGCTTTGCACATAGCAAGAACTCAATATTTGCTGAATGAACGAATGAACCTGATTCCTTGTAGCATTGTTTCCACTGCACCATAGCAACTATGGCAGATTTAATAAAATAGTGCCTTTGAGGGGTGCGTAGGTGGCTCAGTTGGTTGAGTGTTCAACTCTTGGTTTTGGCTCAGGTCATGATCCCAGGGTCACGGGATTCAGCCCTGTATTGGGCTCTGTGCTGGGCATGCAACATGATTGAGATTCTCTCTCTCCCTCTCTCTCTGCTTCTCCCCCACTTGCACTCTCTCTAAAATAAAATTAAAAAACAAAACAAAACGAACCACAGTAGTGTCTTTAAGGAAACAGGATCTGCTTGTACAATGTCAAAAGATAAAGATCATTATAATTACAATACAGATATGTTACCCTAGCAATATAACCTCACCTTACATTGTGTTAGTTTGCTAGTGCTATCATAACAAAATGCCCAGACTGGGTGGTTTAACCAACATAAATTTGTTTTCTTACCGTTCTGGACATTAGAAGTATAAGATGAAGGTGTTGGGAGGGTTCATTTCCTCTGAGGGCCGTGAGGGAAGGATCTGTTCCAAGGATCTCTATCCTTGGCTTGTAGACAGCCATTTTCTTCCTGTGTTCTCAGATTATCTTCCCTCTGTGTTTGTGTCCAAATTTCCTCTTATAAGGACATCATTCATATCAGATTAGGGCCCACCTAATGACCTCATTTCAATTTAATTGCCTATTCAAATACTGTATATCCAAATACGATTACATTCTAACATGTTGAGGGTTAGGACTTCAACATATAAACCCATAGAGGGGACATAATTCAGCACATAACATGGAAATTAGCTTTTTCATCACAGAGCATATGTATTAAACTGTCAACCCCATTCCCCAGCAGCAGCTAAGGTAATGTTTTTGTTGTTGTTGTTCTTTTAAATGTTTTTATTTATTTTTGAGGGAGAGACAGAGCCTCAGCTGGGGAGGGGCAGAGAGAGAGAGGGACAAAGAATACAGAGCAGGTTCCAGGCTCTGAGCTGTCAGCACAGAGCCCAAGATGGGGCTTGAACTCATGAACTATGAGATCATGACCTAAGCTGAAGTCGGATGCCCAACTGACTTGAGCCACCCAGGCACCCCATCAGCCAAGGTAATGTTAATAGAGCTCCCAGTTTACAGTTAGGCAGCCAGTTGCCCAACAGCCTCAAGGTTCTGTCTATACATGTGCATTATCCAGGTGGAGTAGGAAGACTGGCTTGCCAGCAACTAAAAAAGGAGCCATAGGGCATGAACTGGCTGTTTTTTTTTTTTTTTTTAAACTACATGTTATTATAGCTGATGAAACAGTACTTTCTTCTTTGGAACCTCTTTCCTCATCTTGTAAAGTGCTACAAGAAGTCTGAAGGGATTTGATTGTTTTTATTATAGTTGAACTCTTGCTTAGATGATGAGTGTATATTTCAGGAGTATCCTGGGGCTGACATTTATAAGGAGGCTCTGAGATGAGTGCCCATTGAGAGGATCCTGGGGAAAACCAGTAAGACTTTTCCAGGGTTTCTGTGAAGATCCTTAAAAAACATTTTTTTAAATGTTTATTTTTGAGAGAGAGAGGGAGAGAGAGAGAGAACAGGGAAGGGGCAGAGAGAGAGGGAGACACAAAATCCAAAGCAGACTCTAGTCTCTGAGCTGTTAGCACAGAGTCTGATGTGGGGCTTGAACCCATGAACTGTGAGATCATGACCAGAGCCAAAGTCTGACACCCAACTGATTGAGCCACCCAGGCGCCCCGTGAAGATCCTTAAATAAAGAATAGCTTATACTTACCTTAAGGGGAAAACAGTTTTGCAGTTAGAAATCATTTGAAAGAGATGAAGTTTCAAGGTAGCGTCAGGGGATTCCCAGGTTCTATCCTTGGTGGGCTTCTGCTATTTGTGTTAAAGTGAGACAAAGGCTGGTGTTCCTTGCAGAAAATGTTGCTTTACCAGAACAATTCTCAGGAGCTGCAGGCTTAGCTTTATTGTTTGTACCATTGATCAAAAATGTTAAGTGTCTATAACTTAGAACATCTTCTCATCCATGACCCTCACAATTAGAAATGGTTCTATCCTGGATCAGGGCCTTCTTGGACTTATTCCTAGTTACTAAGGTATGGATACTAAATACAGACTTCAGCAGGTGATACAGAGGTATTTGGATTATTAGATAACAATTTGATACTTTGGCCTGATTGGTATAAGCATCTTCTAAGTCACCTCATGGATTATGTTGCTTAAATCAACAGGTCATCTACAATTTCTATAATACTGAGCTGGACTTTCAGGCCATTTGTTACTATTGGCTTATCAGACATCAGAAACCAAGAAGCTGCTGTAGCCTTAGAAGGAAATATTAACAAACACTAGTCCATGATATTATACAAATAATAATGTCATGACTGCAAGAAAGGACACAGAAAGCTGTGGGGTCAAGAATAAAAGCCTTTGGAAAGAGAATTGTATAGCTTGGGGATGGAAATAACATAGGGTTCAACCTAATAGGGAAAAATGGTTGGGGAAAATAGTTTTTCTCCTCCCTTTTTCCTATTTAGACATGGATAATAGTAGCCAAATACTTCTTAGTGGGAACTTATATCAGTTACAGACCAGTAGATATCATGATTTGATGCATAATCAAAACAGACGAAAATAATTGTTTGCCAAACATTTATTTTTTACACAGTCCAATCATTTCAACAAGAATGTCTCCAAGGTAGTATCAATAGGTCTCAAAGGATTGTGAGCTGATGGGTCTCATCTAAGGGCTTCTGGGAACTTGCCCTTCTGTTCACAAATTTTTCCCTTTCCTTCCCCGAAAATGCTTTGATCTCCTTTTGACTCTAGAGTGAAATAGATGTTTACAGGATCTTGAGCAGGTTCTCTCTCAGTTAAAATGAACAAAGGTAGGAATATTCTCAAATTCATCAAAGATTGGGGGAAAAGAACTGAACACTACAGACTACAGTAGACAGTTTTAAATTTTGAGCTCTGGAGTTTTTTGGGAAATACCTTGCTTTTGGCTCAGGAGATTTTAAGTGCTTATCAAGTATGAAAAAAATCAAATTCAAATTCTAGGTTTTGAAGCTAAATCTTCAGATTTCTTCCAGTTAGGGGCTGATTTCACAGGGAATTTTTCTGTAGAAGTCACTCCCTCCTCCTCCCCTGCCCTTCGGTATTCAAGGCTTGTAAAAATTCAGCCCCCTTGCAGAATCTGTGTTAATTATGCCAAAAAATGAGAGTCTATTTGGAGGTAAATATTAGTGTAATTTAGGCTCAAGAAAAAAAATGCCAACTGGAACATAAAAAATATCTAAACTCTCCATAAGATGAATCAACCATTGAAAAAAACAGACCCAATTCTTTTGAATCTTAAATCATTGTTATTCTTGTTATTCGAAAGCAATAAACGTTCCCGAAACAAAACTCCTTAAACAAATTAAATGATTTAGATTTTTAAAAATTGCACACCACATCTGCACCAAAGAGCAAAGACACCCTGCAGTAAAGAACTACTTGAGGAAGAATAAAAGGCAAGAGTACAAGGTACATGAAATGAGTGTAGTTTAAGATTTTGGAAAAAAAAGATTTTGGAACATCAGAGAGTTCTCCCACAACCAGAAACATTTGAGTCATTTGGTATCCAGTGTTTCTTTTTCCTTTGCTGGAAGCTTTGGCAGGTGTCAGGATATTGGCAGCATCTCTTAAGGGCGGTACTGAGATCTCTGCTCTTGGATATATTCATAGAGAGGGCTGGAGCGCACCGGGACACTGGCAAACTGACTCTTGCCTGGCTCCAGAGTCTGCCGACGGCCCCTGTCTCCGTCTTCCCAGACTTGCCCGCGGTGCCTTCGTTCCTCCTCCCGCTGGCGGCGTCTTTGCTCTTCTTGCCGAAGTTCTTGTTCCTGACGGCGCCTCTTCTCCCTGGCAAACTGCTCCTCCACGCGGTACTGCTGGCCTCGCTCCTGCCGGCGCCTCAGCTCTTCCTGCTCTTCGCGTGGCAGTTGCTCTTCTTCCTCGAGGAACTGCCTGTCCTGCTCCTGTCGGTGTCGCTTTTCTTCTCTCTCCTGCTGGACGCTCTGCTCTTGCTCTTGCTCAGCACCCTTCAGTTGCTCCTCCTGAGAGAGGGTACCATCTAGTCCTCGGCGGCGGCGCAGCCTCTGTTCCCCCTCCCGGAACTTTCTGTCGCGTTCCTGGCGGCGCAAGTCTTCCTCCTCGAGGAACTTTCTGTCGCGCTCCTGGAGGCGCAGCTCTTCTTCCCTTTCCTGCCGGAGCTGTTCCTCCTCACGGAACTTTCTGTCGCGCTCCTGGCGACGCAGCTGTTCCCTTTCCTGTGGGAACGGTTCCTCTTCACGGAACTTTCTGTCGCGCTCCTGGCGGCGCAGCTCTTCCTCCTCGCGGAACTTTCTGTAGCGCTCTTGGCGGCGCAGCTGTTCTTCCCTTTCCTGCAGGAGCTGTTCTTCCTCACGGAACTTTCTGTCGCTCTCTTGGCGGCGCAGCTCTTCCTCCTCGCGGAACTTTCTGTCGCGCTCCTGGCGACGCAGCTGTTCCCTTTCCTGCAGGAGCTGTTCCTCCTCACGGAACTTTCTGTCGCGCTCCTGGCGGCGCAGCTGTTCTTCCCTTTCCTGCAGGAGCTGTTCCTCCTCACGGAAGTTTCTGTCGCGCTCCTGGCGGCGCATCAATTCCTCCTCGCGGAACTTTTTGTCACGCTCCTGGCGGCGCAGCTGTTCTTCCCTTTCCTGCAGGAGCTGTTCTTCCTCACGGAACTTTCTGTCGCGCTCCTGGCGGCGCAGCTCTTCCTCCTCGCGGAACTTTCTGTCGCGCTCCTGGCGGCGCAGCTCTTCCTCCTCGCGGAACTTTCTGTAGCGCTCTTGGCGGCGCAGCTGTTCTTCCCTTTCCTGCAGGAGCTGTTCTTCCTCACGGAACTTTCTGTCGCTCTCTTGGCGGCGCAGCTCTTCCTCCTCGCGGAACTTTCTGTCGCGCTCCTGGCGACGCAGCTGTTCCCTTTCCTGCAGGAGCTGTTCCTCCTCACGGAACTTTCTGTCGCGCTCCTGGCGGCGCAGCTGTTCTTCCCTTTCCTGCAGGAGCTGTTCCTCCTCACGGAAGTTTCTGTCGCGCTCCTGGCGGCGCATCAATTCCTCCTCGCGGAACTTTTTGTCACGCTCCTGGCGGCGCAGCTGTTCTTCCCTTTCCTGCAGGAGCTGTTCTTCCTCACGGAACTTTCTGTCGCGCTCCTGGCGGCGCAGCTCTTCCTCCTCGCGGAACTTTCTGTCGCGCTCCTGGCGGCGCAGCAATTCCTCCTCGGGGAAGTTTCTGTCGCGCTCCTGGCGGCGCAGCTGTTCTTCCCTTTCCTGCAGGAGCTGTTCTTCCTCACGGAACTTTCTGTCGCGCTCCTGGCGGCGCAGCTCTTCCTCCTCGCGGAACTTTCTGTCGCGCTCCTGGCGGCGCAGCAATTCCTCCTCGGGGAAGTTTCTGTCGCGCTCCTGGCGGCGCAGTTGTTCTTCCCTTTCCTGCAGGAGCTGTTCCTCCTCGCGGAACTTTCTGTCGGGCTCCCGGCGGCGCAGCTGTTCTTCCCTTTCTTGCAGGAGCTGTTCCTCCTCGTGGAACTTTCTGTCGCGCTCCCGGCGGCGCAGCTGTTCTTCCCTTTCTTGCAGGAGCTGTTCCTCCTCGCGGAACTTTCTGTCGCGCTCCCGGCGGCGCAGCTGTTCTTCCCTTTCCTGCAGGAGCTGTTCCTCCTCACGGAACCTTCTGTCGCGCTCCTGGCGAAGCTGTTGCTCACGTTCCCGGCGGCGCTGCTGCTGTTCCTCCTCGCCGAACTTCCTGTCTCGCCTTTTGGCTTCCTTTTGCTCTTCTTGCTCCAGCAGTTCCTCAGCTGGGAATTGCATGTCGCGCTGCTGCCGGGTCCTCTCTTTGTCTCGCGCTCTCTCCTCATCCCGTTCATCCTGCAGGAGCCACCGATTCTGCCGGAATGGTCTATCTCGAACCTGGGAATCTTCGAATTGCCGGATCCTTTCTTCGTTCACTTTGCGTTTGGAGTAAACCCTGTGATTACGAACTTCATTTTCTTTTTCTGGTTGCCACTGCCATTTCAGATCGCGGCTCTGATCCTCATCCTGGAATTGCCTCTTTCTGTCCAGGCGCTGCAGCTCTTCCTCTTCCAGATACTGCCTGCCGCGCTGCTGGCGCCTCCGATCTCTTAGTAGCTGCTCTTCCTCCCTCAGCGGCTCTTCCTCCCGGTATTGTCTCTCCAGCTCCTGGCGCCTCCTCGTCTTGAGTTCCTCTCGCTGCAGCTGCTCTTCCTCCCTCAGCGGCTCTCGTTGAGTTGGCTTGGCGTAGACTGTGTGGCGGCGTCTCTGGCTTTCCTCTTCTGGTTGCCACCTCCATTTTTGGTCACGGCGCTGCTCCTCCCGGCGTAGCTTCCTCTCCTGATCCTCTTGGAGGCTCTGCTCCAATCGGAGCTGCTTCTCCTCCTCGAGGATCTGCTGCTCCCGCTCCCTCTCGAGTCGTTGGCGGCGCTGCTCTTCCTCCTCACGCAGCAGTTCCCCATCCTGCAGTTCCTCCGCCCTCAGCTGCCTCTCCTGCTGCTCCCGCAACTGGGGCCGGGCGGAGAACCTCTGGCGGCGCCTCTCGCTCTCTTCCTCCGCCTGCCACTGCCATTTGAAGTCTCGGCGCTGCTCTTCCTCCTCCTGCAGGCGTGCCTGCTCCTCTCGGAGCAGCCGCTGCTCGCGCTCCTCCCGGAGGGACCCGGACCGGCTTGGCCACTCGGCGTCCTCCTCCCGCAGTTGCCGCTCGAGCTCCAGGCGCTGTCTCTTCTCTTCGCGTTCCTGGCGTTGCCTCTGCTGCTCCTGCCTGCGGGGCCTGGAGTAGACCTTGCTCTGACGGGCGTCGGCCTCGCTTTCTAGCTGCCACTGCCACCTTGAGGTGCGGCTCTTGCCCCGCTCACGGGCCTCCACCTCCTCCTCAGCAGGCTGCTGCTCGTGCCTCAGCTCCTGCTGGAGCCTCTCCTCCTGCTCCCGCCTCAGCTCCTGCTCGCGTCTGTCCTGCTGCTCGCGCCTCAGCTCCTGCTCGCGCCTCTCCTCCTGCTCGCGCCTCAGCTCCTGCTCCAAGCGCGTCTCCTCTCGCCTCAGCCGCTGCTCGCGCCTCAGCTCCTGCTCCAAGCGCGGCTCCTCCTGCTCGCGCCTCAGCTCCTGGTCGCGCCTCTCCTCCTGCTCGCGCCTGAGCTCTCGCTCGCGCCTGAGCTCTCGCTCGCACCTGAGCTCCTGCTTCAAGCGCGTCTCCTCTCGCCTCAGCCGCTGCTCGCGCCTCAGCTCCTGCTCCAAGCGCGGCTCCTCGCGCCTCAGCTCCTGCTCGCGCCTCTCCTCCTGCTCGCGCCTGAGCTCTTGCTCGCGCCTGAGCTCCTGCTCCACGCGGGGCTCCTCGCGCCTCAGCTCCTGCTCGCGCCTCTCCTCCTGCTCGCGCCTGAGCTCCTGCTCGCGCCTTTCCTCCTGCTCGCGTCTTTCCTCCTGCTCACGCCTCTCCTCCTGCTCGCGCCTGAGTTCCTGCTCCAAGCGCGGCTCCTCGCGCCTCAGCCGCTGCTCGCGTCTCAGCTCCTGCTCGCGCCTCAGCTCCTGTTCAAAGGGCAACTCCTCGCGCCTCAGCTCTTGCTCGCGTCTCTCCTGCTCGCGCCTCAGCTCCTGTTCAAAGAGCAACTCCTCGCGCCTCAGCTCTTGCTCGCGTCTCTCCTGCTCGCGCCTCAACTCCTGCTCTAAGCGCGGCTCCTCACGCCTCAGCCTCTGCTCGCGTCTCAGCTCCTGCTCACGCCTCTTCTGTTCGCGCCTCAGCTCCTGTTCAAAGAGCAACTCCTCGCTCCTCAGTTCCTGCTCGCGTCTCTCCTGCTGCTCGCGCCTCTCTTGCTCGCGCCTTAGCTCCTGCTCTAAGCGCGGCTCCCCGCGCCTAAGCTGCTGCTCTCGCCTCAGCCTCTGCTCGCGCCTCAGTTCCTGCTCGCGTCTCTCCTGCTGCTCGCGCCTCTCTTGCTCGCGCCTCAGCTCCTGCTCTAAGCGCGGCTCCCCGCGCCTAAGCTGCTGCTCGCGCCTCTCTATCTGCTCGCGTCTCTCCTGCTCCTCGCGCCTCAGCTCCTGCTGCAACCGCGGCTCCTCCTGCTCCCGCTTCTGCCTTTGCAACTGCGCCTCTTCTTCCCGGAGCTCGCGCTGCTCTCGCCTCTCTTGCCTTTGCTTTCGGTCAGGAAATTCCTCAGGCTCCCGACCCTTGCGCCTCTTCAGCTGCTCTTCCTCCTCCAGGCGCTCTTCCGGTTGTCGCCTCTGCAGCCGCTGCTTGTCTTCCTCTGCGAGCTCCCTCTCCAGTTCCTGCCTTTTCTGCCTGTGTTCTTCCAGTTGTCTGTCCCGGGGCTCAAATCTCTGGTCTTCTTGTCTGGGATCTTGTAACGGGTTCTTCTTTCCCTCACACCTGACCCCCTTCTCATCCAGCCCGGAAACCTGGCTGAGAGCGTAATAACAAGCTTGAGCCACCTTGAAAACGAACAGGAGGAATTCATTGAAATCGACGAGCCCGTTACAGTCGCGATCCAGAAGTTCCAGGATCAGATCTACTGTCTCAGGGTCATGTGGCCTCTATGAAAAAATGAAAACAAAAATTTTACAATGTACTATTTACAAATAGTAAACTTTAAGTCATACACACAATGAATATTTTGTGATATGCTGACACTCAGAAGACATTGAAAGCAATTGGAAAAACATCCAGTGTGTTTCAAGTCTTGTCGCTACGTAAAATGTGAACACTTCATTTTAAAGCATACATTTGTTGGAAATTTTTGTAACTTGTAATTTAATGCTGATCAAAAGAACTCAAGTTCTTTTTAGCTGGGTGAATATGAACTCATCCTCAAGAGAGAAATAACAACGAAAAATTTTGAAGTTTTACAGCAGCCATTTATGTCTGAAATAGTACCCTTGATAGATTTTTATCCCATGTTTGTAAACAGAACAAAACGTTTATGTTAACACCATTTTACTAGAGAAGACACTGATTTTAATTATTAAACTTTGGAAGTAAATTTAAATTCCTTTCAAATTTAGTTTGATCTGACATCTTTGGTGATAATTTCCAATGTTCATTCACATTGACGTTGCCATCAAGTACATGAAATAAATACTTGTTAGCAACTTCTTTAAGTACTAAGACTACAATGCCTGTTAAGTGCCTTCAGACTCAGAGATGAAGACTGTAGTGTAGAGCTGTGATGGTATAAAATGGATACAAAGTCACCATTCTTTGCTATGATCTCTCCTGAGAAGAAATTTTATAACTCTAAATCAATAGATTTCCTTTTCTTGTTATTTCTTACCCGAAGGACATCTCCAAATTCCCTTTCAAGGAGGTTCTTCAGGTCTTTCTTGCTTAGTGCTGCCCCATCACAATCATGTAAGGCATATTGATTGAAAATTTCAGTGATATCCAAGATGCTTTTCAGAAGTGGAGACATTTTTTCCCCTTCCTTCAAGTTCAAGTAAATCTAGAAGAATAAAGTAGGATTCAGAATTAAAACTCTGTTTCCCATCTCGGGAAGGTTTCATCCATGCTGTTTCAGTCAGAGCCCTAAATTTACAACAGTAATTTCTTTTCTTTTCTTTTATTTCTTTCTTTTGATTTTGAGAGAGAGAGAGAGAGAGAGAGAGAGAGAGAGAGAGAGAACCGTAAGTGAGGGAGGGGCACAGAGAGAGGGAGAGAGAGAACCCCAAACAGGTTCCACACTGTCAGCACAGAGCCCTACATGGGACTTGATCTCACCAACCTGAGATTATGACCAGAGCCAAAATCAAGAGTCAGATGCTTAACTGACTGAACCACCCAGGTGTCCTAACAGTAGTTATTTTCAACCTGGGCTTTCAAAGCATTTTATTTTTCAGTATTGTACTTAGAAAGGGGAAGACAGATCCTGAGAAATTTGAAGCTAGGGAATTATCTTCAGACTATTCTGTAGTCAGCTTTTGATCGTCTAGTCAATCTGGATTATCCATATCCTTTTCTTCTGTTTCTTCCTGCTCCCTAGCACATTTCAGATCAAATAGTGATCTGAGTGTAGAATTTTAAATTTGATATGTTGCTATTCATAAGTATCTTCCTCTAAAGTTGAATAAAGAGAATAAATGAAAGCCAAAAGGTGAAGAAAGATTTGAGAGTATCTTAAGGTGGATATAAGCCATGTAGATCTAATTGTGGCAGCAAAATATTAGGTGGTAACCAGAAAAATAAAAAGGGAATGTGGATTATTTTCCAACATATGTAGTACATATGAGATCTATGAGGATAATTCATAAGTCACTATTTCTAAGATTAAGCACCACTTCTTCCTAGGCAAAAGTGACATTATAATATTCAGGTATAACAATGCAGAAAACAGAGTACATGTTATTTGTATTAACTCAGATATGTTGCAAATACTCAGTTATTGGCTAGCTTCTTTAATTATTTCTCAACTCCAATACTTCAGATGTCATAACTACATGAAGATGGCCCATATTGAGAAGAACCATAAAAAAGGAGTACTGAGGATTGGTGACTTCTTGAGATGGCAGTTTTTAGAAAGATGAACCCCATAAGAGTCACACATGAACCACTCTCCACCCCCTAATATGCAAACAAACTTATAGAATTCAGAGACTTGGTGGGGAGGGCACCTGGGTGGCTCAGTTGGTTGGGCATCTGACCTTGGCTCAGGTCATGATCTCGTGGTTCACGGGTTCAAGCCCTGTGTCAGGCTCTGTGCTGACAGCTCAGAGCCTGGAGCCTGCTTTGTGGATTCTGTCTCCCTCTCTCTCTGCCCCTGCCCAGCTCATACTCTGTCTCTCTCCCTCAAAAATAAATAAAACATAAAAAAAAAAAAGAATTCAGAGACTTGGGAGAAGAGCCATGTTTCCATTCAAGTGATGGCTCCAGCTATAAAATGGCATGGAGTTAGTGGGAGTTTGATATCCCTGTAAGATACTGATCCTTTCTGGTACATAGATCCTCCTCACCCCCACCCAGCATCTACTACAGCTGGAAAATGAATTGTACAGAAGAATATGACCCCATTGGCTGGGACTTACCCACTTCACCAAAGGAAGTTGAGCGCTCGCTGACACTGCTGACAAGTGTACTGGGCAGCTGGGAGCTGGACCTTTTATAAGGGATTTAATTGTGCCCTGAAGAGCAACTTGCAAAGGAGACACCTACTCTGTGGGATGGCCTGATTCATTCCTAACCAAGCCCAGCTCCACCTCTGTCTCCACGAATGACTTGTTTATCTCACTATTTGCTCACGTAGCTATTTGACATGAGGTTCACAGACCGTGCCTCCTGATAGTTGAGGTGCTACTGATTCCACCTAACATGAATGGATAGAATATTTGACAGAATCTGTAATTTTTTAAAGTGCTAAAATTTAAATAAAACAGTGAAATGAAGAAATTAATGTTTAGAATATTAGTTAATTATGACTTCATAAAAAAGTAGTAACCTCTAGGCATTTACTTTATAAAAGATATTAATTCTAGAATGGGGTTAAACAGAAACTTTAACATAAACTGGTGAGAACCAAATAATATAATTCTGCCTGAAGCAATTCTAGGATGATGAGACCGTGTAAAGAATTGGTTTTAGTTTTTTCTCTAAAAATGCAGGTGGGAAAAAGTTTGCATTTGTATTTTTGGGTTTTATGATGATTTCTGTACAGATTGGGATTGCCTCTTTGGTAAGCAATTTTGGCACGTTACAAATATGATTTCATTAATTGTTCATAAGAACATGAAATCTGTGGGGCGCTTGGGTGGCTCAGTCGGGTAAGTATCCATCATGATCTCACGGTTCATGGGTTCGAGCCCCAGTCAGCACAGAACCTGGAGCCTGCTTTGGATTCTGTGTCTCCTTCTCTCTCTACCCTTCCCCACTGGCACTCTGTCTCTCTCTCTCAAAAACATTAAAAAAAAAAGAGAATATGAAATCTGTGAAATTTCATTCTTAGGATATTACATCTAAATGAAGTTTGCTCATTTCTTTTCTCATTAGCATATCGAAGCCCTTGGTGAAAAAGAGCTGGTGTAATGCATTATTGTAGATATAATCATCCTACTCAGCCTAAGTTACTAATGATTATGACACTTAAGCACTTGAGTCTGCTTCTCCTGGAAACACATTAAGGTAATCGGTCATTCTAGCCCATTATATCTGTCAGGCCTTTCTCAACCCTGGCGATCACTCGCAAATCTCAGCTCTGTTTTATTGTAAGGAACTGGATTTTTCCCTGCTTGTCAGTGACTTCCACCCTTACATTTCACACTTTATGAAACTTTGCTTCACAATAGGTTTATGGAGACTATTAAATGATTCAATGGCTTTCAGCATTTCTATTTTCTCCTTTGTCCAACACATCTAACTGTTGGTTTTCTGAATTTTGCAGAGACTCTATAGGGCCCTTTAAAGTGAAGATTTAAAACCTAAATCTTGATGGCTAGTACATTATGTGCAGATTGGTGCAAATGACAGTAGAGTTGAATTTTATTTCTCTTCTCACTTGCTGCCATCCCAGAGGTGGGTGAAGAGGAAAGTAGAAGTGAGAGGTGGTGAGAAGACAATTGCATCCTTTGTATCTTAACTTTGCATCCTTAAGGACTTTAACACCGAAGCCTATGACCTAGGGAATTTTCCTGGAACTGTCACTAATTCTTGGGATCAGATGGCAAATTTAATGTTTTCTTTTTTCCCTTCTATTTAGGGGTCTATACAGTTCTCTTAATCTTTGGATTCTAGGGTAGAACCACCATGAGCACTGTATACAATGTAACCACAGATAATCTCAGAACCTCTATTTCTTACAGAAGGATAGCCTTTTTTTATGGGTGTCCTTCAAGGAATTCCCTGGACAAACCCTGATTTGTGTCTGATTCTGCTGTTGTCTGTGAGTATGTGATCCGTTGGGGAACCTCAACCCAGGTGTTGGGATTCATTTGTGTTTCCATTACCTTCCTGTAGTCAATATACTCAAAAGGACACTGGACAGTAATTAGGTTCTATGAGAATAAAGGGAAAATGTTAATCATTCTAAAATCATGGTTGAACAAGCAAAACAATAGAGAGGCAAACCCAAAAGGAAAGTGCTTCTGAATAGCCATGAGAAAATGGCTGAAATTGCTTTCAGAAAAGCTTTCAGAAAAGCCCCTCCCCCATTCTGAATGAAGCTGGATCTTTAATCTAGTGATGGCTCTCTTACCCACTCTTGTTTGAAGTCAGTACACCATGAGGCAAAATATTTAAAAACCTGAAAAACCTAAGAGAGTTAGCCTGTTTTTCTTGCTGCTCTTTGTCGGTCATCAGAAAAATTTTAAGTAAATTCAGATGCTAAGTTGTAAAATCACATTTATATTCTCTAATGAAGTGGCCCTCATTACTATATAATGTTCTTTTAGTTAACACAATATCATTGTTTTAAAATTCCGTTTGAAAAGAAGCTTCTGATATGATATTTGGACAGGGAAATAATTTTCATTGTTTTCTAGTTCCTTAAAAGGTTGGTAAATGCCAAAGAATGTAGAAAATTATCAAGTTCTAACATATTGGTTCAGTCTGGTGGTTTTTTTTTTTTTTTAAAGACCAAGTGGGAATCCTTGAGATGTAGCAGTATTCTCTCATTATGGTTCATCAAAAAAGAATGGTGTTTTTCATTATCTGAGGATCTCCATTCTTTCTATAGACAGAAAAAATTTCATTATCTTTCTTTTATAAGATTGGAGACTAAGGCATTGAGAGGTCAGAAAATGCTATTGACTGGCCTGGGAAGACCCAAGTGCTCCTGCTCCATTTTGCAAGAATGTCCTTCTTTATTAAGGGTTAATGCTGTTGGGTCCAGAGCACAGTTACAGTATTGTACTGTTACTTGGTTTTGAGACTTGGGCTCTTCATTACAGAGGAATTAAAGAGAAAATAAATTTCATCACTCAGATACTTAAAAAATTTTTTTTAAGTTTATTTATTTATTTGGAGAGAATGAGCATGTGCACATGTGGAAGGGTGGGGCAGAGAGAGAGGGAGAGAGAGAATCCCAAGCAGGCTCTGTGCTGTCAGCATGGAGCCGGGAGTAGGGCTCAATCCCATGACCATGAGATCCTTGCCTGAGCTGAAACCAAGAGCCAGTTGCTCAACTGACTGAGCCACCCAGGAGCCCCATCAGATGCTTTAATATTATGTCAATCATGCTCAAATCTTTCAGGGTGGAGCTCTGCTGGATTAACAGAATGAAGGAAGTATTAGGTTTCCTTTGTCTATATCCTAGTCAAAGGCTCACATCTCATTTTCTCTTGTCAGAACTCAGAAAAAGTAGATAATAGATTTGACATTCTGTGGCATTCTACCAGGACCAGGCCCTGTCTTGGCTTTCCTGGGAAACCACCAAAGTGAAAATTAAAAAAAAAATTTTTTTAATGTTTATTAAACTTTGGGAGAGAGAGAGAGAGACAGACAGACAGACAACAAAGCATGAGTGGGGGAGGGGCAGAAAGAGAGGGAGACAGAATCTGAAGCAGGCTCCAGGATCTGAGTTGTCAGCACAAAGCCTGATGTGGGGCCCGAACCCACGAACTGTGAGATCATCACCTGAGCTGAAGCCAGACACTCAACCGACTGAGCCACCCAGCACCTCCAAAGTGAAAATTTAGGTAAAGCAGAGAAAGTGTCATCCTAAGCCTAACAGCTTCTACAGAACACTGTATGAGCCACAATGTGGAACTCCGGGAAAATGTCCAAGTAGGATGATTTTAGATGGCTTTTAAAAAAAGATTGTTTGCTAAACTCTCTAAAAACCTCTCCAATGAAGAATTTTTTTCTTAAAATTATGTGTTAAACCTTTCAAGTTTTCCTACTGTTTTTTTCTTTTTCATTGATCTATCCGCTGTGATCCCACCTTTGCCAGTCTAAGACCTAATGTATTTTCTCTGGGGTCCTGTACAAGTTCCATCTCTTCCCAAAACCTTCTTTGACCTTTACATATAATGATCTTCCAATTAAAAAAAAATTACACAGCATGCATAATCAGCATCATACAACCTAGCACTAGTTAATGTGTAATTTGCAGATTTTTTTCTCTATTTTATTCGGGGCTCCTTTTGTCTTCTCAATTAGGTTTTAAGTTCCTTGAAGGCAATGCCGTATCTTTTATTTTGACTAGGTGTTTAGTAAAGTCCTTACTGATATGATATAATTTTATTGCATTGCAGCAGTTTAAATGGCCAGCAGGTCAGAATGAGATGACTGCTTGATCTGGTACAGAGTTCTCTGGGTCTGGGGATGAAAGCATTCACCATAATGGGAGTCAGCCCTCTTGGGGCCTCTTTCTAGTTTCACCACGTGTGGGACAGATGATAGGAGGCATTACTCCACCCCTCTCTGCCTTCCCCCATGGCCATCACTTCACCCCTCTGTTAAGTGAGGAGCTGTAAGATATGAATCTCTTCCTCAGAGGGGAGCTGTGATAATTACAGCTTGTAAAGCATTTGTGATTCTTAGATATAAGAGGACTAATTATTATGATCATTAATAATTCTTAATTTCTATCTTCTTTAAGGTAAATTATTCTTACTTTAATTATACCCCCACCCTGGTGGTAATTACACCTCTGAGAGTCAGCAGATGCTTTCATCTTACATCATGCCAGGAAGGGTGACTGGGCATGGGTGCCCAGGGAGGGCACTTCCACCTTCTGTTTACTCCCACTCTCACCCAGAATAGCAGAGGGCTCCTCGCTTTCTTTGGCATTAAAATGGTCGCAGATTTCAAGTGATTTTTTTCTCTGTCCTGTAACTATGTATCCTAACCAGAAGCTCCTCAATTTCACAGTGTTGGGATCCAACAAAGGACACACTGAATGGGAAAAATGAATTTAATTTTAATAATTTGATGAACACTGAAGGAAAGAAGCAGGCATCTTTGGTTGGGCAGTGGAGACTTGATGTCTATTATAAAAAGGCTCACAGCTGGCATATGAAAGAAGGGCCATAGCTCTTCAGGGGTCAAGTGCTGTGTGACATTCCCTCTTGGACTTAGATCTGTACCTAATACAATGGTAAGTCACTCTTTGGGATGAGATAGAGGATTTATGTCTAAAGAACTAAAAAAAAAAATTTTTTTTTTTTTTGAGAAAGGTTTTGCTTCTGATAGTAAGGCATAACATAAAACAGATTGGGAGCTGAGGCTTTACACTTAGTAGAAGATTTGGGTTGTGAGAGTAAGAGTCGCAGCCTCCCAACGTGGAAAAGGGCAGTGTCAGCACAGATGGCATGCTCCCATCTGCCTTAGATTATTTTCTCCAGCTCCAGACATTCAATGGTCACCTGTGTCATGATAGAGCTATTGTGTCCGAATCTTAGGTGTTTCAGCCCCCTGAATCCCACCTTATGCCTGACGGAAGGATGGAAGTGGAACAAGTAGGAGAACAATGTTCAGAATTTTTGGTGGCTTTCATTCTGCCGTCCCTGCCCGCTTCGGAGGAGCGCAGGTTTCCCTGCGGTTGGCCTCACCCTCCGCCCCAGCAGCCTTCCTTCCGATGCCTTTCTTCCGGGGACTTTCTTTGCTCCTTTCTCTTCTCTGCTTTCGAAAAAAGTTTTCACTGCTCCACCACATCCTCAAAACTCAAGTAACTAGGAAAGGGTTGAAGGGACTTTGGAGGAGACCAGTCAAGGTCCTCGTCCCTTTGGCTCGAATGATGATCCGAGTGAGCTCCTAGCATTCGTGGTGACGCAGAAGATTGGCTGTGTGGTTGTTTCTCCCTCTTTCCCTCCTGTGGTTGTCTCTCCGGCCCACAAGCATTCTGTCCCTGTTCTGCACCAGGCATGGTGCCAGGCACCGCCATTCTCACCAAAAGACACTCCACCCTGTCCTCTGATGATTTGGCGCAGGACATGTTTAATTCCCAAAATAAGGCTATGTATTAGTATTTCCTTGGATGTGCAAAATATGTTCTGCTAAGAACACACAGGGGCGCCTAGGTGGCTCAGTCGGTTAAGCATCCGACTTTGGTTCAGGTCATGATCTCAGGGCTTGTGGGTTCAAGCCCCGCGCGTCCAGCTCTGTGCTGACAGCTCAGAGCCTGGAGCCTGCTTCAGATTCGGCGTCTCCTTGTCTCTCCGTCCCTCCCCCACTCACGTTCTGTCTCTCTCAAAAATAAATAAACATTAAAAATATTTTAAAAAAAGAACACACAAAAACCTAGTAACAGCAACTACCTATAGGGAGAGAGATGGGGAAGTGTCTTTTTTTTTACAGTATACTTTCTTATACTTTTTGATATTTGAACCATGTAAATGTGTTATCTGTGCAAAAATTAAATACATTGAGCCCTAAGAACAAAAGTTTAATTCCAAGAGAAAAGATATGAAACAAAGAGAAAGTAACTGGCAGAATGAGATAGAGGGAATCAAACATTTTATTCTAAGATGTAAAAGAGCAGAAACAGGAGAGTTTCTAGGTGTCAGTGCTTCTAGAAGACAAGAATGCATCTCATTTACTCACTTGGTATTGCATCTGGCACGGTACTTGGGGATTTATATATACATACATACATATACATATATATGTATATGTACATACATATATAAATAAATGTATGTGTATATATATATATATATATATATGTATATATATTAA
The DNA here is from genome assembly GCF_027475565.1 of Acinonyx jubatus. Taxonomy (NCBI): domain Eukaryota; kingdom Metazoa; phylum Chordata; class Mammalia; order Carnivora; family Felidae; genus Acinonyx; species Acinonyx jubatus. The sequence continues at coordinate 104,903,153 of NC_069381.1, forward strand.
TTACAATGCCATGAAATAGCCCTTAAATTCTTTGAGCCTTAAGATTCACTACAGTGGTTGCACACTAAGCATTCATTTTAGCCTTTTAACTCTTCTGCCAGATGTATAATTGGAACTTTTCAGATAGTTTTCTTTGAGGCTTTTCCTTATCTCCAGATGAAGAGTGCTGTGGATGCTGGTTGTCTAACTAGCCCCACTGGCTCTGGGCTCTCAGCTGGCTGGCTGTCAGCTCTGATCAGAGAGTGTACCATGAGTGCCTCATCTATAACTGCATTGTTTGAAAGCATTTCCCAAATTATAAGAAAAATTGCTTTCAGCAGCATAGAGTCTTTGAAGTGAACCACAACCTGCATAGGTATTGCAAATGGGGAATGATTGCAAGTTCTCATAGGGCAAAAAGTAAGTTTTTCTGGCATTAATGTAATCCCTCCTTTTGGTGCCAGTAGATTTCAGAATCAGATTTGGGGGTCCCTTTTATCATGCTTTCAAGGTGCAAAACTCTTTGAAAGTCTCTGAATGCAAACCCTAAAATAGTACTTGTATGACCTTACCTGTCCCATGAATGTTCACAGCACCTTGCTCCTCAGCTAATCAAAAGCTTTCATTGAAAACCTACATAGGGGCATCTGGGTGGCTAAGTCGGTTGAGCGTCTGACTTTGGCTCAGGTCATGATTTTGTGGTCTGTGAGTTCAAGCCCCACATCTGCCTCTGTGCTGACAACTCAGAGCCTGGAGCCTGCTTCAGATTCTGTGTCTCCCTCTCTCTCTCTGTACCTCCCCGCCTCACACTCTGTCTGCCAAAAATAAATAAATGTTACAAAAAAAAAAAAAAGAAAACCTATATAAAATGGAAGGCACTGAACTAGATGAAAAGAAGACCCCACCCTGGGCATTCAGAGAGTTTGACAGAATTGTGAAGTCTGGTTATAACCCACACATGATCTATGGGTTAAAGAAGGAAGGTACCACTGCTGGCTAACATAGTTTGGGAAGGCTTCTGGGAGAAGATGGTTCTCCTTCTGGATAAGATGAGTGGATTTCAGGCAGGCCAAGGATTTCATGCATGCTAGGCAGTGTGTGGAAAGCTGGGCAGTAGGAACAAGCAAAGTCTATTTTGAGAAAAGTGTTGACCAGTTGGACTATTTTGGGGAGTTTATCACTCTTTGATAAAGGGCTGTGTCTCCTTGGTCCTTTCATGGTCTGGCCTTACAGAAGAGATGTTAGTATCAACCATCTATCCATTCATTTAGGAAGGAATTGAATACAGTATGATGTAGGTTCCGTGAAAGCAGATTGTCTATCTGTTTTGTTTTCTGCTGAATCCCCAGTGCCTGTTATAGAGCACGCACTCAGGAAGTATCTGTTGATTGAAAGAATGAACAAATTGCATTTATGCATCATGTACAAGACCATCTATAAGTGCCATGATCAGAAAGTAGCCCTAAAATAGTTCGGAAGAAGTTACTTTTCGATGGGAGATTAGGAGCATCGAGAGATTAAGAGCATGTGAGAGAAGTTATAATGAACCATGAAATAGGAGGGAGGACATAATTTTATTTTATTTTTTAAGTCTTGCTGGGAGTGTGGAATGGGTGGTTGGGACTGTACTGGTGGCAAGGGAGTGAGGATGGGGAGGGCAAGAATAGTGACAATAAAACTAATATCCTAGTTCTTTCTACACTGCCCTGGTCAGTGGTTTCTTTTGGAGATTTGAAACAAAGTTTTGGAGAAAGAAATTATTTTCACCAAGGGGCTAGTTTCATATCTGTAATTTAAAAGCAGTTCCAAGAGTATCACCTGAGCCAGTCTGAACTTCTCCTGCTATTATTATTCAGATGAGGACTTGACTAAGCAGAATTTGCAGCAGTGAGGAAAAGTGCCTGGGGCCCCAGCCTAGGCAAGGCTGAGTTAGTGGACTGGCTTTGCCCATACTTAGACAATGGCTCATGAGGAGGCCTCATCTTTCTAATCCAAGCATCTGAAATATTTTAGCCTGATCTTCTGTACTCAGCATCATATAATCAGTTAGTCTAATCAAATTTACTGTGTCCAGGTACTGAGAGTGAAAAGATGGATGAGAAATACCTCTGTCCTCCGTCTCCAGTTTGGTGAAGGGAGTTTGGCCTATGTGGCATGGTGGCGAGGAGTCTTTTTGTGTTTCTGTGACCATCACCACCACTACCACCACTCTCATCATCATCACTGTGAGCCAGACATGATGGTAGCTGTTGTTTCTCGTTCTTAACTGGTCTTGTGTGGTAAGCACGCCTATTCTCATTTTGTAGGTGGGGAGATGGAGAATTTGAGATGGTAAGTGACTTCTCTAGGGTTGAAGAGTTGGCAAGTGGCAAAGCAGGAATTTGAATCCAGATTTCTCTGACTCTAAAACCCATGCTCTTTTATCATCTTCAGTACTACTCCTTTAATTCTTTGCTGCCTGTGTGGAGGTAGCAATACTTTGTTATGGAAAGTACCATATCAAGATAAAAGATCTTCCTTCTACCACTTCTCCTCATGGTGAGCTAATGCTCTTGTGTCCTCCATGTAACTAGAAGAAACACGTGCTGTATGTGGGGCAGCCCTCTGCAACACGTGTCAGTTTCATGAGGGCCGGTGCCTCAGCCACAAATACACAGAAGTTCATGGTCTTTGTTGGAAGGAGGGAAGGATCTTGTCTCCCACGAGACATGGTGGCTCTTAGACCAAGACACCTGGACTTCTGTGATATTTTTCCCCTGAAAACTTTGTGTGAAGAAACCAGAGTCAGCCTAGACCAGTTTGTGCAGCTGATGCACTGAGGCCGAGAGCATCCTGTTATCAGATACCAGGACAGTGACTGCTGAATGTCATGTGTGGACCTTGCAGTCTTCTAGCCACAGCTTGATTATAATCATTAAGATTTTATAGGACACTGAGTGCATTGCCAAGTGTTTTACAATCTCCTTTTTATTAGTTGTTCTCTATCCAGGCTAGCCTGACAGAAGGGCTGCCGCCTCTGCTTTCCTGATGTGGAAACAGGGCCACGGTGAGGTTAAGTTTTCTGTGAGAGGTCACCCATAGCTGAACTGGGTTTGCAGCTGAGATGGGTTTCTGACTTGCTGGGTTGGCCAGATGTGCTCTGCTTCTTTGATGTGGGAATCAGGAAATTTAGAGCTAATGAAATAATATCTTGGGGTCTGGAAGGTAGTAGGATGTGTTGTTTGAAACTTGTGTTTTGTTTTCCAGTGTGAATTTTGGTTTTGGTGTCCATAAGTCAAAAGTAGAAGAGCTCAGTCATTCCTATTGGCCTTCTGCGATTCTCCCTTTTTTATGTGCCAGTTTTTCCTCTATGCTCCAGAAGAAGAGGTTGGTCTTGAATGAGTGATTTCAAGTTCCAGGCATTTAGAGAGGGAGCCAGGTGGTGTGTGGTTATCATCGTGCTGATTACAGGCCATGTGAGCGTTGCCAGAGAGCTCTCTTTTGCTTGGAAGCAACATTGTGATATTCTCTCATTCTCCACAGAGGGTCTCTAGTTAAAGTACTGGTTTCATGGGATCTTCCTAGGGGTGCAGGTGCTTCAGGCTCTAATGTTAACAAAATGTAGGAACTCAGGGTTAAGCAAATTGAAACACATTATTTATTTATTATTTTTTTTAGAAGTATTTTTTAATTTTAATTTTATTTTTAAATATTTTTTAAGTTTGTTTATTTATTTTGAGAGAGAGAGAGACAGAGAGAGAGAGAAGAGAGAGAGAGAGAGAGAGAGAGAGAGAGAGAGAACACAAGCAGGGGAGAGGCAGAGAAAGAGGGAGAGGGAATCCCAAGCAGGGTCTGCGCTGTCAGTGCAGAGCCCAACGTGGGGCTCAAACTCACAAACTGTGAGACCGTAATCTGAACTGAAATCGAGAGTTGGATGCTTAACTGACTGAGCCACCCAGTAGCCCCTGTTTATTATTCTTGTACAGTAGGACTTCTCAAAGCTTTCTGTGTGTTGTGAGTTTCCAAGGGGTGACTCTAGTGTACACCAAATCTGAAACTCAACCAATTCTGTTTTTTCCTTCACTCTGTCTTCTGACAGTGACAGTCCTTGGAACATCCCTGAGGAAATTCAAGCTGAGGTTCTCAAGCATGTCCCACTCAGACAGGCAGCACACAGTCTCCTTCCTTCTCTGTGGCTCCTAATGGAACTTCATTGTGCCCTGTGGAGTCATGGGAGGGGAGGAAATGCTCCCTTTGTATTTCTCATGGGAGGTGAAATATCATCCTTACTGCACGTACCTTCTAGGCATGAGCTTGTACTCAAGGCCAGGAGATGAACCATGTGTCTTCTGAACTGAACTTTTCATTTTTGCCCTGGTTCATTATGCCATTGAATTGTAATACATGAATATTGATTACGGGGTATGTGTTTGGACATAACTTCTTACACAGGTCTTAGGAGTATAGATCATGCAGATTGTACTATATTATGAGCAACATTTTGGAGTCATTTGTATCAATAATGTTTTAACATAGTAAGAATGACCTTGTGTTATCCCCACCAAATTTCCTCCCAGAATTGTGCACTTGGATATTTTTGGCACATAGTAGTGTTAGGGGGGTAAGAATGTGTCTTTTTCAGGAACAGTTAATTTTTAGGTAGCCTCTGGCTGCCCATGTGGTACATTGGGAGCTGGTGGGCTGGGGGCAGAGTTCCTGCTGTGGGTCCAGTTTGGAGATTGGTATTATCTTCGATCTTAGGTGAGTCACTGAAATTCACCAGGCCCTGGGTGTCTGTGTGTGAAATTAAGATAATGTCTCTTGCTTCCTCCCTCCCTCTTAGGGGTGGGGGTGCTAGAAGAAATGAGGTCATATAAGTTTTGAGCCTAGAGGAAAAAAGCAAGAAGAGAATTTTTAAGGATCGCCATGTTCTTTTCCTTCTCTTGGTGTCTAAATGCAGAATGCTGGGAATAGATCCCAGGAGATCAGATCCCAAGAGAGAGCAATGAGGCCAGGAAGAGATGCCTGCTCGTGGAGCTGCTCATGGGCCTTCACAGACTCTTGCTTTCACTAAGCGTTGCCTGGAACATTACCCTCCTTGAAAGCACAGAGACTTGGGAGATTTGCCTCTCTGTCCTTTATCCATCAGTTGATAATCAACTTCTGTAATTATGGGGTGTTCAGCCTGATTATTTTATGTTTCTGCATAAAATCTTTTTCCTACTATGTGTCAGGATTCAGGCAAAGTCTCTTCATGAAAACTACCAAACACCCACTTGCTGAAACTGGGACATGTTTGCTGGACATTTGTTCTGTCACTGGCCTTTTCTTACCATGTGTCCAGGACATCTAGGACTGGTGTCGTAGGCTATTCTTTACCCGCAGTCATCAGGATCTGGCATCTCAGAAACTTTTTGCTCTCAGGAGCCCAGACCATTTCAGTGTTCTGCTATGTGGATGTCATTATGACACCCACTTTCCTGAGGATGAGATGGAGGCAGAGGTGGGACGGACTTGCCTGAGGCTGCAGGGTGACTCAGGAGCACAAGGGAGAAGGAGGATGTAAGTGATGGATTCTTCTCCCCTGACCTCACTCCCAGACCCCGCTCTGTCTAGCCCATTCCCTCCCATAATCTTGCTTGTTCAGAAACCCGGTTCCAGAGCTATTTTGATGCCTCATCCCATCCATCATTAATCTTTGATGTAATTCATTTATCTAAGGCATCATTTAGCTCATTATCTCCTTGTGGTTCTCACTTGGTTGCAAAGAGTTTTCTATCTCTTGTTCTACGTAAGTACTACTACCAGTCTCAGTAAGTGCAGCTCTCCACCTACCCTCCTTTTCTCTGGGCTCTGGTTCCTGTGTCAGAGGCTTGGGATCATATCTCACAGGGTTAAGTGCAGAGTGGTTGCTCAGGAGGGAAGGGAAACTATAATTTATTGAATACCTTCCATTTGTCATGCTGTATACTAGGTACAAAAATAACATAATAAACCTATGAGTGTGGTATTCATATTTGGCAGATGAGGAAAATGAGCCATAGACAGGCCAGGTGACCTGCCCAAGGTCACATGACATTCAGCCCACATTCTTTTTTAAAATTTTAATTCAGGTGTAATTGACATACAATATTATATTAGTTTCAGGTGTATAACATCGTGATTTGACATTTGTATACATTGTAAAATGATTACCACAGTAAGTGCAGTTACCATCTGTCACGTTACCAAGTTAATAGAATATTATTGACTGTTTTCCCCAAGCAGTACATTACATCCCCATGACTTATTTTATTTTATAACTGAAAGTTTGTACCTCTTGATCCCCTTCACCCATTCTACCCCCTACCCCCCACTGCTTTGACAACCACCAATCTGTTCCCTGTATCTGTGAGGGTCAGTTTTGTTTTGTTTTGTCTTTTAGATTACACATGTAAGTAAAACAATGAAGTATTTGTCTTTCTCTGACTTCTCTCACTTAGCATAATACCCTCTAGGTCCATCCACGGCATCTCAAATGGCAGGATCTCATGCTTTTTTATGGTTGAGTACTATTCTGTTCAACAGATTTATATATATATAAGATAAAAAAACCAAACATAAAAAAAACGCATATATACATATATATAACACATATGCATATATACCATATCTTCTTTATCCATCCAGCCACTGATGGACACTAGGTTGTTTCTGTGTTTTGGCTATTGTAAATAATGCTGCAGTGAATATGGGGGTGCAGATATCTTTTCAAATTAATGTTTCTGCTTTCTTTGGGTAGATAACCAGTAGTGGGATTGATGGATCATATGGTAACTCTATTTTTAATTTTTTGAGGAATCTTTATACTGTTTTCCATGGTGGCTGTCCCAATTTACACTCCCACAAATAATTCATGAGGGTTCTCCGTTCTCTACATCTTCATCAACACTTATTTCTTGTCTTTTTGATACTAGCCATTCCAACAGGTGTGTGGTGATACCTCACTGTGATTTTGATCTCCTTTTCCCTGCTCATGAGTGGTATTGAGCATCTTGTTGTTTGCCTGTTGGCCGAGTGTATATCTTTTTTGAAATAATGTTATGCCTTTGCCCATTTTTTTAATTGAATTTTTTTGTTATTGAGTTGTATGTTGTTCTTTATGTATTTTGGATATTAACCCCTTATTGGATGTATGATTGGCAAATACCTTCTCCCATCTAGTAGGTTGCCTTTGCATTTTGTTGATTTCTTTCCCTTTGCTGTGCAAAAGCTTTTTAGTTTGATGTTATCCCATTCAGTCCATTGTCTTTGCCACTATGCCCTGCTGATTTGAGTTTTACCAAAAATTCTATGGTGGCTGCACTTCTTGTTATTCACATAATTTTAATTTCTTACATTTGTATAGTGATTTATGGCTTCAGAAAGTTACTGTTGCAAATTTGATTTCATTTTATGTTTGCAACAGCCTTATAAAACGGGTACCACAGGTAATAATACTCCAGTTTTTTTGGATGAAGAAGCTGATACTCATAAAAATTTAGAGATTTGCCCAACATCCATTGTTTAGTATCCAGTCTATAATATAATATAATATAATATAATATAATATAATATAATATGTATATATATATATAATCTATTATCAAAATATTCTTCCTCAAGTACTATTTTTATTATGCTACTCTTCTGATTAAGAAGCTTACAGTGACTGCCTGCTGCATAATTACTAGTCAGTTGTTCAACTCTTTGCCAGTTGACCTTCCTCATCCATCCATCATTCATTCATTCATTTATTCAGCACACCTTAATTAAACACCTGTGATGTGTGAAGAACCAGGGATATAGAGAGGAATTATACCTGGTCCCAACCCTTGAGGAGATTACAGTGTGGTCAGGGAGTCATGCAGTTTAACCCATTATTTTAATCCAGGATAATAAAAGCTATAGAAGAGGGTATCATGGGAGCACACTGAAAGGGCGCATCACCCAGACAGTGGGCTTGAAGAGGGCAGCTTAGAGAAGGCTGGGCTTGTGCTGAATCCTATGGACCAGGTTGGGTGTAGGGTGTGATAGAGAGGGATAAGAGGTGAGGGTGGGAAAGCTAAGCAGGGAAGATCATGAAGGATTTTGTGGGCAAAGAGAAAGGATTTAGACTCATCTTGTAGACTATGGAGAGCCATTATAGGATTTAAGACAGGAGAGGATATGATGACATACTCATATTTGCATTTTGGAGAGGTCACTATGGCAGAAACACTGAGAAGGTACTGAGGGTGGGCTAGATAGAAGACAGCAAAGTCACTTAGGTATTCATTGCAGAGAAATAGTTGAGAAATGGAGGTTTAAGCTAAGATATTTACAGTTGGGCTGGAGAAAATAATTTGAATCATGTTTTAAGAAGTAGAAACCCATAAGGCCTGCTGAAGTATTGGATACAGAAGACAAGGAGGAAGAAGGAATGAGGAGGAGATCTCGGTTTGTCTGGAGCTTTTGGGCAGATATAAAGCAAGGAGAGGGACATGAGAGGAAATCTTTGAGTGTGTGAGTTTGAGCTGCCTGTGAGATACCAAGTGAGGAGGGCTACAAGGCAATAGGACACTTGGTCTGGAAGGCAGGAGTGAAGTCTGGGCTGAAGATATGAATTTGGAAACCATCAGCAGGAATGACATGGTTGTAGCCTCAAGAGGAGCTGAGATTGAGTATGGGGTGGTATGTGGCATGGTGGTTCTCATCTGGCTATGCATTAGAACCATGGGGTGGTGGAGAGATTCTAACAATGCAGATAGCTTGGATCACATCACAGGAACATTAGGATTTCTGGGAATGGGATCCAAGTGTCCATTTTTGGCTTTGTTTTTGTTTTTTAGAACTCACCAGATGATAAAGTGGCAGCCAAAGTAGAGAAGCACTTGGCATACATAAAGAGGAGCAGGAAAAGCCTCACTGGAGGAGACAGAAGGAGAGGGAGAGAATGGGTCATGGGTGCTAAGAAGGTGAGCAGTCTGAAAGAAAGGAGTGAGCACCCTCTTTTACAGAGTCTTCAGTCACTTCCTGAAATGACCCTTTCCCACAAGCTCCCAATCTGTTGGTTATTTCTTGCATTTAACTTGGGAGATGTCCCTCTGTATCTCTGCTCAAACTACTGTAGATACCCAGATTCCTGCCTTTTGCTAGGATGCCAATCCACTTCTGTTTCATGTATAAAGACTTGGCTTAAAACTCCTCCTCCAAAGATCTGGCTAATTTTGTCAGATTCAGAGAATCCTCCTTAGGTAGTCCCTCATACATTTAGTGGTTTGTCAGAGATGGCCCAGCTCTGGGACAATGCCTGGAGCCCTGAGCTTGGACTCTGAAGATCTGAGTTCAAATCTGGGCTCTACTACAAATTAGTTAGCTGAACCTTTTGGGGGAAGTCATTAAAGCTCACTAGTTTTTTGTTTGTTTGTTTTGTGTTTGTTTTTGTTTTGTTTTGTTTTTAATCTGTAAGGTATTCATAGCTATTACTACTTTGAAGGATTGATGTAAGCTTTGTATGTGAAATTGTAAGAAAGATATACATATGGTATAGGGTGGTATTAAATTTTACACAGGTGAATAGGTTGCTTTGCAAGCAAAGCCTGTGTGTGTGTGTGTGTGTGTGTGTGTGTGTGTGTGTGTATTCATTTGATTTTCTAACTAGATTATAAACTCCTTAGAGACAGACTGTTTTGTTTCTTTTCTACCTCTCTAAAAGGGGGTTTAGTGGGCTGTTGTGATTCTTAGGCAGCCAACACCATTTGTGGGATCATGCTGGTTAACCTCAGCATCCCTGAGGGTGTTGCTCCCAGGTGACAGGACATCTGGACCTCTGTGCAGGGACCAAGAGTCAGATCATAGCCTGTATAGGCATGGGATGTTATTTGGGTCAGTATCATCTAGACTGGATCTGTGGGCTCCAAACATATAAGGGACAAATCCTATGTGTGTGCAAGAAGTAGGAAAGGGTTAAGGCAAAACCATCTGATGGCTCTCCAGCTTGCTCTGAGGAAAATCCAAAATCCTTAAGCCTATCAGATTAGTGGGTGTGCAGACTGACCTCTTGGACCTCATTTCCTGTGACTCACCCTTGATCATACTTGTGTCTCTGCTGTTCCTGAACTCACCTGGCCTGCTGTGGCTTTAGAGTGTTCACAGCAGCCGTTCCCTTGGCTTGGACCGCTCTTCTCCAGGTGTTCACAGCAGCCATTCCCTTGGCTTGGATGCTCTTCTCCAGGTGTTCATTTGCTTTGTTCCCTTCCTCTTTAGGTCTTTGCTCTGATGTTACTTTCTCGGGAGACCCTCCCTGATTACTTTATTTAAATTGTGACCCTCAAATTCCTTGTCTTCCTCCATTGCTCCCCCCGCCATAACACTTGTCATTATCTGATGTAATATGTATTTTATTTATATCCTAGTATGTATCCATTAGGATGTAAACTCTGTGAGGACCATGGATTTTTTTTTGGTCCAGTTTTAAAAACTGCTGTATCCCTAGTGCCTAGATTGTTCTTGGATGTAGTAGGCACTCACTATTTATTGATGAATGAATAAAAGAATCCAAGAATGAATAAATAAAATTTACTTATCAATGGGCAAGATATTTTGAACTGGCAGAAACAGTATGTCAAGGAATCTGACTCCTTTCCTTACTCTGGTTTTTTGTTTGTTTATTTATCAGCTTTTATGTAATCAATTATAGTGAAAACTCTTATTAAAATTTTTTTAATGTTTATTAATTTTTGAGAGAGAGAGAGAGTGAGAGAGACAGAGCACATGGAGGAGAGGGGCAGACAGGGGGAGACACAGAATCTGAAGCAGGCTCCAGGTTCTGAGGTGTCAGCACAGAGCCCAATGTGGGGCTCGAACTCAAGAACAGTGAGATCATGACCTGAGCCAATGTTAGACACTTAACCGACTAAGACACCCAGGCACCCCAAATGAAAACTCTTATTAATTCCTATGGAGAAAAGTCTCTTTAGCTTCCTGGCCTTTTTTATTTTCCCTCAAAGGGAATAAATCCTAAAGAGGAGAGGGCTTTGGTAGTTTACTGAATCTTACTTCAAGCTCTTTCCTCTTATATCTCCTGAATGTGGCTCCCTTGTCTGGAAATTCCTACCTTTTTTTGGGAGGGGATTTTCTAAAGAACAGTGTCCCACTCTTTGAACTTCAAAGTCAAATGAAGAGAGAAGAATTAGGACATTATGGCTTGTAAATATGTGGGATTAACTCTGTGATGTGGTTGATAGGGTTGAGAGTGCAGGTTTTTTCCAGAAGAGCCTGGACAAATTTGCAGAAGCTAAAGCCTAATGAGCTGCTTGTGAACTGGCATCCTAATGTGTGTGGACACTGTTTCCTCTGCCTGTCTTTTCCACAGTTAGCATATAAGCAGTGACTGTATGGACCACTGGTCTTACCCAAGAGAGCCTCTGTGGTGTGGTTCACAAGCCCCTGGGTGCTCTGCTCAGACACATGGAGGGACTGAATGTGAAGAGTGGCTTCTGTATTTTTCATCTGACTCACCTCTATCTCATCCAGCTACACCATACATAGAAGTAAGGCAGAGGAGTGAAAATATCTCAGAGCTTTACTGATTTTTAAATGAGATTCTGACAAAGTTTGAGAAACCATTTGGCAAGGATGCCAAGGCAGAGATTTCTGGCTTATGTGGGCGGTTGCACTAGGTGACCCCCTTATGTCACAGCATCTGAGAGTTGGGGCATCTAGTTCAACCTAGAAATCATCCAACTCCAGTCCCATGTACTGCATGAATGCTGCTCTGGAAGAAGGAAGAAGGGTCATGGGAAGAAGGGTCATGGTCAAGGGAAGAGGGTCACAATTTGAGGGTCATGCAGCTTCTTCTTAGGGCTGCTGATGAGAAGATCACTACCTCCTAAAGCAGTGGACTCTGTTATAAATATAAGGATATTTCTCTTTGAATTGGGTAAAATTGCTTTCCTTTTAACTTGTACCTATTGGCTCTAGTCCTACTCTCAAGCAATGTACAATCCCTCCTTACTCTATGTCACCATCTTCAGATACTTGCAAATGTCTTAGCGTCTTTCAAGTCTTCCTGGGAGATGGGTCCTCATCCCATTGCCTTGCTTCTCTCGTGTCTGGACTGAGCAGTGCAGGGCAGGGAGTTCTTTTCCTTCCTAGCTGGACACTAATTCTGTTAATTCAATCTAAGATTGCTTTAGGCGTTTTTTAAAGTTTTTTTTCTTTAAGTTTATTTATATGAGAAAGAGAGAGAGAGAGAAAGAGAGAGAGACAGCATAAGCAGGGGAGGGGCAGAGAGAGAGGAAGAGCTGGACACAGGGCTTGATCTCACCAACCGTGAGACCATGATCTGAGCTGAAATCAAGAGTCACACGTTTAACTGACTGAGCCACCCAGGTGCCCTGCTGTAAGCGTTTTCTAATTAAAAGAATTAAAAAAAATTAATTCACCTTGTGGTGCAACCAATCTCTGGTACTCTTCATCATGTAAAACTGAAACTCTGTACTCATTAAACAATAATTCCCCCATTACCCTCTATCCCTAACCTCTGGCAATCACTATTCTATTTTGTGTATCTATGACTTTGACTACTCTGGGTCCTCACATGAATGCAATCATACGATATTTGTCTTTCTGTGACTGGCTTATTTCACCTAGCTTAGTGTCCTTGAAGTTCAACCATGTTGTATCTGTCAGAATTTCCTTCCTTCTTAAGGCTGGATAACATTCCATTGTGTGTATATCACATTTTGTTTATGCATTCATCCATCAGTGGACACTCTGGTTATTTTCATCTTTTGGCTGTTGTGAATGGTGATGATATGAGTGTACAACTATCTCTTCAAGATTCTGTTTTTTTCTTTTTTTAATGTTTACTTATTTATTTATTTAGAGAGAGTGTGTGTGTGCGCGCGCGCACGCACATGAGTGGGGGAGGGGCAGAAAGAGGGAGAGAGAGAATCTCACGCAGGCTCCATGCTGTCAGTACAGAGCCCAATTTAGGAATCGATCCCTGAACCATGAGATTAGGACCTGAGTCAAAATCAGGAGTCAGATGCTTAACTGACTGAGCCACCCAGGTGTCCCAAGATTCTGTTTTCAGTTCTTTTGGATATGAACCCAGAAGTATAATTGCCGAACCATATGATAATTCTATGCTTAATTTTTTGAGGAACTGCCATACGTATTTTCCATAATGCCTGCACAATTTTATATAAACACTAGCGGTGCACAGGTTTCCAGTTTCTCCACATCCTTGCCAACACTTGTTATTTTCTGTTTTTAAAAAAAAATTTAATTTTTTAATAGTAGCCATCCTAATGGCTGTGAGGTGGTATCTCGTGCTTTTGATTTGCATTTCCTTGATGACTGGTGATGTTAAGCATCTTTTCATGTGCTTGTTGGCTGTTTATATACCTTATTCAGGGAAACATCTTCAAATCTCTCACACACTTTTTAGTTGGATTGTTTGGAGTTTTTTTGCTGTTGAGTTTTTGGTATTCTTTTTATACATTTTGGATATTAATCCTTTGTCAGATATATATGGCAAATATTTTTTTCCCATTCTATCGGTTGTCTTCTCACCCTATTGATTGTGTCCTTTGATGCACAGAAGTTTTTAATTTTGATGTAGTCCAATTTATCAATTTTTACTTTTGTTGCCTTTACTTTTGGTGTGATGCTTTAGGCTGTTTTATTTTTTCTTAAAGCAATTACAGTTTGCTACTTTCCTGTTAATGAGGACAATCAAAAGCCCTGGTCACACATCTCTCATGCCTAATGCTGTTAAGCCCAGTGACCTTCATTCTACCTCTTCACCTACGTTTCTCTAAAGATACTCATCCTTAAAGGCAAATTCTTCCTTCAGCATGAATACCACTAGTATTCCCAGTCAGATGTAATTGTCTTCCTCTGGCCCTTGTGCTTGATTATAAGACTGTCATACTATTCTTTTGGTTAAATGTATTGGTTTCTATGTATTACATTCTTCAGTAGACTGTGAGCTCCTTGAGGGCAGGGGCAGCTTGGTTTATGTTTGTACCTCTCACAGTCCCAGTATCATGTCTTATGTGTAGCTGTTTAAGCAAAGACTGGTTGACTTGGCAGTTATGTGCGGGATTCAGCTCCATGAATTAAAGTGCTTATCAGGTAGGCTCTTTACATTGGCTTCGGAGGCAAAACGTTATTTAAAAACATGGATACCAGAAGTCGGGCATGGATTTGAATTCTTTCCTTTTTACTTACAAGATATATGACTTTGGGGAAGTTATTTAATCTCTTTGTGCTTTGGCTTTCTCATCTGTAAAGTGGAGATGATAAAAAGCACTTAACTTATGAGGGTTCATGAAAGGATTCCATGCTTTGGAATCAGCATTGTGCCCAGTGCACAGGAAGTGCTCTGTGAAAGTTAAGGGCTATTTTTCAGTTGTGTTTGCAAACAATTGTTTGTTCTTTTGGACCCATCACATGGAATTGAGATTGTCTTCCTGCGCCATATATGAATTCTTGATGGTGGACCCTTATGTCTGTAAACCTCCAGTGCCAGCACAGTGCCCAACAGATTATGATCATCATTGTTTGTTGGATGAATGAATGAATGAATCTGAGACTTTTGAACTGTAGCCCTAATATTCCATATGTAAATGCTGCTGTTATTAGACATTGCACTGTGGGGTCTTATAAATGAATACTAGCAATAATTTCCTTGAGTGTGTGGAAGACAGCATGAAAGACACTTACAAATTATGAACTTTAAATTAAGTAGAAAAATTAGAATGTCACAATAGAGGAATGAGAATAGTAGGTACAGACACGTGATGTGGAAAAAGTATGACTAGGGTAAGTGTACAGCATAACTATGGAGATCAGATTTGAAGTGAAATTTTAAGGATGAGCCCATCTGCTTATTTAAATCCTAACCATTCATTGAAGTCCATTGAAGATGTTGCCTTGACTATGAAGACATTTATCTTGCCCCACCAGCATGTGATCTGCACCTCCTTTGAGTTTCCATGGTGCTTTCTTTCTTATCACGGTACCACCTTCTGTTATAGCCCTTGGTATGCATGAGGTGAACAAAAGTGTTGTACATTGAATCATCATTACTTATATGCTCAGCTTAGTACCTGACGGATTGCAAGCTCTTTTAGAGCATGAGTTGTGTTACCATAGTTCTGTAGTGCTTAGAATGTGCTGGGCACTATGGCAATCACTCCACAGGTCCTTACAGTCACCCTATAAAGAAGGTATTTTTTTTCACTTTTTATTTTATTTTTTATTTATTTATTTATTTTTTAATATATGAAATTTATTGTCAAATTGGTTTCCATACAACACTCAGTGCTCATCCCAAAAGATGCCCTCTTCGATACCCATCACCTACCCTCCCCTCGCTCCCACCCCCCATCAGCCCTCAGTTTGTTCTCAGTTTTTTTTCCCCAAGTTTAATTTTTTTAAATTTTTTATTTTTTTAAATATATGAAATTTATTGTCAAATTGGTTTCCATACAACACCCAGTGCTCATCCCAAAAGGTGCCCTCCTCAATACCCATCACCCACCTTCTCCTCCCTCCCACCCCCCCATCAACCCTCAGTTTGTTCTCAGTTTTTAAGAGTCTCTTATGCTTTGGCTCTCTCCCACTCTAACCTCTTTTTTTTTTATCCTTCCCCTCCCCCATGGGTTTCTGTTAAGTTTCTCAGGATCCACATAAGAGTGAAACCATATGGTATCTGTCTTTCTCTGTATGGCTTATTTCACTTAGCATCACACTCTCCAGTTCCATCCACGTTGCTACAAAGGGCCATATTTCATTCTTTCTCATTGCCACATAGTACTCCATCGTGTAAAGAAGGTATTATTATCAGAATTTTAAAAGGAGGAAACTGAGGCTCAAGTCACACAAGAACCTTAGTTGTTGGGACAAGATTGGAATTCACTTCTATTGGACTCACAAACTGCTGCTGTATATACACTGTGCAGTGAAGGGACAGTAGCTACTGTAGTAGAAACTGATGATGAGTCCATCTGACAAAAATCTTACTTGTTTACTGGGCAGACAGCGCCATGCTCTGACCTGTTCCTTTCTCAACAGCTTTTGTCATTTTTCTAGACATCTCAGGACACAGGGAATCCAGTGACCAGTAGGTGGCACTAGAATCCCATATGATATTTTTCCTTTAGTTTGCTGCCAAGGTGTTTTTCAGCCTCTGGAATATTTACTGTCCTTAATCAAGCTGGCTGATTCACCTAGACACTTAGTTATGAAACCAGAGCAGTATAACTTGAGGGAAATCTACATTGTAAGTTGTACTATGCCAGCTTCTTATTTTAAGGATGAGAATACTGGAGCACAGTATGGGGACAAAATTATCCAGTCATACGTAGCATTAGCAGCAATCCCAGGACAAGAACTTAAGTTTTCTGACTCCCAGTTCAGTTCTCTCTCTCTTAGGCTGTTGCTGTCTATTTAACTATCTATCTCCAACTCAAGAATGCAAGTTGCTTGTATGCAAAATGTGTTCTGACAGTGGGTACTCAATAAATGTTCAATTCACATTAAGCTCCAGGTCTTGAGTGAGCCTCCCAGTCAGTTAGCCAACACAAGTGGTTGCAAATCCATCGTGTGGGGTTCTAAAAGGAATAGGACATTCATCAGCTTAAAAAAAATAACTTACTTAAATTCAAATTAGTTAAAATACAGTGTAGTATTTGTTTCAGGAGTAGAACCCAGTGATTCATCACTTACATATAACACCCAGTGCTCATCCCAACATGTGCCCTCCTTAATGCCCATCAGCCATCTAGCTCATCCCCTCACCCAACTCCAGCAACCCTCAGTTTATTCTCCGTAGTAAAGAGTCTCTTATGGTTTGCCTCCTCTCTGTTTTTATCTTATTTTTCCTTCCTGTCCCCTATGTTCATCTGTTTTGGTTCTTAAATTCTACGTATGAGTGAAATCATAGATTTGTCTTTCTCTGACTGACTTATTTTGCTTAGCATAATACAGTCTAGTTCTATCTACATTGTTGCAAATGGCAAGATTTCATTTTTTTTAATCATTGAGTAATATTCCATTGTGTGTGTCTTCTTTATTCATTCATCAGTGAATGGACACTTAGGCTCTTTCCATGTTTGACTATTGTTGATAACACTGCTATAAACAGCGGGGTGCGTGTACCCCTTTGAATCAGCATTTTTGTATCCTTTGGATAAAGACCTAGTAGTACAATTGTTGGGTCGTAGGGCAGTTATATTTTTAATTTTTAATTTTTAATTTTTTGAAGAACCTCCATACTGTTTTCCAGACTGGCTGCACCAGTTTGCATTCCCACCAGCAGTGCAAAAGAGATCCTCTTTCTCCGCATCCTCGCCAACATCTGTTGTTGCCTGAGTTGTTAATGTTAGCCATTCTGACAGGTGTGAGATGGTATCTCAATGTGATTTTGACTCGTATTTCCCTGATGATGAGTGATGTGGAGCATTTTTTCATGTGTCAATTGGCCATCTGGATGTCTTCTTTGGAGAAGTGTCTCTTCATGTCTTTTGCCCATTTCTTCACCGGATTATTTGTCTTTTGGGTGTTGAGTTTGATAAGTTCTTTATAGATTTTGGATACTAACTCTGTATCTGATATGTTGTTTGCAAATATCAACATCTGTTGTTGCCTGAGTTGTTAATTTTAGCCACTCTGACTGGTGTGAGGTGATATCTCATTGTGGTTTTGATTTGTATTTCGCTGATGATGAGTGATGTTGAGCATATTTTCGTGTGTCTGCCATCTAGATGTCTTTTTTGGAAAAGTGTCTATTCATGTCTTCCGCCAATTTCTTCACTGGATTATTTGTTTTCTGGGTGTTGAGTTTGATAAGTTCTTTTTAAATTTTGGATACTAACCCTTTATCCAATATATCATTTGAAAATATCTTCTCCCATTCCATTGGTTGCTTTTTAGTTTTGTTGATTGTTTCCTTCATTGTGCAGAAGCTTTTTATCTTGATGAGGTCCCAATAGTTCATTTTTCTTTTGTTTCCCTTGCCTCTGGAGACTTGTCTAGTGAGAAGTTGTTATGGCTGAGGTCAAAGAGATTACTGCCTGTTTTCTCCTGTAGGGTTTTGATTGTTTCCTGTCTCACATTTAGGGATTTTCTCCATTTTGAATTTGTTTTTGTGTATGGTGTAAGAAAGTGGTACTTTCATTCTTCTGCATGTTGCTGTCCAGTTCTCCCAGCACCATTTGCTGAAGAGACTTTTTTCAATTGGATATTCTTTTCCTGCTTTGTCAAAGATTAGTTGGTCATACATTTGTGGGTCCATTTCTGGGTTCTCTATTCTGTTCCATTGATCTGAGTGTCTGTTTTTGTGCCAATACCACATTGTCTTGATGATTACAGCTTTATAATACAGCATGAAGTCCGGAATTGTGATGTCTTCAGCTTTGGATTTCTTTTTCAACATTACTTTGGTTATTCAGAGTCTTTTCTGATTCCTATAAGTTTTATGATTGCTTGTTGTAGCTCTGTGAAGAATGCTGGTATTGTTTTGAAAGGGATTTCATTGAATGTGTAGATTGCTTTGGGTAGTATAGACATTTTAACAATATTTGTTCTTCCAATGGAATGTTTTTCCATTTCTTTGTGTCATCTTCAATTTCTTTCATAAACTTTCTATAGTTTTCAGCTTACATATCTTTTACCTTTTTGGTTAGGTTTATTCTTAGGTATATTATGGTTTTTGTTGCAATTGTAAATGGGATTGGTTCCTTGGTTTCTTTTTCTACTGCTTCATTATTAAACCTAAAAGAGGTGTAGCAGGAAAGAAAGCCTAAATCCAGCAGAAGAAGGGAAATAATAAAGATTAGAGCTGAAATAAATGATTAGAAATAAAAAAAACAACAACAATAGAACAGATCAAAACTAAAAGCTGGTGTTTTGAAATAACAAACAGAATTTATAAACTTCCAGCCGGACTTATCAGGAAGAAATGATAGAGCACCTAAATAGATAAAATCACGAATGAAAGAGAAGAGATCACAACCAACACCACAGAAATACAAACAATTATAAGATAATACTATGAAAAATTATATGCCAGGGGCTCCTGGGTGGCTCAGTCGGTTAAGCGCCTGACTTCGGCTCAGGTCATAATCTCGGGGTTTGTGAGTTCCAGCCCTGTGTCGGGCTCTGTGCTGATAGCTCAGAGCCTGGAACCTGCTTCAGATTCTGTGTCTCCCTCTCTCTCTGCCACTCCCATTCTCACACTCTGTCTCTCAATAATAAATAAATGTTAAAAAATAAAAAAAAATATATGCCAACAAACTGGGTAATTTGGAAGAAATGGACAAATTTCTAGCAACTCACATACACTGAAACTTAGCAGGAAGAAATAGAAAATTTGAACAGGCTTGTAACCAGCAAAGAAATTGAATCAGTTATCAAAAACCTCCCAACAAACAAGAGTCCTGGGCCAGATGGCTTCCCAGAGAAATTCTACCAATTTCTTCAACATTTAAAGAAGAGTTAATACCTATTCTTATCAAACTGTTCCAAAAAATAGAAATGGAAGGAGAGCTTCTAAACTCATTCTTGAAGCTAGCATTACCTTGATTTCATCAGCTTCTTTTTTTTTTAAATTTTTAAAAATGTTTATTATTTTTGTGAGAGAAAGACAGAGGTAAGCACATGAGCAGGGACGGGGCAGAGAGAGAGGGAGACACAAAATGCGAAGCAGGCTCCACGCTCTGAACTGTCAGCATAGAGCCCGATGTGGAGCTTGAATGGAATGCAAGATCATGACCTGAGCTGAAGTTGGATGCTGAACCAACTGAACCACTCAGGCGCCCCAATTTCATCAGCTTCTTAATGGCTTGTAAATTCAGTGGAAAAGATGAATAGCATAACGGAAGCAACGAAAGAACATTTGTGTGTGTCTGTGTCAGAAAGCAGAGCACTCACAGGGAAGTCTGAGCATATGAAAGTCAACAGGGCATGGAGGATTAGATGAGGGACTTTGGAACTGGTCTTTTCAGTAGTTGGGGGATAGGGATCGTTGGGTTTGGACTGCAAGGGAGAAGAAGGGGGAGAGTAGAGTGAGGAGTAAGAGAATAGAATGGCTACAGTCTGGGATCCTACAAATTGTGGAAAGTGTTGGTGCTGAGGGGAGATTACCACCCTCAGGAGTTCTGTTTCAATGGGGCTGTGTCGGGGGAGGATGAGTGAACTAGGCAGAAGGGGATGGAGAGGCACAAACTTCCAGTTATAAAATAAGTAAGTCATGGGGCTGAAAAGTACAGCCTAGGGAATATTGTCAGTAATATTTTAACAATGTATGTTGACAGATGGTGACTACACTTACCATGTGGTGAGTGTTGTGTAGTGGATACAATTGTCCAATCACTATGTTGTTCACCTGAAATGAACATAACATTGCATGCCAATACAATATACTTCAATAAAAAATATAAGAAAATAATAAATGGTGATTAAGTAGGGATGCACAAGAAGTCTGAGAGAGAGAGAAAGGCTGGGTCCTGGGTTGAAGGGGAAGGTGGGGGATGAAAGCACAGAACAGGACAAAGGGGGCAGAGTAGTGGTGCCAGGCATGGAGGGGCAGAGCCACAATGTAATGGAGAGTCCATTCAGTTGAATTTGATTCAACAAACATCTACCAAATACTGATTCTGGGTGTTCTGGGTGCTAATAATGATGTAAAGAATAAAGTGTGGACTTTTTCTGAAGGAGTTTTAATACATTCCGGGAGAGAAAATATTCACTGATACCTACAATAACATAGACTGTGATGATGATCACAAAAGCTTTCCAAAGATATTGCTTGAAGACAAAGAAGTGGTTGCTATTGCCTGGGAAGAATGGGGATCAAGGAAAGCTTCTTGGAGGAGCTGACACATAAGCTGGGCTTTTCAATAATACAGTAAACATTTATTAAGCTTCTATTAAAAATAATGCCAAAGGGGAAAAGATGATAAATACCAACTAAATAAGTAAGAAGATATCAGATTACTAACTACTTTGTGCATGTCATCTCAATTTATTTTTAAGCAACTATTGGAATTTTTAACCCCATTTTATAGATGAAAGAACTGAGATTTAAAGAGACAAAGAATTTTTCTAAGTTTTCTAATATCACAAAATCAGTAAGTGGTAGAGTTAGGTCTCAAATACATGGTTTTTTATTCCAAAGCTCAGTCTCTTTGCATAGAGTTGGTCAGTCACTGTGCTTGGTGCCCAAGATACAATTGAATAAGATGCAGTTTCTGCCTGGAGAACCTTGCAGCTCGGTGTGGGAAACAGATGGGTGTAGAGTTGATTCAGTGCAATGTGACAAATTTTGCACTGGTGATAGGTCCAGGAGGTGCTGCTAATTAATAGGATAGATAGAATTTTTCCAGGTGAAGGTTAGGATAGTGCTTCAGTGGAGGCAATGGTATAAGCAGAGGTGTGGAGGCTGGGCAGTTGTCTGGTTAGGCTGGAGTCTAGGTGGCATGTGGGGGCATAGTGGGGAAGCAAGCTGTAAGTGTAGACTGAAGCAAGATCACAGAGGACTTCTGTGTGCATTCAGTGGACACATACACCCATTGAACATGCACCATGAGTGCACAATCAAAATCTGTGTTCTTATGGACCTTAAGTTCCAGTAGGGGGAAAAGGACAATAAACAGGTATCACAAAACCAAGATAACAGATATGAAAAATGCTGAGAACAGCAACAGAAAGAGGAGGATGTGATCTGGAGTGACTGGGGACTACTCTTTTAGACTCAGTGTCAGAGTGAGTGAATGAAATAAGGAGCCAGCCACACAAAGCTGGAGAGAGGACTCTTCCAGGCCAAAGAAATAGCTTGTTCAAAGGCCTCGAGGTGGGAACCAGCTTGCCCTTCTGGAATCATAGGTGGAAGGCCAGCATGGTTGGAAAACAGGATGGAGGGGAGTGGTACACAATGAAGTGTGGCAGGGCCCCATCCTAAGAAGGCCCTGGGAGAATGCTGGATTTTCTTCTTAGTGTGGTGAGAAGCCATTGGGCCTTTTACATAGGGGAGTGACCTGATGTGGTTTTCATTTCGCAGAGGAGTAGGGAGCCCCATCAGGAAGCTGTTGCAGGGTTCCAGGAGAGAGACGGTGGCCAGACGGTTGATGGCAGGGGAGATGACAAGAATGGTGGGATCTGGGCTACACTGTATTTTGAGACAGAAACAAAGGGACTTGCTGATGAGTTTGATTTGGGAGAGGGAATGATTATAATAAAGACTGTCTCTCCTAGGCGTTTGCTTGAGCAATGTGGTGGTCCTTCCAACTTACTGAACTGGGGAAAATTGAAGGAGAAACAGGTTAATTCAAGACTCTTGTTTGGGAATGCTAAGATTGAGATGCTGTTTGATGTCCCAGTGGAAATGTAAGGAGATATTTGGACACACAAGTCTGGGGTTTAGGAAAGAGGTAGGGCTGGAGATGAAGACTTGAGAGGCTTAGAAATAGTGATGACATTTGGAGCTGTAGGACTGGATATGATAACTGTAGTTAGAAAAGAGAAGGCAGCTGAGGAGTGAACCCCAAGGAGAAGATGTCTTTTACAAGGGAATGGTATCTTTCTGGTGCAGGTAGATTTGGAGGTCGCTCTGTGAATTAGCTTCACAGTGTGCATGATTCTCTCAGAGTTTGAGAGTAGAGATCATGCTTAAAAGGGATGGTCTCTATTTGGTTGCTCCAGTTGAAGAAATTCAGAAAGTTGCTCTCTGGTTTAGATCCAGAGAGCTGCTTTATTGCCTGCTGCAGAGTCCACCCCTGGTTAGTGCAGTAGGATGTCTTTCCTCTCTGCTTTTGTACCCTCTTAGGGTGAACCCCCTTTCTTGTCTTTTGGCTTTAGAGCCAGGATACCCCCTCCCCCAACCTGTATTTATGTTGTACCTGTGATGGGGAGTTACCCAGACCAAAGTTATCTAACTCCACCCTTATAGTAGCCATTTCTCGTCATTCCAAACATCTGTCCTGCTCTTTCCTCTTTTCCCTTCATTTTCTGCTCAGACAACTTTTGTGGCTCCTACTAACAGAAGAAATTCCAAACTCTTCATGGTAGATTTTGAAGTCCTCCATTATCTGGCTTTATTTGTCCCTCCAGCTTGGACTCTTTGCTTTCTCTCTTTAGTGTTCAGCTTATGTGCCTTTTGCTTCACTGAACACCCCTGGACCTTCCTTCACCATGTGGCACTCATACTTCCCCCTGCCTAGAATGCCTAAATCTCTCCCTCCCTTCACTACCTGGCTGACCCACTGAGAGTCCCCAGGAACCCTTAGTAGCTTCCCGATTTTGAGACCTCTCAGCTTTGGGTTTATTTTCTACCCTCTAGTTTAGCTTTCTGGGGAGGGTCTCAGTTATAGAGAACATTTGTAGGGAAAACCCATCTTACCCCTGAACAATTATGCCATGTAAATAGCAGCCAACATATGGGCATCCCCATTGACCTTAAGGGCCAGGATGAGCTGTGACCCTTTTCATTTCCACTCCCCCAGGATCATGGCCTTAGCTTAGATGCTGTCCTCCATGCAAGCATCTCTCAGTCCTTCCACACAGTTAATTACTCCATTTTTGGAGTTAGGGCAGCAAATTTTTTTCTTTTTTTTTTTAACTTTATTTTTTATTTTTAAAATTTACGTCCAAATTAGTTAGCATATAGTGAAACAATGATTTCAAGAGTAGATTCCTTAATGCCCTTTAACCATTTAGCCCATCCCCCTCCCACAACCCCTCCAGCAACCCTCAGTTTGTTCTCCATATTTATGAGTCTCTTCTGTTTTGTCCCCCTCCCTGTTTTTATATTATTTTTGTTTCCCTTCCCTTATGTTCATCTGTTTTGTCTCTTAAAGTCCTCATATGAGTGAAGTCATATGATTTTTGTCTTTCTCTGACTGACTAATTTCACTTAGCATAATACTCTCCAGTTCCATCCACGTAGTTGCAAATGGCAAGATTTCATCCTTTTTGATTGCTGAGTAATACTCCATTATTTATATATACCACATTTTCTTTATCCATTCATCCATCGATGGACATCTGGGCTCTTTCCATACTTTGGTTATTGTTGATAGTGCTCCTATAAACATGGGGGTGCATGTGTCCCTTCGAAACAGCACACCTGTATCCCTTGGATAAATGCCTAGTAGTGCAATTGCTGGGTCATAGGGTAGTTATATTTTTAGTTTTTTGAGGAACCTCCATACTGTTTTCCAGACTGGCTGCACCAGCTTGCATTCCTAGGGACAGCAATTTTCCTGTACTTATGACATCTTGCCTTATTTAACGGTTGTTTGCTGTACACATGTTTCTTACTAGATTGTGATCTTCTTTAGAAAAGGGGCTGTTGTTATGAATCTATATATCTTTCCTGTGGTGAATCTGATGGCCCTCAATATCCATTCTTATCTCCTATATTTCCTAGACTCCCTTGTAGCTAGGGTTCTCGATATGAATTATGTTTTTCCAATTAGATGTGTTTCCATGATATTTGCAAGGTACAGTGATTTTTGCTATTTCTTTTGGTAAATAGGGTTATGGAACATGGATGTTGACAGGCAGTTTTGGCATCAGTGCCAGCAGCTCTGGATCCCAACTTTCTGATTCCTG
Organism: Acinonyx jubatus; assembly: GCF_027475565.1. NCBI lineage: Eukaryota > Metazoa > Chordata > Mammalia > Carnivora > Felidae > Acinonyx > Acinonyx jubatus. The sequence continues at coordinate 104,927,738 of NC_069381.1, forward strand.
GATTACAGCTCTATTGATGTCTTGAACGCAGTAGTTCTGGGGTTCACTTGCTGATTTCTAATAATTCAAATCTGATAATTCTAGACATTTAATGTGCCATTGCTTAAAATGTTGCTCTTTCATTAATTGAGTCTTGATTAGATAAGGGTCAAAATTAGCCTCTTTTGTCTGTTACTATGTAAATGTTTAGCTTATTTTTTCCTGAAGTCTAAATTAGTCCTGAAGACTAATTTCCTCCTTCTATTTCCACACTAATTTCCTCACCTATTCAACAAATAATTAATGAGTGTCCCTGGACATTGGTGGCTGCACTAAGTGCTGAGCAGTGCATAGTTGAGTAAGATACGGTCTTATTCCCAGGTTGGTAGGAGAGATAATCACAGAAAAGTGTGTGACAAAGCCTATAAGAGAAATGAGTGGAAATTTAGAGGAAGGAATGCTTGGAGTGTCCAGAAAGGCTTCCCAGAAGCTGTGATGTTTTAGTTGAGACACAGAAGATGCCCAGGTTTTTACCTGGCAGAAGAGGGAAGGGAAGTACTCCAGGCTATGGAATGGTATATTCAAAGATATGAATTAATGAAAGACCATGGTATCCTAAGAAAAGACAAATCCTTGGCATGGCTGGAGCATTGGGTACTCCTGGGAGGGACCCTTCATGAGACTAAACTGGATAGGTCATCTGGGTCAGATGGTGAAGGGCCTATATGTCATGCTAAGGAGTATGAACTTTATTCTAAAGTCACTGGGAGCCACTGAACAAGAGGGAGATAAAGGAAGTGGAAATGGAGAAGTGGGAAGAGATCCAAGAGGTATGAAGGATATAGAGTTGGCAAGATTTAATGACTATTTGAATGTGGAGGTGAATGAGGGTAAGGGTCAACTTTGACTCCTCTGTGGTGGAAGGAGCTGAAGATATTTAGATAAATTCCTTTTGACTTTTTGTTATTTGTTTCATATTGACTCCTTTTCTTCTTCTTCCTCCTCCTCTTCCTTCTCTTCTTCTTCTCCTTCTCCTTTCCGCGCCCCCGCCCCAACTTCCTCCTCTTTCTCCTTCTTCAGTGCTCAGGAACTCAAAGAACAAAGTCATCTTAGAAGTCAAGAAATGAAATCTTGTCCTTGGAAAGCAGCACCCAAGTGAAGATAGGACAGCATATCTCCACCATGAAGAAGGAAAAGAGTCATCAAGGTCATTGTTCACCAATCATTTATTGGATATTTTAATACATTTCCATAGATTTTCTTTGAAGGGTTTTCCAGAGCAATGGAGGGACGGTTTTGGTTTGTTGGAATCTGTCAGCAGATGACATATGCTTTCTCTCTGTTTTATGTGGTCAGAAACTGGAATGCTATGGAGCTGGAACCAGTCAAGTCAGCTGTAGCAGCTCAGGGAAATGTCCCTTTGGTGAGGGTTGGGAGCCTAGGTGTGGGAGGTGTTGTGGACTTCAGAGTTGACTCTCCTAGCAGCATCTCACCGTGTTTCATTTTAGGCTATGAGGTTTGCAATTCCTGGTGTTTTGTCCATTGGAGCCAAGGTCACAAAAGACCAGGTGTCCTGTCCTCGGGCTGTAATATGTATTTTTGGAATACCTTTCCTGTTTCTGAACTTTTGGAAGAAATTTCTACCATTCAGTGACCCAGCCATGTCCCCACCTACACAGAGGGAAAACCAGGAAATGATTTAAATCCCCAAACTAATCAAAATTGGGATCTGATTATGTCACCCAATTTGCCACTCAGACTTAACCCAACTGGAACACCCTAGAATTGCTGCTTAAAGAACGGAAATGCCCTAAAAGTGAATACTAGTCCTCAAAGCATCTTTACAAGTAGATAGAAGAGAGAAGGAAGACATACATTTTCAATCTCTTAAACAGAAGTAAGGATAAACTTGACATGTAGATTTCTTTGGCTTCAGGCTGCTTTAGCTCTGGTGTATGCACAACCTAGCGCTGATTCCTTTTCTGCTCTTGTACATAGTTATAGAGGGCGTTGGGAGCAGAAGCTACCTTGTTAGGGTGACTTCCACCCTGTTCTCCCCTTGAGGGCCTCCCACTGCTCTGGGTGGGATGGAGGGTCAGGTTACTGCATCCTCCCTGGGAATTTTGCCTCTGGCTATTTTCATTCCTGTGGAATTTTTCTCTATTAGCACGGCCTTGCTGGATCCCATAAGGTTGTTGATCCTGGAACCCTTGATACCTTTCTTCCTCCTCAAGGGTTTGCCTATCCCATTTTTGCTGATAGTTTTGATTCTCTTCATGTGTTTGCCTGTCTTGTCTCTGATGGGTCTGCTCATCTTCGTGGGTTTGCTTCTCTCGTCTCTGATGGGTCTGCTCATCTTCGTGGGTTTGCCTGTCCCGTCTCTGATGGCCTTGTTCCTCTTCATGGTTTTGCCTGGCCTGTATCTTGCATGGAGTTTCCTGACCCTCACAACCGTGTCTGCCCCAGCTTTGGCAGGCCTGCTCTCCTTCTGCCTGGTGGCTCTGCCTCTCTTCATGCCTGGCCTGTGTCTGTCTGTGGCCCTGCTCACCACTACATGATTGCCATTCACCTTCTTTATAACCGTGTGGCACTTCTTGCTTGATTTGTGCTATGAGTTTGTGTTGGTGGTGTTGGTTATCCTCCTCGGGCTCCCATGCCTGGTGGCTGTTCTGCTGCCCTTCCCTAGACTGAAATCTCTGTCCCTGATTTCGAGCCACTTCTTGTCCTTGAGTCTGTTGACTTAGTCTCCCTGAACTTCCTGGTTGCTCAACATACGAGTCTCTGCTTATTTCTTCCCTCCCTTGAAGGTAACTATTTTGCCCTATCTTCCCAGTCTCTGACTGACCATGGTGAGAACTCAGGCCTTGTCTGTCTGTCTGACCATAACAATTACTGTGGCCTTCTCTGTCTGTCTGGCCAGAACAATAGCCCTGGCATTCTCTATTTGTCTGACCATAATGAGAGCTCATGCCTTGTCTGTCTGTCTGGCCATAATGATAACTCTGGCCTGCTCTGTCTGTCTGGCCATAGTGAGAACTCTGGCCTTGTCTGTCTGTCTGACCACGGCGGGAATTCTGGCCTTGTCTGTCTGTCTGGCCATAATGATAACTCTGGTCTTGTCTGTCTGTCTGGCCATAGTGAGAACTCTGGCCTGCTCTGTCTGTCTGGCCATAGTGAGAACTCTGGCCTTGTCTGTCTGTCTGACCATGGCGGGAATTCTGGCCTTGTCTGTCTGTCTGGTCATAGTGGGAATTCTGGCCTTGTCTGTCTGTCTGGCCATAGTGGGAACTCTGTCCTTGTCTGTCTGACTGGTCATAGTGGGAACTCTGGCCTGCTCTGTCTGTCTGGCCATAGTGAGAACTCTGGCCTTGTCTGTCTGTCTGACCATAGCGGGAATTCTGGCCTTGTCTGTCTGTCTGACCATAGTGGGAATTCTGGTCTTGTCTGTCTGTCTGGCCATAATGAGAACTCTGGCCTGCTCTGTCTGTCTGGCCACAGTGAGAACTCTGGCCTTGTCTGTCTGTCTGACCATGGCGGGAATTCTGGCCTTGTCTGTCTGTCTGGTCATAGTGGGAATTCTGGCCTTGTCTGTCTGTCTGGCCATAGTGGGAACTCTGTCCTTGTCTGTCTGACTGGTCATAGTGGGAACTCTGGCCTTGTCTGTCTATCTGGCCATAGCGGGAATTCTGGCCTTGTCTGTCTGTCTGACCATAGTGGGAATTCTGGCCTTGTCTGTCTGTTTGGCCATAGCGGGAGCTCTGGCCTTGTCTGTCTGTGTGACCATAGTGGGAATTCTGGCCTTGTCTGACTGTCTGGCCATAGTGGGAACTCTGGCCTTGTCTGTCTGTCTGGCTAGAGTGGGAACTCTGGTCTTGTCTGTCTGTCTGGCTATATTGAGGCAATTCTTGCCTATCTCTCTGACCATAACCTGATTTCTGATCCAGCCTCCCAGACGGTCCATAATAAAAGCCTGATTCCTGTTGGTTTGTCTGGCCATAACAAGAATTGTGAATTTGTCTCTCACATTGATTTAAGGCAAAGATATATCCTTGTCTTTTAGGCTGGCTACTGCTAGATTTATGACTCCATCTTTGACCATAGTGGGAGTCTGTATCCTGTCTCTCAGACTGACCATAGTGGGAGTCCCTATCCTGTCTCTCAGACTGACCACAATGGGAGTCCATATCCTGTCTCTCAGCCTGACCATAGCAGGAGTCCCTACCCTGTCTCTCAGACTGATCCTGGTGTACATCCTGGTTTTGTCTCTCGGACTGAGTGCAATGGGAGTCCTGCCTTTCTTCCTCATGCCTCTGCCTGTGTTGTCTGCCTGTATTTTCTGGGAACTTATGGTCTTGTGTTCCCTCCTGCTCCCCTTCTTGCTGAGAGATTCTATCTCCACATGACCTATTATTTAGTTTATGATAGCAGGCTTGGGCCAATTGAAACACCAACAAGAGATATTCATGAAAATCAACATGTCCATTTCTGTCTTTATCCAAGAGGCTCAGGATGGTTTCCACAGTCTCTGGGTCATTTGGTCTCTGTGAGAAGATAAAACAAAGAGCAAAATCAGTTGTTCTGTGGATACAAAGATGTATGCTGGTATCCACACCCCTACCCTTTTAGTCCTGTATGAGCCTTCCTCAGTTGATCACCATTCATCTTGAAATGGCTTGGGCTTGGTTTAGTCTTTTTGATAAACTGGTCCTCTGAACCTCATCCCTTGCTAGACCAATGGGGGCATGATTATTCCATTATATGTTATATTGTAATTATTTACCTACTTCTTTCTAACCACACCATGAGATCCTAAAGGGAAGAGAAGCTGGTTTTGTTCATGTTTGCATCCGCAGTGCCTAGGATGGTGCTGGCATGGAATAGGTATTCCACAACTCTTTGTTGAATGAATGAAAACATGAATGAGAAGATGTGTGTACAGCACTCAAGTATAGAGATCAAGCTATGAATCTAGAATTTCTTCTGAGAAATGATTTCTGGTTTGAACTTGTACCCTCTCCTGTCAAGCTCAGCTATAAGAAGGTGTGTGTGTGTGTATGCCTGTAAACGTGTGTGTTCTGGGAGAGAAGTACTAAGGAGCTGCCTGAAAATCTTTAGCTATGGGTGGAACATGACCAGATCAAACAAAAAACATCAAGCCCTGGATGCAGGTGTCAGAATCACTCACACTTGACTCCATGGGGTCAGAGTCTATGCATCTTACCCGGAGGATGTCTCCAAACTCAACCAAGAGCAGCTGCTTCAACTCCTTCTTGCACAGTGAGGTACAGTTCCCATTCTCTTTAGCATGTTTCTGGAACACCTCAATCACAGTGAGAATGCTGTTCAGCAGTTGAGCCATTTTAGCAAAGATGGGTGAACCTAAAAGAAGAAACAAGATTTCGTGTTTAAGATGAAGACCAGGAGACAGATTTCTAGAGGGCAAGTGGCCCTTTTTGGTCAGGGAAAGAAGCTTAAGAAATGACAAAGCCCCTATGCTGACACCATGGAGCCTGCTTGGGATTCTCTCCCTCTTTCTCTGCCCCTCTCCCACTCACACTTGTTCTCCCTCTTTCTCAAAATAAATAAACATTAAAAAAAAAAAAGAAATGACAGAGCCCCTTCGTAGCCTTACCTCACACTCCCTCTGATCTACAATCAGACTCCAAATACTATGTGCTATAGTGGGTGATGGGTGCCAGCTATGGGTTCCCTGCTAGGAAAAGTGGCAATTTCCTAAAAAGCAAAAAACATATGGTAGGTGGTTTCCATGTCCCATCCCCTACTCCAGGTGGGACTTGCTTGATTGAAACTCTCTTAGAACAAAAAGGAAGAGATATCAGGAGGCCCACAGAGGCAGGGCCAGAAGCCAGTACAGTAAGACAATTCTCCACCAACTAAATAGACCCTGCCAAACAGGTCTTCTAAGGAGCCTTGCTCAAGTGTGGAAGGCCAGAGGTCTCTTGCCATAGGCCAAGCAAACTTTTTGAGAGGCTAAATCCCAGCAAGTGCTTCTGGCCTGGATGATCACTTGGGATATGCTTATAAAGTAGAATCAATGAATATAAAAATGATTAAAGATAAAGATAGCAAGCCAAATTAACTGCACAGATGATAGGAAGTATATATAATCAGCTAGATTCACTCTGGCTACATCGGGAGATTCAGGTCTTTGGGGATCTGGATCTCAATGGTATTTTGCCTGTGGTATACAAATTCTAGTTACTGAGTTTATAAGCCTCCAAGAAGCCCTAACTGCAAAGCACATTGGACTTCCAAAAGCATGCAGTGATGTCTATAATGATGCATGGCAAACAGTGAATTGCATGGGACAGGCTGAGTCCCTTATGGCAGTAAACTGCACTGAGACTTGAATGCTAGTGTGGCCCTGTGGTCTAGGGCCTTGTCCCTGATGAGCTCTAAACTTTTGGGTCTTGCCTTACTTGCATGAAAGGTCAATGCTCCAGTATGGGAGACTAAGCTATTCACCAGTAGTTCTAGCCCTCAGGTTTGGGATGCCCAGGACATGCTAAAACAAAGGCATGTATATTTTACAGGCTTGGAAGTGGGCCACCCCAGTTATCATCATATTCTCAGACAGAACCAAGAAAAGGAAGCAGGATTCTACCCAGGCCTGTCATGCACAGGGAGCAGTCTCAGACCCCCCTAGCCCAGCACATTATAGCTGCTATCAAGAGCCTTATAGAGACTGCCATTACTTATCTCCCTCCTCCCCCTCCTCCCCCCTCCTCCCCATGCATGCCTTACCTGCTTAAGGAGGAATGAGCAGAAGATTCAGAAGCCACAGAGGATACTAGAGAGTTGAAAACCCATCGTATTTATAGGGGTTTTAATTGTCCTGCTAGGCCATCCCAGGAGACACCCATTCTGTGGTGGAGCCTGAATCACTCTGGGCCCAGCCCAGCTCAGCCCAGCTTGACCTCTCCCTCTGCAGACCGTTTGGTTTATTTACTTCCCCCACTTACTCATGCACCTGTTTGTCATTAGGTAGGCGATACTGTTCAAGTCCCAGCCCCATTTAATTAGGGGAGTGTGTGTGCATGTGCATGCTGCGGGGGTCCCAAAAGACAGATATGTAGCTTGAGTTCATCCTTCATATATGTTGCCTACCACGGCTAATGGAGGACCACAGTTAAGTCATACCAAAGAAGGGTATTGATATGGTCACTTTATAAAAATCTGTCAGAGTAGAGACTAGCGGCTGTAGGTAAATAGCCAGGATATAGTTCCTAGAAGAGATTTGCTTTATGCTGTTTTGCTTGTGTCGGTAGATATGTATATTTTAATCTATCGACCTGTTTTAATTTTAATGTTTTTTTTTTCACTTAATGGCTCGTCCTGCTAGAGAGAGAAGTAAATACATGACTAATTTTGAGAGGGAAGGGTGCGATGATGGTGGAGTTGCTGCCACGAGAGCCTGTTAAGGTCTTCCTAAAAAGCCACAAGGTGAAGGAAAATGTGGATGCTATGATATCTATGAGTAGAGCTGCTATTGGAGACCTGGGTCACGACTTATTCCCCACTTCTGCGCCTGTGATGTGCCAGCAATATCTTATGCATAGGAAAGTCTCAGTAACTTTTTGTGGAGTAAGTCAATTACTGATTTATAGAAGCATTTCAGAATCTAGTTTAAGCGCAAAAAATTCTAAATTTGCCTCTACTTTCTACTTTTGTTCACATCTACATCCTTGCTTGGACTTTTTCTTGTGCGTCCATACACCAGTCAGTTATTAATGATGATGCTTGCTATTATTGACTGTGTGTTCAGCATTCTGCAAGGCAATCACAAAAGTGCAGAGATTTTAGTCCATTTGGAATAAAGAAGCTTGATATAGAAAGGAGTTTGAGCAGCAGAAGCAGGACATGAGAAGTGCTGAGAGTTAGAAAACCTAGGTGCATGAGGAGTCTTCGTGGGCTATGCCCAGGCTCCCTTCATTAGGTAGGTTTTGTGTTGTTCCTGGTGGGATTCAGGTGGGAGGAAGAAAGCAGAGAAATCCTGGTGGGGAGAAGGGAAAGGACAAAGGTATGAGGTGAAAATTTATAAGACATGTTTGGATTGTGGTGAGCTGGTAAGTCTGGCTGGAGTAGCGGGTGTACAGAAGAATCGAATCGGAAAATTTTGGAATGGCAAAGGAAATCTAGTTTTAGCCTCTTAATTTTACAGATGAGGAAAATGAGGTCCAGGTAGACTGAATAACTTGCTAAGGGTTCCACAGGGCTATGATGACAGCCAGGCCTAGAATTCTTTTTTTTTCCTCACCTCTGGTTCTTATACATTCTCTGAGGCAGATTTGGGGCCTGCTTTAGGGTTAGTTTTAATGAGAAATGGGAGATGGGGAACACTTTGGTGAGGAAAATGACATGAGTAAAGCATTGTCTGGGGGAAGATCTTAATCTGACTGCAGTAAGGTGGCCACCTCTCTCAGTTTGTGTGGGACTAAGGGGTTTCCCAGGACATGAGATTTCAGCACTAAAATTGGGGAGAGTTCTGGGCAACCTAGGATAAGTTGGTCATCAGATACTGCAGGATACAGGATGAACTGGAAAGAGGAGTTTCTGAGTAGGGAGACTAGCAGTAGGGAGACTAGTGGCCCATGTGAGAAATGACTTGGACAAGGCAGTTCCGAACTACATAATAGGAGCTGGATGATAGAGGGAAAGAAAGGTTAGGGACCAGATTAGGTGAGGGGCAGGGAAGGTGGAGAAGCCAGGAGGCATTCTAGGCTCTAGGTCTGGATAGCTCAGAGAACTGTGGTGTGCTGAAGAAATTTGACATCTGAAAGGGGTTCACTGGGGTCTCGGATTCGGCACCCCTCCCAGCATCCCACAGGCTTTCCGCCTCTGGGAGCCTGCCATCTGCCTTCCTGCTTGCATCCTCTGCTCTTTGGGCTCTCCCAGTACCAGTCAGGACTTGCTTCAGTCTGTTTATAAATCCTGAGAGTGGGGTCATACCAATATTCTCTTTCTGCTTTTGAATCTTGACTTGGTTTTCTTCAATGTTCTATTTATTTTTTGAGAGAGCAGGGGAGGGGCGGAGAGAGAGAGGGACAGAGGATCTGAAACAGGCTCTGTGCTGTCAGGCTGACAGCAGAGAACCCTATGTGGGGCTCGAACTCACAAATCATAAGAACATGACCCGAGCTGAAGTCAGACGCTCAACTAACTGAACCACCCAGGCACCCTTGAATCTTGACTTGTAAGCACTATTCAGTTATGTCTCTTCTTACCCATTAGAAGCAAAAACCAAGAGAAATTTTGGTGACCCCAGAGGCAAATAAGGGGAATGTCAGTGGAGTGGGTAGAGGGTAAAGACAACAGCCATTGCAATAGAGTGGCAAAGCTGTGGCCCCCAAGATGTTGGTATTTTCCAGGGCTCCTTAGAAACTCTTTCATTGGTTAGATGGGCAGTTCTCTGCCTGAATCTGCAGTGGAGAGAAAAATGTTTGTTTGTTTGTTTATTTACTTCCTTATTTATTTATAATCTCTACACCCAACTTGGGGCTCAAACTCACAACCCTGAGATCGATAGTCACATGCTCTATTGACTGAGCCAGCCAGGTTCCCCCTGAGAAAGATGATGTTCTTAAAGTAGGGTCTGCTATGTACCCATTCATTCGATGCTTGGTAAGTTCCTACAGGATGAGCAGAGAACTGTGTGTTGCTCAGTCAGTCAGTGGGTCTGGGTGAGCATGTGGAGGGCTCTTTGGTAGGCCCTGAGACAAAGGCACAGTCTTTGTTTTAAGGAACTTTCAATTTCACTGAGACACGAGATACACAGGCTTCTCCTTTGCAGTAGACATTGTACTGTCATTGATAGGGCGTTGGGAGAGTTTGGCTAGAGGGAAGAGAGGAGGAGGATGCAGAGGCTTAATATAACACATATTTGAAGAAATCATGGAATATAGTGGGCAATTTCGGGCAAATTACTTAACCTCTCGGTCTTGGATTTCTTCATCTGTAAAAGGAGAGGGTTGAACTGATTTCTAAGCGATCTTTTGGCATTAATATTTTTAAGATTTTGTGATTCTAATCTTAGGGTTAGCAGGGGCTTCAGAGGTTGTAAAAATATAACTTTGCTGTATTTGTAAATGTGTTAAAAGCCTCAGAACTTTGTGCTTCTCAGTCTTACTCAGTGGAAAATGGGGAGGGGGAGTGGGATTGTGGGGGTCCTGTCATTTAGCTAGCATTTGTAACTTGCATGAGGATCTTCACTGTTTTTGTTCATTGTTTTTCAGTGTGTTTTCCTTTTATTTGCATTCATGTTGGTCTGTGGCCTTATGGCCTCAAAGACAAGATGTTTTTTAAGCTACAATTTATTGAGGTCTTATCATATGCTAGGCTCTATGTTGAGCTATATGTTATATATGTTGTCTTGCTTAATTCCCCCGACTCTATGAGGCAGGGAATATTATTGTCAGTTTTCAAACAGGGAAACTGAGAGTTAGAGAAAGATAAATAACTTGCCCAGGGTCATGCAGCCTGCAACGGATGAGCTGGGGATTGAAGCTGCACCTTCCTGGCTCCCAAGCCCTTGTTTGCAACCCCTATGTTCATACCATCTTTTGGAACAGGACTGGTGATTGCCCACTCCACAGTGAGAGAAATTGTTTTCCACAAAAGCTGACTTAAGAACAGAGTAATTTCCTAATGACATGCTCTGAAGGAATCCAACTTTGAAATGAGAACCTTTTGATGCTTAGCCAGTCAAATATTTATTATTTTCCCATGCTTCTTGCCTACCTAAATGATTCCAACACTGAAGCAATCTACAATCTATTTGGAGAGATAAGACAGATGCTTATACTTATTATTTTTTTTTAAAGCTGCTCTTCTGTCTTTACAGTGGAGAGAATGGGATGGAAGAAGTTCCACGTGTTGCCCACTGTTTTCAGGTCTTGACCTTATTAAAGCCTTTGCTGTTCATTTTCTGTGGGGTGCAGATGTGCCTATTGGGTGTGACAGGTACTATTTTGAGCTAATGGAGTTTTCAGGGAGTCTCCTCGCATATTTTGACCAAATCATTAGGGATAATTATCACAGAGCTCTTTAGACTTCCTTTTTCCTGCTGTTGAGAAGTTGGGTGTCTATTCAATGAGATGAAATCCTAAGGACCCAGAGAACGGCTGTTTGTCTGACAAAGGAAGGCCCCTGTGTAAGCTTGGGGCAAGCCCTCCATTCCTGTTTAGCTTTTGGAATTAAGCAGGTAGATAAACTGCAGATGGGGAAAATGACCACCTTCCTCTGGAAAAGAGTGGGACTAATTAATAGGCATAAAAGTCTTTGAGATTTCTTGATATTGAAAGGTCATTTATTATCATCTACACAAATAAGTTCTCATTTTAAAACCTTTCCTTGCAGATGATGTACCCTCCTGCTAATTATAGGCCATCTCCCTATTAATGACATCTGTGAGAGTTAGTAGGTTTTGAAGTTTAACGCTGGCCTCAGCGATATTTTAACCTTGTCAGAAAATGTGTTTTGAGCCAAAAGGGAAAGAGAGGTTGAGTTCCTGGGGGTCTAGTGCACAGGTTTTGTCTGATAGCCTGTAGCCCAGGCTTTTCTTCTGTAGTTTTTGTTTTTGGATACATCATCCCTTACCTCCCCAATGTTTCAGGCCATGTCCCCCCATGAAATGAGCTAGAAAGTGTCAGAAGTTATTGCCAAGCACAGCCCCTGGAATTTTAGATAACCCTAGAACATAGTTAACACTGCTCCAGACCAAAACAGATGCCCCTAAAGTTGGCCATGTGTGACAGAAATTGGATCATTCAGGTCAGGTTTTTGAGTTCTTCTTTTTGTTTAAGAGCTTTATCGAGATGTAATCATGTGCCATACAATACACCCATTTAAAGTGTGACATTCAATGCTTTTATTATTATTATTTTTATTTTAGAGAGAGAGAGACTCAGTGGGGGAGAAGGACATAGGGAGAGAGAGAGAGAAAGAGAGAGAGAGAGAGAGAGAGAGAGAGAGAGAGAGAGAGAGAGAGAATCTTAACCAGGCTCTGTGCTGTGCATGGAGCTCCCTGATGGGGGGTCTCCATCCCACAGCCCTGGGATCCTGACCTGAGCTGAAATCAAGAGTCACCGACTGAGCTACCCAGGCGCCCCTCTGTGCTTTTTAGTATTGTGCAACCATCATTAAAACCTCATTTTTAGAACATTTTCATCCCCCCTGTGCCCATTAGCACTCATTCCCTATTCTGCCCTCTTCTATCCCATGGCAACCACTGACCTACTTTCTGACTCTATAGCTTTGCTTATTCTGGAAATTTCTTGTAAGTGGAATCATACAAAATGTGGCCTTTTTGGACTGGCTTCTTGCACCTGGCATAATATTTTCAAGGTAGCACTGCGGTTCTGTGCCTTCTGGGGGGCTTGCGCAACACCTGGAAGCCAGCAGCCACCAAGAACCCACAATGGTAGGCACCCTCTGAAGGTTTGTGGACCGAAAGAATGAATGTGGCCTGAGGTAGAGTGGGAGTGGAGGAAATGGGGCAAGGAAGGTAGATAAATATGCTTTGTAGTCTCTGAAGTTTCAATTGTATTTTAGGTATTATTAGCAAGCTGCTTGGGGTTACATCGGTGTTTTCCGTTCCCCAGCTCCCATACTTCCATCCCCCAGTCAGCTCCTTCAGGATGGGAAAAGGTGAATGTGGGGTGGCTGGGTGTGTGGAAATCAGGCATCTGCCTGTTCCCCTGCAAAAGCGGTCGGCTCCCCCCTTTTCCCTGCAGCTTCTCCTGCTCCTCACTTCGGTGCCCCCAAGAACCCTTGGGCAGAGAAGTGGAGGCCTTGGCTTCTCATCAAGGGCCCCGCTTTCACTGTGAACTTGGAAACGATGTTTCTACTTTGTGACCTTTTCTTAATCTTTAAATGAGGGAGGGGTTTGAAGCCATGACTGGTTGAACTGGATGTCTTCCCACCTCTGCCAGTGTGTGCTCCCTGAGGTCTGCTGGTGCTGAGACTCTGTCCTAACTCGTTTCTTGTCTCTCCCTGTCTCACCTTTGCTCTGGCCACTGCTCAGGAGTGGGCCTCGTTTCTGTTTGCCAGGACTGCTGGGACTGCTGTGCAGCTACCAAAACACCTCCCTGCCTCCAGTCTTCCTTTCTAATTCATTCTTCACATTATCCCTAGAGTGATTGTCTCTTCTCAAGGGGGGGTTACAGTTTCCCATTAGAATAAAAGGTTAGGGAGGCGCTTGGGTGGCTCAGTCGGTTAAGTGTCCATCTCCTGATTTCAGTTCAGGTCATGATCTCACGGTTCATGGGTTCAAGCCCCGCGTTGGGCTCTGTGCTGACAGCAAGAGCCTCCATGGGATTCTGTCTCCCTCTCTCTCTGCCCCTCCCCCACTTGCTCGCTCTCAAAAGTAATAAACATTAAAAAAAAGAATAAAGGGTTATCACTTTTCCATAAAAATCAAGTTCAAAATTCTTTTTTAAATTTATTTATTTATTTTTATTTTTGAGAGACAGCATGAGTGGGGGAGGGGCAGAGAGAGGGAGACAGAGGCTCTGAAGTGGGCTCTGTGCTGACAGCAGTGAGCCGATGTGGGGCTCACTCACAAACCTCGAGATCATGACCTGAGCCTAAGTTGGATGTTCAACCGACTGAGCCACCCAGGTGCCCCTCAAGTTCAAAATTCTTAACATGCTCTTCAAGACCCTCTATGGCAAGCAGATCTGTGGTTTCATGTAGTTTTATTTCTTCCTGACCACTGTGGACTTCTTGAGGTTCTCTTACTAAATCTGCAGTGTCCTTTCTATTTGTATTCACACTGCTTCTTCCCCCTGGACCCGCTTCTCTCTATTTCTGTTGACCAAAATTCTACTCATTTTATTATTTTTTATTTTTGTATTAAAAAATTCTTTTACGTAAGTTCTATGCCCAGTGTGGGGTTTGAACTCATGAGTCTCATGCTCTACCAACTGAGCCAGCCAGGCACCCCAAAATTCTATTCATTTTAAACACATTTAAATAGTTACCTTTTCTAGAAAGATATCTCCAAGTCTTCCTCGCCAGAACTGTCCCCTCTCTTCTCTGCCCCTCCCCATACTCTGTAGCCCTTGCTTGGTGTTTGCAACCTTCTCTTTGGTGTTCTGTAGATGGCTGTGTCTGTGTTTGCCTATCTCAGTAGATTTTGAGCTCTATGAGGGAAAAGACAGCCTCTTAATACCTCTGCCTGTCTCCTACAAGCTCTGCTTTGCCATTCCTAGTTTTTTAAATTGATGTTGGGTGGCTTTCTGTAGCTCCTGTGGCCCCTGTAGAGTGGGATTTTGAAACATACAGCTAAGCTCTCATTTCATGTGGTGTCTTAGCCCTGTGTGCTGTTTCCTGTGTCTACTTCTTACCTCTGAATTAGATTATGAGTTCTCTGGGGGCAGGGACCTTGACTTCCCTTCTTCTGTGCCCCCCATGTGCCCTGCCACAGTGCTAGGCCCCCAGTGGGTGGCTGAACCTGGTGACTGCCCACCTCTGCAAGTCTTTGCTCCAGGGGGAGTTCTGGGTGGGATTTAGAGTTTGTTTGTAGTTGGACTCTATGGAATAAAGAGCATATTCTGTGAAAATTATGGCTCCATACAGAGTGTGGGGCAGAAAGATGGATTTGTAAGCTGGACCGGTGGTGGGCTATGATGATTTCAGGAGGCCTGGGGAATGGCTGCTAGTATCTGAAAGGATTTGTACAGACAAAGAACAAAGGAACAGTTTTAATTTCCCTGGAAATAGCTGGGTTCTGTGGTTCCCAGTCCAGCCGATGGGGTGGGATCTGGGTATAGCCTGGGAGCTGCACCTCTCACCAGCAGCTGAATGTGTGTGTGACACATGTCAGCATGTGCACAATGGGTTCTGGAACAGGCAGGCCAAAAGCAGTGTTGGGTGAGCATCAGACTCATCAGGCCTCTGTCTTGCCTTGCCTTGGCCTCAGATGGTCAGTGCCCTGGCCATCCCCAGCAGGTGTCCATCCTGAGGCTCCCCAGAGAAGCAGATTGCCTACTGTCCCTGAGAAGCTCCTGCCTGTTTCTCATTCCCTCAGCTATTGGGCACAATAGGATGCTGGGTCCAGGGTTTTTAGAGAGCATGGAGAGAAAAGCAGGCAGTCTCGGGGAGTTACTACAAAGCCTTCAGTAAGGGGAGTGATTCTTCAGAGGCTTTGGCCAGCAGTGCACAGAAGGAGTATTAGAGGTCACTAGTGGATGGCCTGGGGGCTTTGGTGGAGATGCTCTGGGAGTGGGGAGGGATGCTATCCCCAATCCTTTGTGATTTGTTGCCTGGTTCTGAAAATGAGGGCAGTTGATGCTTGAGTGATACATCTACTTGTTACGGCCATCTAGCAAATTCTTGGCATAGTCAGGAAACAAAGAAGAAAGGTTGTGGGGTTGGAGGCCACACCAGAGTTTTCATCCTCAATTGGCTGGCTCATTCATTCATTCATTCATCCTCTTGACGAAATGGTAGGTGAGGAAGACAGACCCATTAATAATGAGAAGGATCCAAGGAGAGGTTACAGTGGAGCTGGGGGCAAAGGTTGGGGGAAGAACAAAGTTTTGCCATCTTTAGCTCTCCCCCCACAGTGGGACCCACCCAGACAGCACCCCCTGTCCCTTGGCTCCCTCTTGCAATGCCTCATACCCGGCTGTGCGCCCCAACCAGACTCAGCTGTGTTACCACACCCCTTTGCCATGGGTGTTCTGCCTACTCATCCCCTTTAATCCCTAACCTCTTTATTGTGGTCACAAATGCTCCACGTGGCCCCAGAACCCTGCAGGGAAGAAATCATTAGTTTCTTGCAGCATCCAGAAACAGTAGCATTGCACTATTTGTCGAAAGGAGCAGAGGGGAAGGATTAGGGAGGAAAAGTGGCAGCAGAGGGATAGGCCCAGGCAGGATTTTGTCGTGACATGTTGCCCAGGCTGATCAGAGTCGGGAGGAGCCTGGCTTCCTATCTGAGCCTCTCACCTCCAAGCATCTGTGCAGAGTGCCAGCCTTCTCTTGCTAGTCTGTAAGAGAAGAGGCTGGCAGTCCCCTCCGCAGGGTGTCCAGAGCCTGCCTCTGTCATGGGAGGTGGGCTGGTGAAGGTGAGTGCAGGGCATCCTCTGCTCTCTGGAAGGACCGAAGCCCCTGTACTGTGGGTGTCTCAGGTTCCATAGAACAGGGAGTTTCAAGTGCCCAGAGCCTTCCTGCTTTTGAAAAGGGAAAAATCAAGGTCCCTGGAGAGAGGATGTGCATTTTACAAGGTCACACAAGAAGTCAATAATTAGCTGTAGTTAGAACCCAAATAGTCAAACACAGGTGTATGGCACAGGGTCTTTCTTGTCTTGACACTACATTCCATTCTTCTCTCTGCTCACATTTACTAGTCCCACACCAGGCAGGAAGAACCAGGGTCCGAGGGTCAGGCAGGTCTGTGTGGGAATCCCAGCTCTGCTCAGGCTTGCTCTCTCCCCCAGCACCTGGCACAGGGGAGGGTGAGGTCAGCACTCTCTGCTTCCCTACCTAGGGGCCCGGCCATCATTTCCTCTCTGGAAACTTGCTGCGCAGCAGAGGTCCTGACCTCCTTGAGCACGGTGCTCAGTATATGTAGGCCTCTGTTTACAGAATGTGTCAGGAGCTCAAGTACTTTATGGGTAGAGATTAATTACTGTCACAATTTATTCTACTGGCCACCCACAGTGGTGAGATGCTGGTCTGAACCATCTTATCTGAGAAGCAGTGGAGGGACTTTCTGAAACTAATAAGGTCTGTGCTATCTACTTAGTCTTGAGGATGTGGACTGTGGGAAGTAGACCGGTTAAAAATTTTTTTTTATTGTTTATTATTTTTGAAAGAGAGAGAGACAGAGAGCGAGCAGGGAAGGGGCAGAGAGAGAGAGGGAGACACAGAATTGGAAGCAGGCTCCATGCTCTGAGCTATCAGCACAGAACCTGATGTGGGGCTGGAACTCACGAACCATGAGATCATGACCTGAGCTGTAGTCAGCCGCCCAACTGACTGAACCAC
Source organism: Acinonyx jubatus (assembly GCF_027475565.1). Classification (NCBI taxonomy): domain Eukaryota; kingdom Metazoa; phylum Chordata; class Mammalia; order Carnivora; family Felidae; genus Acinonyx; species Acinonyx jubatus. The sequence goes on from NC_069381.1 coordinate 104,944,730, forward strand.
CCAGGCACCCCTGAAGTAGACTGTTTAGAGACTCTGTTCCATGCTATACTGTCACCTTTGCCACAACTTGGTTCTCCGCAGTGCATTCCCACAGCCACCTAGCATCCCCTGTCAGGGTCTCATCAGATGCAGCCTAGAGGGCCACACATCCTTTTTTTATATTATATTTTACTTTATTTTATTTATTTTTAATATTTGTTTATTTTTGAGCAAAAGAGAGACAGCATGAGTGGGGGAGGGGCAGAGAGAGAGGTAGACACAGAATCTGAAACAGGCTCCAGGCTCCGGGCTGTCAGCACAGAGCCTGATATGGGGTTTGAACTCACGAGCCATGAGATCATAACATGAGCCAAAAGTTGGATGCCCAACTGACTGAGTCACCCGGGTGCCCTGAGCCACATGTCCTGAAGAAGAGGAGGTGGTTGTTTTCCATGTGGAAGGATCACGAATGATGGATGGGGGAACAGAGGGAAGTGAGGGCAGATCATTGTCCATTCGTTCAGTGATGATTATGATTTTGAGAACTATCTCTTCAGTCCAGAAAGCAGGTAGGAAAGGTACACGGAGTTCACTTACAGGCACATGCAAAGTAATACATTTAGGGAAAAGTACTTAGAGTGGGAAGTGCATGAACTGCACTGTAGGGGACGAAGGTGGACTTGGAGTCAGAGGAACTGACCCACATTCCTTGGTCTGTGAACAACCGGTTGTCTGGCACCAGTAAACTGGAAGGATTCCTTCTGAGAAGGGACAGATGCATGTGCTGGAGCCACGGTGTGCTGAGTGTGCTCTGACTCTGAGGGCTGCATGTACTGATTCAGATGTGACCTCGCCATGAGCTGTCTCTGCTTGGGTGCCCAGGCCCAGACACTGGATGAAGGGAGCTTTATGCCATTGGCAGCCTCTGCTTCATGTGGGGTCTTTTCTTAGAAAAGTAAGCTTTTGCTTGATTTTGTTATCAAACCCTGGCCCATGTCAATGTTCCTCTGCCTCAGTCTTCCCAGAATCCATGGAGTCTTGTCCAAAATGGCAGCCAGGATTTTTGTTCCAGGCTTATCTCAAGTCAACACCATTTCTTTGCCTATCACTCAAGCAGATGCCCATCTTTAGATTACGAACGTCCAGATGCTAGACTTTGTAATGTTACTTATTCCTTCCCATCAGAGTGTGGGATTGTAGTGAAGACAAAGTGCTTAGGACTCTGCTGGCGAGTGGTTGGCCCTCAAGAAACATTAGCTACTTTCGATATGATTTTTCTATCTGTAAAAAGCTCAGCATGATACTTGGCACATGATCAATTTAACGCCAGCCCAAACTGTCCACAGGGAGTGATGGGCTCTGAGCTGTCCACATGATGCAGGAAGGGGGTCCCGGGTTCCTGCGCTGTGTCTTGAGAACTTACCGCAGTGTGCATATATTCCGCAGCCTGTCACAACCTTCTGTGCTGAGCCGGCCTCTGCACCCAGCTGTGCTAGGCTTGCCTCCTCTCCATCTGTGGCTTACTTATCTCCGTGTCCCTTGCTTGTGGCACAGTGCCTGGCACAGGGCACTTCCTCAGGATGAATAAATTTAAAAGGAGACCTGAAGTACGGACACCACTGAAATGTGTGCTACAAACAAGCCAGGAACACTCACGCTTAGCCTCCCTGGCTCCAGAGCCAGACGGCCTGGGGTTGTATGCTGGCTCTGGTGCTTACGAGCTTGGCAGTCACTGGCATGTAGTAGGCACTTAGTAAATGTAAGCTGGAATTATGTTTATCCTCATTATTATTAAGAGTTCAATGGACCAGTGTCTGAAACAGCAAGTACAATTTTGGTTTCCACACTGTGAGAAACAATTGGAAAATTTCAAAAAAAGGTAACCAAGAGATGACGATAAAGAACCTCCTACCTCAAGGCCTCTGTCCTTGCTGTTCCACTGCTGTTCCCACTTCCTGGAATGCTCTTCCCTCAGATAGCCATGTGGCTTAATTCCTCATTGTTTTAAGGACTCTGCTCAAATGTCCACTTACAGGAGAAGCCTTCCCAGACACCCTGTAGAAAATAGCAAGTGGTCACCTAACTTTCTGTTCCCTTACTCTGCTTTATTTTTCTTCTTAGCACTTATGACTACCACCTGCTTTGGTGCATATTTGCTCATTTCTTTTTTCTCTCCTCCCCTAGAAAGTAAGTACTTTATAGCCCCTGTGCCTACAACAGTGCCAGGCACATGGTGTGTGCTGTAAATGCCTGTTGATGTGATTGAATGGCAAAATTAAGTCTCTTCATTTACAGAGGATGACAGCAGCGAAGACATTAAATGGAAGATTGTAAGATCAAGAAGGGTATATATTATATGCATATGGCCATGTCTACAAACACCTAACATAAAATAAGGGGGTCCTCCTTCCTTTAAGGCTTGAGAAAGGCTTGTCTTTAAGACAAAGTGAAGAAGTCTTACTCCATATAATTGGCCAGCACTTGGGGGAACTCCTTGCTCCAAGAAATGGTGCTACCTGAAAAATGAGAATCTATTCACAGCTTTCCAGCAGCACTAGGCACCGTCTCTGGCCATCTGGCACTGGGTTTCCACAGCTTTTTTGCGTAAGACTCAGATGCCTTTGTTAGGGGCAGGCTCTTGGACAAATACACACAGGGCTGCTTCCCAGCTGGCCATTTCAGATGATTCTGTGTACCGGGGTAACAAGAGAGAGAAGTAACAGGGCAAAGGATAAGTGCTGTTGAGAGCAAAGAGGAGGGAAGAGAGAGTGGGGAATGACAGATTGCATTTCCCCTGGGTCTTCGTGAGTGGGAGACATAGGGAAGGAACCCTGGAGGAAGTCACGTTGAGAAGTTTGGGAGACCACCATAAACCTTGTTCATTTATCGAACAGATGCTTACTAACAACCTGCTATACACCAGTCACTGTTCTAGACACGAGGGTTACAGAAGTGACACCCTGGCCTCCTACAGCTTTACATTCTAAGATGGGGAGACTCATGATAAACTAGTAAATAACTTCACAGCGTGTCAGTTGGTGCCAAGCACTATGGACAGGAAGAGGCAGGGGAGGCGACAGGGTGTTTTGGGACTGTGGAACAGAGGCAGTGAGTGGTGGGGATTTGTGATCTGCTGGCTGGGGGAGCTGCTCTGAGAAGGTGATGTTTGATAATGGCCTGAAGGAGGTGAAGCTTTCTGTCTGGTCCCAACCAGAGGCTCAGACAGCTCTCAGTGGCCTATTTACATTTGACTGTCTGCTTCTGAGTCGTTTCCTCCCTCCGTGTGCCTGTGTTTCCTTCCCTGGCCCGGAGAATCTAGTTTACTCAGTAAACACTAAGCACTGGGGACATACTGTGAACAAGACAGACAGGATCCATGGAACTTTCAGGCTGAAAAAGGAAACAAGTAAATAGTCACTCAACAGTGTGAGGGCTGCTACCTTGGGCATTTTCAGGATGTGGGGGCAGCGTGGAGAATGGTGCCATCCTTCCTAGAGGGTCTCACACTAGGCCTCCCGGCTGAGATGGGAGTCTGAGCCCAAGTTTGTCTTTTCTTCACTTCCAGCCCTCTCTCCTTGCCTCCTTCTATTCCTTCCCTTCTCGAATGTCTCCTGAATTTCGAGTTCTTTCCCATCTCACATTTCTTGTTGTCTTAGGCATCATGACTGATTCTTCTTGGCTTTTACTTCCCAGTTAAGTGAACATAATAGCTGTTGCCACCCATATGCTCACAAGAATGCAGGAGTGTTACAGGGGATTAATGGTATTTTAGGATTAAGGACACGATGGTAATTTAAATCTTTTAGCTCCTCCTAAATTAGGGGAGCTGGCTGACACAATGCATTGCTAAGCCTCACAGATTTCCCTATGGCAATGCTTCTGTTTCTCTGTGGGCCCCACACTGACTACTGTTTGGGAAATCTGGGCACGACTGCTTTAAGTATCATGTATGTGTCTCTTGGACCCCACCCCTGACCCCCTTTTAGGGCCTTGTGACCACAGAGCTCAGGTATATGGTGCCTGATGAACTTGCAAGGGATGTGGCAGGTGTGAGGGAGGGTTGGTGAAGGTCACCCACAGCTGCAGTGGGACATGGTGTAGACCGCTCTGTAGTTCCTGTCTTCTGCAAAGCAGACCTCACTGATCAGGGATGGGGGCACGGGCACCAGGGGCCTTCCGTCAGGGTCTCTGTCAGGGTCTCCATACTCTGACCTGACTCCTGTTTCCAACTTCATCTCCCTTCCAGAACCTCTGCTCTAGTTAACATGTCACCTTTACTGAGCCCCAGACCCACCTCCACACCTTTGTCCAGGTGCTAAGTCCTCTGAAATGTTTTATTTACCTCTCACTTTCTTGAAAATCTGCCTCCCTCCATGAAACACCCCTTGATCCCCCTTTGATCTCTCCCTGAACTGAGCTTCTTGGCACACCTTATCTAGCACAGCATTTTGGTTCAGAGCAACATCTACCACCATAGAGGATCTTCAAAGTAGCACCAAGAGGCATTTCATGGCTCTAACCCAGTGGCTTTCAAACTGTGTTCCTTAGAACCTGTCAGGGGCTGAGGTGAGGGGCCGGGAGGAAGGACTCAGCTGCTTATGCCCATTCAACTAACTGCTTTTGTCTTTCAAACATCCTACGCTTTGCTTTAAGGAAGGGATTCTGGACTCAGACAGCTTGAAAACTATAGCAGCAGATTTGATTTGTTTATAACGTGGACGTGGAGGTCCACAGTGTACAGAACGGCACACAGCTAGGCAGTGCTGGGATCAGACATCACCTCCCTGTTACCAGAAGGCATTACTGGAGTTGTGGCATGCCCTGCCATATGGTCTAAAGTGAATTATAACTTCTCTGAAATCATGAAAGTCTTATATCTCCTTGCTCCCTGGCACAACGCCCTGCTCATAGATGCTCAACTAACATTGGCCACCATCTCCAAAGGTGGTGATAACAGTGACATAGTGGACACATCCAGTGAGCCCCTGAGAGGCCCCTGGCTAGCTTCCCTGGCTCTGCCTGACCGGTGGTGTGCCTGTGGCAGTGGTTAGGCCTTAAGTCCAGGCAAGGCATCTCAGAGGGATCCCAGTTGCTCCCCAAACTGTGTTTTTGGTTATCAGTAAGGTTAACATGAACCAACTCTGCCTTCCTCATCATTCAGTGTTGGCCTTAAAGCTGTCTCACCAAGAAACATGGAGGCTCCCAAACACTGTTGGCAAACCCAGCTCTCAGGCTGTGTCTTTGCTTTCCTGCACGCACTCACCTCACCTCCGCCTCTGCTTCACTCATGTCCTGTAACACCCACCTCTGCACAGAGCCTGTTCTGGTTCCCAGGCTCCCAGTAGTCTTCCTTTCTCTGATAACAGTGCTTTTAGCTTTATTATCTTGTTTGCTCAGTTTTATTGAAGTGTAATTCACAAATAAAATTGTAGTGTATGAGGGTGCCTGAGTGGCTCAGTCGGTTAAGTATCCAACTTCAACTCAGGTCATGATCTCACAGTTTGTGGGTTCGAGCCCCACGTCCAACTCTGTGCTGACAGCTCAGAGCCTGGAGCCTGCTTCGAATTCTGTGTCTCCCTCTCTCTCTGCCCCTCCCCTGCTTGCACTGTCTCTGTCTCTCAAAAATAAATAAACATTAAAAAAATATCAAAAATTGTAGTGTATGGTGTACATTGTGAAGATTTGATATATGTACCCATTGTGAGAAGATTCCTCATATCTAGTTCATTAACATACCCATCACCTCACGTAAGTACCTTTTTTTTCCTAAAGAAAATTTTGGGGGGATCAACTTATAATTTATATATATCTACATATTTAAGTTTTTATTTTAATTCCAGTTAGTTAACATACAGTGTAATATTAGTTTCAGGTGTACAATATAGTAACTCAATACTTCTGTACAACACTCAGTGTTCATCACAAGTGCACTCCTTAATTCCCATCGCTTATTTTACTCATCCTCCACCGTGTCCTCTCGGGTAACCATCAGTTTGTTCTCTATAGTTTGTTTCTTGGTTTGTCTCTTACTCTCTTTTATCCCCCTTTGCTCCTTTATTTTGTTTCTTAAATTATACATGAGTGAGGTCATATGGTATTTGTCTTTCTTTGACTGACTTATTTCACTTAGCATTACTCTCTAGCTCCATCCATGTTGTTGCAGATGGCAAGATCTCATTCTTTTTTATGGCTAAATATGTATCCCATATTGTTAATAATGGTGCTACAAACAGAGGGGTGTGTGTATCCCTTTGAATTAGTGTTTTTGTATCCTTTGGGTAAACACCCAATAGTGCAATTACTAGATCATAGGTTAGTTCTATTTTTAACTTTTTGAGGAAACTCCACGCCATCTTCTACAGTGACTATAACAGTTTGCATTCCCACCAACAGTACAAAAGTGTTCCCCTTCTTCCGTATCCTTGCCAACACCTGTTGTTTCTTGTGTTGTTGATTTTAGCCATTCTGATAGATGTGAGGTAATATCTCATTGTAGTTTGATTTGAATTTCCCTGATCATAAGTGATGATGAACATATTTTCATGTGTCTGTTGGGCATCTGTATGTCTTTGAAGAAATGTCTGTTCATGTCTTCTCCCCATTTTTAAATTGGATTATTTGGTTTTTAGATGTTGAGTTGTATCAGTTCTTTATATTTTGAATATTAACCCTTTTATCAGATATGTCATTTGCAAATATCTCCTCTCATTCTGCCTTTAGTAAGTTGCCTTTAGTATTGTTGATTGTTTCATTCTCTCTGCAGCTTTTTATTTTGATGTAGTCCCAATAGTTCATTTTTGCTTTTGTTTCCGCTGCCTCAGGAGACATATCTAGAAAAAAGTTGCTATGGCCAATGTCAGAGAAATTACTCCCTGTGCTCTTTTATAGGATTTTTATGGTTTCTGGTCTCACATTTAGGTCTTTAATCCATTTTACATTCTTACCTTTTTTTTGTGTGTGAGAACATTTAAGTTCTAGCCTCTAGCAAACCTTGATTATACAACACAATGTTATCAACTAGTACTTCCTATTTATTGAGCTCTTTGAGCTCTGTGCCAAGTGCTTTACAACCATTATCTCATTTGATGCTCACAACAAGCTTGTGAAATAGATAATATTATTACTCTCACTTTATAGATAGGAAAGTAGAGCTAAAAGAGGTCAAATAATTTGTCTGAGGTTCTGGAAGTAGTAAATAGCAGTGGCAAGAACTGAACCCAGGCATTCAGACTTCAGAAACTAGGGGCTTAATGTTGCAACCATGCTGAGCTTCTATTAGGTTTAGAGACAGTCATATTATGTATCATTTACTGGCTGATTCCTTCACCAAATACTTATTAGGCACCAATTCTATTCAAGAGACCTTACTTAACGCCGTTAAAAGTATGTATTAAAATTGTCTCATCCTAGGAGCTCCTGGGTGGCTCAGTTGGTTAAGTGTCCAACTCTTGATCTCAGCTCAGGTCTTAATCTCAGGGTCATGAGTTCAAGCCTCGTGTTAGGGCACCCAGCATGGGTGGAGCCTACTTAAAAACAAAACAAAACAAACAACTGGACTGCAGGACACTTGAGGGAAGCTCCTATGTTTCCTATCTCTCTTTTGTCCCCTGCTTTTCTTGCCCACTCACTTAAATGGCTAACAGACTGCTGGGCACAGATGCTCACCCAGCTGGTTAACGTGATTACATGACAACATCCATAGCCTGTGACACATGCCACAGATTCCCATATTGGAGGGGAGGTCAGAAGTGACCTGGTCCATTTTCCTGACTCCAAGCAGCCCTAACTACAACTATACCATTCAAGAAAATACAGTCATCAAATTTAGGGGTTGACAAACTATGGCTGTGGGCCAAATCATGCCTGCCAACTGTTTTTGTAAGGCCCACAAGTCAAGGATGATTTTTATGTTTTTAACTGAATGAAAAGAATGGAAAAAAGAACACCATTTTGTGATGCATAAAAATCATATGAAATTCAAATTTTAGTACCCATAAATTGTTTTATTGGAACACAGCCATGCTTATTTGTTGCATATTGTCTCTGGCACCTTCACATTGCTGCTGACTGTGCTGTTAATTGCAGGTGCAGTCATGATTTGACAGTGTTTCAAGGGCAAGCTGATGATTGTACTGTAACATCTCCTTTCATTTTCTATTACCAGTCACACCCATCATGTCAAACAAAAAAAAAAAAAAGAAGAGAAAAGTAGACTTCATATGTCCTTCTTTTAAGGCACAGTGGAACATAGTCTGTTGTCCTTCTCATCATGGAATTAGAGGACAAAGCATTACGTTTATTATGCAGTGATGCTGCTGCTGTGTTGAGATCATACAATCTATGTTGATGTCATCAGACTAAGCACTCATCAGAGGTTCCCAAGTTGGGCGCCTGGGGGGCTCAGTTGGTTAAGCGTCTGTCTGACTTCAGCTCAGGTCATGATCTCATGGTTCGTGAGTTTGGGCCCTGCATCCAGCTCTGCTCTGGCAGCTCAGAGCCTGGAGCCTGCTTGGGATTCTGTGTCTCCCTCTGTCTCTGCCCCTTCTCTGCTCATGCTCTGTCTGTCTCTCTCTCAAAAATAAAAAAATAAAAACATTTAAAAAAAGTTTAAAAAAACAAAGTGCCCAACTCACAGGAAACAATGGTCAGAAAAATCAGCAAACAAATTGAGACATATCACAGCAGAATTTCTTTACAAAAAAATGTAAGCAAAACCACAACTAAGTAAGTTTCCAAGCAGCTCTTTTGTTAGCTAAGCAAGAAAAGCTTTTCTAGTTGGTGAGTCAATTAAATCATATTTGATTGCAGTGGCTGAAGAAATGTATCCAGAGAACACAAACTTGGTTAAGGTCACTAGCCTTTTGGTAAAGAGTGAGGAAATTGGGAACATCAACCGTCAATAAAAAACAAGGCAAATAAATGGTTTTGAGTGATTTTCTTTGGTTTTTGATGAGTTGGCAGATGTTTCTGATACTGCTCAGTTGTTTATTTGGATAGTTAATACTGAGTTTGAAGTACCTCACAAATCTGAAGTACCTCTGCGATAGTATGTGCAATACTTGCCTGCAAGCATGTTCTCAAAGTGCAGAAAATACTGATTTCCTAAAGTGGAATCTGCTACTATATGTTACAACTGATGGTAAAAACACAGTTGGAAAAGAGCTTAATTGGAAACATTTTCAAAGCTCATGAAACCGTAGTGTTTAAAGCCTATGATTAATGTTGTGTTATTCGTCAGCAGATACTTTGGACAAAATGTTGCAGTCTTTCATGTTTTTGAACCAATGGTGTCAATGGTGAACTTCACTTCCTCTTGTGCACTTAATCATCCTCAGTTCTGTGATTTTTTGGGTCAGAAATAGAGGTTAAGTAGTCTCACTCGCTCTATTCCACAACAGTTTGAAGGTTTAGCAGTGGTCAAGTTTTTCTGTGATTTTTTGAGTTCGAGGCTAAGCTTGAAATTTTTATTGAATGAGAATTATCTTCATCCACTATTTTTTAATAAAGATGGCTTTGGAAGTTAGCTTTTGTGGCAGACTTGATAATGTTTCTTAATGAATTTAATTTAAATTTACAAGGCAAATGAGCTCTTAAATGTGGAACTCCTACCATGCTAAAGTTGTTTCCGAGATGACTAACACTGTCTAGATCACCAGTAATGTCGAAGTGTGCCTTCCTGTGTGTCAAAAGTTAGAATAAAAAGTGAAGCTGTACTGCCACACAAATTTGTAGCAGATGTATTTTCTGAGCTCAACTCTGTACTGGCAGCAGTTTTTTGTTTTTGTTTCTTTTTTTTTTTGGACCTTGATGCAGGTACAAAGGAAATTTCCGTTTCCATTTAACTATGCAATGGAAGATCTTTCCCCTTAACCTTCAATTGGAAGGACTTACACTCTTTAATGTAATGCCATGTTAAAAGGCAAATATCAAGAGGTGAATTTAGTAGAATTCTATAAATATCTTCCAAGTGATGAAAATGCTGAATTAAAATCCTATCTATGGATTGGCATCAGTATTTGGCAATATCTATGTGTGAAAACACATTTTTAAATATGGAATATCTAAGATCTTTTTACACATTAGCATCGGCAGATGAACATTTGCAGTCGATTTTGATGATAAGCAACAGCTCTGAACCTCAATTAGATGAATGGTTACTCCTTAAAAAGAGAATTACATTTTTTTTCTCATTGTAGACCCGTATTACAAAAAATTGTATTCAATTATTAATATCATATTTTGAATTTTGTCAATAAAAATTGTGGAAGTTTGTTTTCTCTCTCGTTAAATATAAGTATCAATGTAATATCCTTAGCCACAAATGCCAAAAATATTTATTATTTGACCCTTTACAGAGAGAGTTTGCCTACCCCTGATTTATCTATACTGGAAATGTCCAAGGGACAACCCAAACGAGCAGACAGACAGACAATCACCAAAGGATCCCATTTCTTTTATGCTTTGTTTCTTGTCAGAAAATACATTCTCAAATCTCATTCTTGGCCCTGAAGTTGAGCTGATTTCTTCTGGTATCTGGCATCTCATCAGTGAAGAGCAAGGTCAGCAGGTCATTGTGGAAATCTGTTTTAATTTGCTCTGAGTCAGTTCTATGCAACAGAATAATGAAGCCCTTTACTTGCAGTAAAGAAACTTACAGGTCTAGCCGCCTGTATTTGCTAAGCTGGTTTTCATTTACGGAACTCTCTCCCTCTGAAGCCAGTAAATGCTGCTTGGGGTAGGAAGGGTGAAGTTGAGGACACCCTCTGGAGTACCTGAAGTTGTTGTGGAGGGGGACAAGTTCAAGGGACTTTGGGCATGCTTGGGCTGGTGGAGAGAGAACTGAGGAATCTTCTATGCCTGTAGGAAAGACTGGGCTCTCAGTGGGGATTAGGCGTGGCTCAGTCCTCTCCCTGGGCCTGAGCTGCGTGTTTCTCCTTCTGTGTCCCCATCTCCTTTCTCTGTCATTTTGTGTGTTTGTTCTCAAGAAGAGGGGGTAGTACCCTATTTTATAGATGAGGGAATCGAAGTCCCGAGAAGCTAAGTAATTGACCTAGACAACATAGTCAGTGTGAGGTGGGACTGGGACTTAACCTCAGGACTTCTACCTCTCAGTCCTCTGCCCACACCCGTGCGTGCGTAACACTGTGCCCACACCCCTCCGTAGCACTGCGCTGGCCATAGTAGAGATTTTGAGCCCTTGTTGGTTGACTAACTGAAAAGTATCTGAGAAGACTTTCCCATTCAAATGCTACTGAGCTGCCAACCCACCATTAGACTTGCTCACACTTTACCAAGGCACTTGCTTTTTTTTTTTTAAGTTTTTATTTAAATTTCATTTGGTTAACATACAGTGTGATATTAGTTTCAGGTGTACACTGGGGTGATTCGGCAGTTCCATACAACATCTGGTGCTCATCACAAGTCCAGGCATCCTCTTTCAAAATGTGGACTGACATGGTAAGGCATTAACACTTGTAAGTAAGTTCTTTTTTTCCATTACTCATACCCAAGCCAGGAAAGTTAGTGTTAGGAGTTTGGGGAGTAGAGTCAATAAAGGTTGTGAAAAGGTGAGTGAAGGATGTTGAAGTCAGATTTTTCCTCTCTTCCATTGCTTTGCTCAGGGCCCCTCAGGACTCGTATCACACGGACACTTGTCCTTCTATTCTGGGGCATGAGAGACACAAATCGAAATCTTCCAGGTAATGTCAGTGGTTCCAGGTAACCTTTCAAAAGGTACACCCCATGGTGGTGACCAGCCTGTGCTTGGCCGTGCCCTCTAACGGAGGCGGCCCTCCCCAGGGGGCAGCCTGTGCCATTCCGGATAGTGCTAGTCTTGGGGAACATACATCACTGGGAGATGCAATCTATGTTGGACCTCTGCTCCTTAGTTCCCATTCTTCCTTCTGGAACAGTGTAAATCAAGGCTTATTGAATTCTTCCTCCACGTGGCATCACCAAACAATTGGCCAGGCCCCCTCTGACACCTCCTCTTCTCTGTCCCTATCGATTCTGTTCTTGTCACCTTTCCCATGTGATTAGGTCTCCAGAATATTCACAGCCCTGGCCGTGCCATCTCCCGACATGCTATAGTTTGTCAGCTCCTCTCATAAAATGCGGCACCCTGGACTGGCTGGTGCCCATTTGGTTTTGTTTATGTAACAAATATTTATGTGAGCTTGCTCTGTGCCAAACCCTGGGCAAGTGTCTGAGGGCTCCTAATTTTGTGGAACTTGGTTAATACTCAAATAGCCATGTCCTAAAACAACAACAAACTGCAGTACATGATGTGAAGGAGTGTACCATATCTGGAGAGATTCCTGACTGCTGAAGTCAGCATTCAGGTGGTCCTCCTGCTACTGGCCTGTGTGGACAGACCCCGGACATGACTCAAGATGGTAAGTCCTGGGCTTTCATAGAGGGCCTGAGGCACACTTTGACTACCCCCTTCCACAGAGGGAGGAGCCACTTAGGCACCTTCAGACCTGATGTTCTGTAGCCTCCAGTCTCTCTGCCTCACTCCCTTTTCTTCTATTTTGGGGAAGACACAGGCAGAGATACCAAAGTTGCATAAAAGAGTCTTGGGAAAGGCTCTGGTGGAGTTTTGAGATGTGGCTCCCAGGGCTCAGCTCAGCCAGCTTGCAAAAATGCTTTGTCTGTGTGGCTTTCATTAAAAAAAAATTTTTTTAGGTGTTTATTTATTTTTGAGAGAGAGAGAGAGAGGGAGAGAGAGGGAGAGAGAGGGAGAGAGAGGGAGAGAGCACGAGTGGGGGAGGGGCAGAGAGAGAGGGAGACACAGATTCTGAAGCAGGTTCCAGGCTCCAAGCTGTCAGTACAGGGCCTGATGCGGGGCTCAAACCCACGAACCGTGAGATCATGACCTGAGCCGAAGTCGGATGCTTAACCCACTGAGCCACCGAGGCGCCCCGCATTTTTCTTTTCTTTTTTAAAAATTTATTTATTTTTGAAGGAGAGAGAGAGAGACAGAGCATGAGTGGGGGAGGGGCAGAGAGAGAGAGGGAGACACAGAATTTGAAGTAGGCTCCAGGCCCTGAGCTGTCAGCACAGAGCCCAATGCAGGGCTCGAACTCACAAACTGTGAGATCATGACCTGAGCCAAAGTCGGCTGCTTAACCGACTGAGCCACCCAGGCACCCCTGGGCACCCTGCATTTTTAATAGACTTACAGGGCTGCCCCTCAGTATGATGTGATGTTCAGTCATGAAAGAATTCTTGAGATATCTTCGGTGCCAAAGGTGCTTTTATTAGAGCACAGGGACGGGAATCATGGGCAAGAAGAGATGCACTGGGGTTGTGATGAGTGATTGGTTACATACTTTTAAGTTGGAGGGAGGGGTAGAGATAAAGGAAGTTTCCAAAAGGATCTTTGTACGTTAGAGAAGACTTACAGGATCCTTGAGGTCTGGCTATTGTCACTCTAAGGTTGCTTTTTTCTCTAGCAAAGCATTAATGTTGATGTTGTTGTGAATTGCTCAAGGAATGTCCTACTCTGTCCATCTCAGGGATTTATTAGTGGGCTGAAAATTATAAGGAAATTTAATTGTATCTACATTTATTTTGCCTTTGTTCTCCTCATTAAGCAGAGGGAGAGCTTTTGTTTCCTCCCTGGTCTTCCCGGCTCCAGAATGCCAGTTTAGGCCGAGGTTGGAGCAATTGTCCCAGGATGGGCCGCTGGCTGAGTCTGTGCACACCGTGGCTGGAAAAGTGTGGAGGTCAGTGTGGCACCTCCCATGAGGACACAGACTGCATGGCACACAGTTATGAAGCGAGGTCCTGCTCTGCAGAAAGCTGGGCTCTTCACCTTGACTCACAAATGACAAGAAAACATCCAGTGACTTCTAATATCATCACTCTTGTTGCCCACGTTATCATTATTATTGCTGTTACTATGCAATGACCGTGGCAAAATCTAAAAAAGAGTTTTATCTCACCCTGGGGTCTCATAGCTCCCTGGGGTCAGAAATAGCCAGAAGGCATAACTGGAAGGGCCTGCCATGAAGAATAAGGCCTTCCTCAGATGACAGCACTGGAGCTGGCCCCTGTGGCCGGGTTCTGACCATGCAGAGGGTGAGGCCCATGGGGATGAGAGAGCTGAATGGTTTCAGGCATAGGCTAGGCTTGAAAGGAGTTTAATCTCAGCACATGTAGTGGGTCAGAAGGCAAGGGGCCCACTCTCAATATTCTGTCTTGCCCTAAGTACTGAAGACCTGGATTTGGGGTGGGACCTAGTTATTAGAAGGGAAGAGGGTTATAAAGTCCAAAGAGCTGAAGACAAAACAGAGGCAGAAGGTCTGGAAGAGAACATGAAGGCCACATCAGGCCTCTTTGGGGTTAACCTGAAGTCACAATTTACGGGGTGAGGTCAGCTGCTTGTTCCACCAAAAGCTTTCCTGGAAGGAATTTATTCAGCTCTGCTGTGGGGACAGTTGAGCAAGTTTGCAGTGCCTCTGTAAGGAAGCACCTGGAAACAATCACCCTGAAGTGAAATCAATGCATATTATTCTGTGGGCTTGGGAATTATCTCACAAGAAGTTGTGAGCTTGGTGCTGAGGGATGTTGGAGTAACAAAGGCCAACAAAGAGGTTACTATGCTGTTTAAACAACAACAAAAAAGCAGAGTGGAAGAAGTTTGAATTATTAGATTTCCTTTACCAGTATTCTGGGAAAAAGCATTCTGTTTTTTAATTTAGAATTCCTCTCGGGGTGCCTGGGTGGCTCAGTCGGTTAAGCATCTGACTCAGTTTCAGCTCAGATCATGATCTCACAGTTTGTGAGTTCGAGCCCCTCATCAGGCTCTGCACTGACAGTACAGAGCCTGCTTGGGATTCTCTCTGTCCCTTTCTGTCTGCCCCTCCCCTGCTCTCTCTCTCTCTCTCAAAAATAAATAAATAAAAACTTAAAATCCCTCTCAAGGTGAAAATATTTTCTGTCCTGACTCCCTGTCTCCTGTAAACTTGTGATATGTGGTATCAGACTCCTTAGTGGTCTTGTACACGTGATAAGCATGTCCCGGTGCCTGGCCTGAGGGTAAGGCCTGGTGTCTCATCAATATACATGACTATTGTCATTTGGCTCCTCAGTCAGGTAATCTGCATGTGGTCCATGTGGATCAGACTCCTGGCACCTTGAGACTCCAGGGTGCACCCATGAGCTGGCTTCTTAGCCATCGGCCTCCCAGTGGAGTGCACTTCAGATGATTCCCCAGGGGTGGCTGCTACTTTGCATGTTAGCTTTGCAGCTTTCTGGCTGGCCTGAACCCAGCTGAGAGCTGCCACAAGTTCAACATTAGATTTGAATTTGTAGTTTCTTGTTATGGAAACAGGCTTTTAATAAGAGTCAGAAAAACTGGGCTCACATCCTGACTCGTTCATCAATGAGCTGTGGGGCTTTGGCTAGTCACTTTGCATATGTGTTCCTTAGTTATTTCATGTGCAAAACAGCTGAGAGTGGGAAGGAATAAGGAGTGCATTGGTCCTGTTCTACTGTGAGTCCTGGCTCTAAGATGTGACCGACATGGTCTTGGCAGTGCATCCGGAGTCTGGGAGGGGTACCCATTCCTCCACACTAATCAGCAGCATGAACTCATGGAGTTGCTCTGGAATCTGGCATTTCCAACATGCCTCCCTCTGGACCACAACCTTGTGGTCTTCCTTTTCTGCCAGTTTTCATCTCCTACAATTATGACCAGAAATGAAACGAAATCAATGAAAGCTCAGTTTCTCACCAGGTCCCAAGAGACCATTTGTAGGGAGTGCATGGGATGAGAGTAGATCTCAGATCAAGGTCCAAGCTATGAGGGCGTGGAGGGGATAGAGCTCCTGGGTAGGGGTGAGGTGGCACTGAACTGGCACAGTTGGCACCAGGTTAATTGGATCCCTAGTCGGGATAGGATGTGTGTCAGTTCTCCTAGCATAGAGCATGGTCCAGCACCTTGCTCAGGGCTTAGTGGAAAAGTGCTGAGTTGGGATCAGGACAGCAGAACCACAAGACTGAGTGCTCCTGGGTGTGAGCCTGCCTTGGGCTTGGATGCTTGCTTCTTCCTGACTGGTGGTGAAGCAGCCATACTGCCACTGATCCCTGGGTGTGGAGTAGGCATGTCCTGAGCTCCTACAGTGGGCCTGATGGTCCTCTGAGTGCTCTCTATAGGAATTGGGGGACCCCAGCTAGTGGACTGGCCTGCACATGGCAGGGTGGGCTCTCATAGATCAGCTCTATTCGGAGGGTTTAGTGAAAGAAAGCCAGCACCTGGGCAGGGGCAGGGGGGCGGCAAGTGACTGATTGAACAACATATACAGGGAATGCTAGATGGGGGTATAGGAAGTAGTAAAGGGTTTTCTATTGGAGTCCTCCCTGGTGCAGAACACTTTAGGACAGGTGACTCCAGATGCCCCTGCATTTGAGCTGTACTTGAGCTGCCATTGAGCTGGTCATTGGAGGCCGTCTAGTCAGGGCTCTGAGTCTTAGGAATGGAGCTCTGATGTTGTTTCTGCAATGCAGGGAGGTGGAAAAGGAGAAGAAATGAAAAAGGATGGCAAGAATGGAGAGATGAGGAGACAGAAGGAGGGGAGAGAAGAAGTGAGAAAGGCAGCTCATCATCCTTGGGGCAGCTGTAGAGAGTCAGGGGCACCTAGGCCATGGAGGGTCTGTGTGCCTGTGACCACTGGCTTACTCAGATTTGCCCAGCCGGCGCCTCATCCCATGTCATGCTGCCATATCAGACATCATACCACCCATATGGGTCTCCAAACAGAACGACTGTTGCTGTTGGGGAGATGTCTGCCATTTTCCAGAGAAGCCATTCCTTAGGGTAGAGAGGCAACCATCCCACATGGACATAAAATCCCACATCTAGAATTCACACAAATCTCTCAAGTTTGTCAGCATTTGGGACCAATTCAACAAACATTCACTGAACATCATCACTACATGTAAGTTACCTTGTGTGGTGCTGGGAATAATAGAAAGCCAAGGGACTTAGGATCTGGTGGTGGTGGTGGTGTATTTGTATAAATAGGACAAACACATAAAATAGATGTGGTGAAGCCGGAACATGCTAGATGGCTACAATGGCCCCTGAGCTACAGATATGAAGGGTTTACAGAGGAAAACAGTATATATCTACCTCTAGGTTTGTCAACAGCTACAACTGACAGGGGAAAGAGAGATAGAAGTTTGTAGTGGGGGATCCCTGCTCCACAATGAACAATGCTAATGTGCTCCTGGGCTCACAGGAGACAGACAAATGCAAGCTGGACATTTCAGTGCTGACATGAAGGTATCTGAAGGCACAGCCAAGAATAACTTCTCAGCTGTGAGAAGTGTCAGAGCCTGGGCTAGAGGCTCAGGAAAACAGAGGGGCAATTATTTATTTATTTATTTATTTGTAATATGAAATTTATTGTCAAATTGGTTTCCATACAACACCTAGTGCTCATCGCAACAGGTGCCCTCTTCAATGCTCATCACCGACTTTCCCCTCCTTCCCACCCCCCATCAACCCTCAGTTTATTCTCAGTTTTTAAGAGTCTGTCATGGTTTGCCTCCTTCCCTCTCTGTAACTTTTTTTTCCCCTTCCCCTCCCCCATGGTCTTCTGTTAAGTTTCTCAGGATCCACCTAAGAGTGAAAACATATGGTATCTGTCTTTCTCTGTATGACTTCTTTCACTTAGCATAACACTCTACAGTTCTATCCACGTTGCTACAAAAGGCCATATTTCATTCTTTCTCATTGCCAAGTAGTATTCCATTGTGTATATAAACCACAACTTCTTTATTCATCAGTTGATGGACATTTAGGCTCTTTCTATAATTTGGGTATTGTTGAAAGTGCTGCTATAAACAGAGGGGCGATTTAAATCTCTTTTCTGGTAGACTAGAGGATTCTTCTTTGGTTGGGATGACTTAAGTATTATTCTGTGAAGAGATAGAAGGATATGTGATTTGATTGAATCATATGATTCTTTCTTTGCAATCTGTTTCTCCTTCCTAGCCCTGGAACACTTTGGAACTGGGGCCAAAGCACTACCCAGCCACCCAAACCTAGGCTCTAGGGCAGAGCCCACAATGGACAAACCTTGTGTCCTTGGGTTAGTTACTTGCTCTCTGTTCCTACATCCACATTTGTTGACCCTGGAGCCAAACAGGGAAAGTGTGAGTGTCTGTAGACACCTGGTGGCAGTTTGAAGGCATTAAAGTCAGTATTATCAGAGCAAAGCCCTGTAGGTTGTTCAGGTGTGTCTCAGGTGCCCCCAAACACTTCCTGGGTTTGAAGGCTAAGTTATTCAATTTGAGGGGTTCATCCTGGGAAGATGGGACTATTTTCTAAGTCAAGTTTGTCTAGAAATCCATCCTTGTTACGAGCACAAATGTTCAGATTTGGTTTAATTTTTACTATTCCTATAATCTGATTGCAATGATTTCCTTTCTTAGTTCCATAGATTTTATTCCAGAGGTAAAATGTTTGTGGATCTAGGACTAACAAAGAGTGTAAAAGGTAGCTGAAGTTTTATCATGCTTACCAAGTGTCTTTCACAGTCCCATTATTATCCCCTTTTATAGATGAAAAAACTGAGGCAGAGAGAAGTGATATAACTTACCCAACCAAGGTCACAGAGCTAGGGAAAGAGACAGGGTTTGAACCCAGACTGTTTTAACTTCACAATCTCTACTTAAAAATTTTTTTTGGAGTTTATTTATTTTTGAGAGAGAGAGAGATTGAGAGAGCATGAGCTGGGGAGGGGCAGAAAGAGAGAGAGGGAGACACAGAATCTCAAGCAGGCTCCAGACTCTGAGCTGTCAGCACAGATCCTGACATGGCTCGAACCCATGAACCATGAGATCATGACCTGAGCCAAAGTCGTACATTCAACCAACTGAGCCACCCAGGTGCCCCCATAATCTCTACTTTTAACTTTTAATAAACAATTGTTGACTGAATGATATATATGTTTATTACTTGAGGAACTCTGGGGGTAGAGTTGTATATTTACTATCAAGTACTGCCCTTTGTCAGGGTTTCTTATAGTGATTTTTTGGAATGTTTTAAAATTATTAAAAAAATTTTTTAACGTTTTATTTATATTTGAGGGAGACAGAGCATGAGCGGGGAAGGGACAGAGAGAGATGGAGATACAATCCGAAGCAGGCTCCAGACTCCGGGCTGTCAGCACAGAACCCAACGTGGGGCTCGAACTCGCAAACCGTGAGATCATGACCTGAGCTGAAGTCGGATGCTTAACTGACTGAGCCACCCAGGCGCCCCTAAAATCACCTTTTTTATTCAAGTGTAATTAACATAGTGTTATATTACTCTCAGGTGAACAGTATATATTTTTCAACAATTCTGTACATTACTCAGTGCTCATCACAGAAAGTGTACTCTTAATCCCCTTTATCAATGTTACCCATTCCCCACCGACCTCCCCTGTGGCAACCATACATTTGTTTTCTGTATATGAGTCTGTTTTTTTGTTTGTCTCTTTTTTTCTTTGTTCATTTGTTTCTCAAATTCCACATGTAAGTGAAATCATGATATTTGTTTTCCGCTGACTGACTTATGTCACTTAGCATTGTACTCTCTAGCTCTATCCATGTTGTTGTGAAAAGCATGATCTCGTTCTAAGGTTGAATAATATTCCATTGTAGATATACACCACATCTTCTTTATCCATTCATCTATGGATGGATACTTAGGTTTGTTCCATATTTTGGCTATTGTAAATAATGCTACAATAAATATTGGGGTGTATATATCTTTGCAAATTAGTGTCTTCGTTTTCTTTAACTTTTTTGAGGAACCTCCATACTGTTTTCTAAAGTGGCTGCACCAGCTTGCATTCTCACCAACAATGCACATTGTTGTGATTCCTTCACATCCTTGCCAACATTTGTTATTTCTTGCGCTTTTGACTGTATCCATTCTGACAGGTATAAAGTGATATCTCATTGTGGTTTTGCATTTTTTTGATGTGGAACATCTTTTCATGTTATCTGTTGGCCATCTGTATGTCTTCGTTGGAAAAAAGTCTATTCAGGTCCTCTGTCCGTTTTTTACTTGGATTTTCTTTTTTTTGGTGTAGAGTTGCTTAAGTCCTTTATATATTTTGGATATTAACCTCTTATCAGATATATCATTTGCAAACATCTTCTTCCATTTAGTAGCTTGCCTTCTTGGTTTTTTGATGGTTTCCTTCACTGTGCAAAAGCTTTTTATTTTGGTGTAGTCCCAGTAGTTTAATTTTGCTTTTGTTTCCCTTGCCTTAGGAGACATATGTAGAAAAATATTTCTATGGTCGATGTTAAAGAAACTACTGCCTATGTTTTCTTCTGGGATTTTTATGGTTTCAGGTCTCACATTTAGGTCAATAACCCATTTGAGTTTAGTTTTGTGTATGGTGTAAGAAAGTGGTCCAGTTTCATTCTTTTGCATGTTGCTGTCCAGTTTTCCCAACACCATTTGTTGAAGAGACTGTCTTTTCTGCATTGTATATTGTTTTTGTAGTTCTTTTAAAGGTGTAGACAACCTATGAAGGGTTACAGTAACTCACTGATGTGAATTTATTCATTAGATGTTTTCACTGCTTAGTGAATGGAAGTTCTAGAAGGGGCTAAGAGGAATTGTTTGGTTCTTCAAAGGCATTTCAATAAAGAGTGTTCCCCCCGCTCCCGCTCTTGTTCTGAACAGGATTAAAAATTAAACCTTAAACCAAAAATACAGTAGTGAAAATGCCACCTTTTTTTCTGATAGTGATTAGATTACAGGCAGTGGCTCTAGGTCTGCTAGCTAGGGCTCGCTCATACTAGACCTCAGAATTAGTCATATTTGCCCACCCAGTGGCAACCTTGGGGTGGGGCACACATCCCTGCACAAGTATAGGTCCTGTTATGGCCAGGAGCACCTGTAGTTCCCAAACAGAAGCAGGGCAGACATGAGCCAATTGTTCTTACAAAAATTTTCCAACCAGTCCCTCTACCGTCTCAGGGGTAAAGAGAAAAAAAAGGGTGGAAAGAGACCAGGAGTGGGGAAAAGGTGCTCACATCCAGAAGAAACCTTAAATATCAGATTGCACAGATACATTGCATCATTGTACAGGTGCCACAGAATTCCAGGGAGGGGAAAGGATTTTGATAAGTGACTGTTGCAAGCTTGTGAGGGAGATGAGCCAGGACACCAGACATCCTGACTTGGGTCCAGAGCTCCATCTACATCTCACTATGCTGTTCTCCTCCAGAAAGAGGGAGCAGTAGGAGTAGGAAGGGGAAGGAGGACAGTAGCAGTGAAGCCAGAGTAGGTGGGCCCCGTAAACAAAGGATAGGGTGACCCCTTTAGCACTTTGGAGCATCAGTTGTTGGAGTCAAGCCCTCTCTGTCCTGCTGATCTCCTTACATCCTTACAGCTTCACCAAGAGTCAGAGCAAGAAGGACTATTTGAGATCACCTACTTTAATACTAGAGTTCTCCAGAGAAACAACAGAAATACACTATATATAGTGTATATATTTATTATATGGGACTGGCTCATATGATTATGGCAATTTCAAAATCTGCATTGTGAACCAGCAGGCAGGAGACCCATGGGAGACAATAGTGGAGATGGAGTCTAAAGGCAATCTGCTGGAGAATTCCCTCTTGTTCAGGGCAGTGGGTCTTTTTCTTCTGTTCAGACCTTCAACTGATTGGATGAGATGCACCTCACTCAGTTCATTCATTTAAATATTAATTTCATCCAGGGAGCCTGGGTGGCTCTTAAGTCTCTGACTTTGGCTCAGGTCACGATCTCACTGCTTGTGAGTTCAAGCCCAGTGTCCTGATCTGTGCCATCAGCTCAGAGCCTGGAGCCTGCTTCAGATTCTGTGTGTCTGTCTCTCTGCTCCTCTCCCACTCCCACTCTCTCTCTCTTAAAAATAAACATTAAAATTTTTAAAAAAATATTAATTTCATCCAAAAACACCCTGTAAGTTGACACATAACAGTAATTATTACACGTATTCCCTTGATTGTCCTTGTTGGGCTGGTCATTTTCCCTGATATTAGTTATTTGAGTATCCCTTTCATGATTTTTTGCAGTATCTCTGTATCATTTATTTAATATTTTCTTTAAAACAATGTTTACTCCCTTTTTATAACATGGATGGAGCTAGAGAACATAATGCTAAGTGAAATATGTCAGTCAGAGAAAGACAAATACTATATTATTTCACTCATGTGGAATTTAAGAAACAAACAAGTAAGGGGAAAAAAAATAAGAGAGAGACAAAGCAAGAAACAGACTTAATAGAGAACAAAGTGATGGTTACCAGAGGGGATGGGGAGGGGGTGGAGGGATGGGGGAACTAGGTGATGAGGATTAAGGAGTGCACTTGTGATGAGCACTGGGTGATGTATGGAAATGTGGAATCACTAATTTACACCTGAAGCTAATATAACATTGTTAACTAATGAATTAAAAAAACACTTAAAAAAATAAAGCTACTAAGCAGGACGGTTCCATTGCCAGAGGTAGCACGTACCCCTTTATTTATGCCTGGATTATTTCATCTCTAAGATCATAAAAATAAAATCAGATTTTGTAAACACACACACACATACACATACACACATCTTAGCCTTATACTAAAATTCTATTTGAGACAAATGGTGTTAGTTTCACTAGTTGCAGTTTTTTCTAGCACGGGTAAGAATAACTCAAACACTATTAAAAGTGCACGTAGCACCTACAAGCCCCCCATTTTGCACACGTCTTTTGGGAAGGAGCATACCAGCCAGGGCTGCAGGGAAGGCGCCGAGGCTCCCACCGGCCACCAGGAGGCGTCAGCGCCCGCCTTCCCAGAGGCCCCAGGTGCTCGACCGCAAGCGGAGGCGCGCGGCAGGGCTTGGAAAGGCGGGGGCGTCACCCGCGGTGGCGGGGCGGGGCGGGGGGGGGGTGCTGCCGGGGCGCGAGCCGAGTCCCTGCCCGCGGAGGTAAGGGCGGGGCTGCACGAGGGCCCTCCGGGAGGTGCGTGGGGGTGGCGCCTGGAGCCGGCCGGTCGCGGGTCCTGGCCGGGGCGCGCGGGGGGTCGAGGGCTGTGCTTCCGGGCAAGAGCGGTCTGTCTTCCGCCCCCTCAGTCGGGAAGGGCGGTGGGAGCGCAGGGGCCCGGGAGGCGGTCTCGGGGCAGCGGCCTCGGGTTCTTAGCTGCTCAGAACCAAGTGGAGATCCCCGGCCGGCTTGGGGAGCACCATCAGGTTGCTGAGGACCCTCACATTTCGTGGGTGCTCCGTGGTGCTGTCACGCTGTCCAGCGCGTGTGCGCGAACACTCCCAAAGCCTCCTGTGCGCACCTTGTCCTGATGTCACCTATGAATATTCTAATGTGAATGGCTTCGCTGATTTACTTAGTTGGAAGTATTTGTTTATTTTAAAAAAATGACTTTATTTTTATTTATGTTCTTTTTCTAGACAGAATGAGCCAGTGTGCCAGAAGGGCAGGGGCAGATGAAGAGAGAGAGAGAATCCCAAGCAGGCTCCACAGACTCTTGGCTCGATCCTATGACCCTGGGACCATGACGAGCAGAAATCAAGAGTTAGGTGCCCCTATTTGTTTATTTTTATTTTTTTAGTTGTTTATTTTTGAGAGAGCGTGCAAGCAGAGAGGGGCAGAGGGAGAGAGAGAGGGAGACACAGGATCAAAGCAGTCTCCAGGCTCTGTATATGGGGCTAGAACCCACAAACCGTGAGATCATGACCTGGGTGGAGGTCAGATGCCTAACTGACTGTACCACCCAGGCGCTCCTGTTTATGTTTATTTTTATTTTTAAATTTATTTGTTTTAAATAGGCTCCACATCCAGTGTGGGGCTTGAGCTCACAACCCTGAGGTCAAGAGTCCCAGGCTCTATGTGTGGACTGAGGCAGCTGGGCGCCTCTTGAAAACATTTATTTTGAAAGGAAACTTTCTTTATGTATAGAATGGTGACAACCATGCCAGCATCAAAAGATTGATTAATGAAATAATGCCAGAAGTACATGGTGTTACTGTTATTACTGTAGGTGGAAAAGGAGTTCTAGGAAACACTGTTACATGTTCAGAGACGATTTTAATTCTCTTTCAGGAGCTTTGGGAAACTCCTTGACTTCCACTCTATTCTTCCTCCCATTTATGTGTAGTGTGGCAGTCCTCACTACTGAAGGGAGAGATTCCCGGCAATTCCATTTACCAATAAATAGAGTTGCCAGCAGGTGGCCCCAGAGCACCATGGGTGTATTTGCACTTTTAGGTCCTAACATCTGCCTCACACTCTGGTACAGGATGTGGGGGTGGGGGTATAGGGTTGAATGAAGGTATGGGTAGGAGCCCCTGGCTTCAGGGAGAATATAAATGATTTATTATTCTGGTCTTTTTCTTTCACAAGGTTTTGGCCTTTATTAGATTCATTCATATAGTCATTCAGCAGATATTTATTGAATGCCTACTCTGTTCCAAATGCTATTCAGAGACTTGATGTGCATCAGTGAATTAGAACAAAGGTCCTTGCCCTCACAGAGCTTACATTCTAGCCAGCAGCAATAAGGATAATGAGTAAATAAATTATATAGTTTGTTAGAAGCATTGTGAAAAAGAAAAGTATAAACCTGAGTGTGTGGGGATATGGGGGTTGGGGTGGGCAGTTCAGAGGATGGCTAATAGGCCTCATTAGGAAAGCAAAATTTGAGCAAAGTTTCAAAAGAAATGAAATTAGCCAAGCAAGAGCTGGGGAAAGAGTGTTCTAGAGACTATGAAAAATTTGCAGCAGTTACATTAGGTACCCTTTTATAGATGACGTAACTGAGGCTCAGAGAAGTGAAAGGACTTGTTTAAGGTCTTATGGGAGGTTACCGGCAAAGTTGGCATAGCTTTACCACCTCATTCCTAGCCCCATGTTCACGTACTGGATCATGTTACCACTCTGTGTTTGCCAGGTGATGGCACCTTCTTGTAAAGCTGCCACTACACAGCCTGCTTAAGAGTGACTCAGGTGAGCTGGTGTATTTCCCCTGTTGGGTAATACTAACACTGCCCGTGGTCTTTTTTTTTTTTTTAACGTAACGAGTAAATATTTCTTTTGCTGAGTGCTGTGGAGGCAAGAAATGAGCATAGCCCCTGCACCTAAGGGACCAATAATCTATCCGTAAACATTTGGGTCTTCATTTCTTTGATCTACTTTCCCTACTTCCCCTAAACAAGTCCACTGATGATCTCTACCTACAGCTTGGAGTTGAATCAGTCCTCAAACTTGGTCACTCATCGTTAGTTTCTAGGTTTCTGGACTCTCCCTAGATTTGTTTTGCTGCCAGTTGGTACACGGTGCCCCTGTGTATCCCCAGGTCACTCCTTCTACTCTGTGTCGGACCCATCTATGAGACAAGGCTTATGCCTTGTCTCCTAGGCTTTGGTTAGATGCCCCACCTGGATCCATTCTTCATTTCCCTTAGAACCGTCTCTGTCACCTATATTCACAATTGTTGAGATCTCTCCACTTGATTGGACACTCTGTGTCTTCCTCCTTGGAAACTGTGCTCCTTGGGCATTCTGCTTGGTCTCCTTTGGCTGCCTTTTTGTGCCAGTCACCTCTCTCAGCCTCTGGCCCTGAGAACTCAGGACATGTACTGAGTCGCCTTCCTGGCCACATTTACTGAGAGGAGATTGTGGTACCTGGTGTTAAAGTCCTGGGTTATGGTGCCTGTGAAGCAGCAGAGAAGGACAGAAAGCTGTATTTAGGTAGTTGACAGCTAGTAGTTTAGAGGGGAGACGAGCTTGGTAAGCTTGCAGTGGATAAGAATGAGGAAGCCTGGTGTTGAAGGATGGGTAGAATTAATAGGTGTAGGGGAGAGAACAGTGTGGGGGTGAACGTGGGGTGTTGTGGGATAATGCGAGATTAGCCTGAGTAGAACAGAGAGGGTGTGTTTTGGAGTGCTGTGGGAAGCTTGTAGATAGGCAGGGCAGGGTTGGAGCAGGGCCTGGAACACCAGGTCAAGAAGTTTGCATTACAGAATCTTAAACTGTTCTTAAATAAAGCTCCTGGGAAGCTGGCGGAAAGACATTAAGGACAACATGTCATTAGGACCTGTATATCCACCTGCCTATCTTTGAGCATCTCAAATTTACTACATTCCTGAATGCTCCATATAAAAGAGATTCCCTTGGTTATTTTGTCATAGTGTCCTGTTTCTTTTTTTTTTTTTATTAAAAAAATTTTTTTTAACGTTTATTTATTTTTGAGAGGGGCAGGAAGAGAGAGACAGAGGATCTGAAGCAGGCTCTGCACTGTGAGCACAAAGCCCGATACGGGGCTCAAATTTACAAACCATGAGATCATGATTTGAGCCGAAATCAAGAGTCAGCAGCTTAAATGACTGAGCCACCCAGGTGCCCCCATGGTATCCTTTTTGTTTCTGTTTGCTTGTTTATTCTCAGTTTCCTCTAGAGTGTCCTAAAATTGCTGCCAAATGGCAAGGACTCCGTCTGGTTCTCTGTTGTATCTAGAATGCAACACAGTAGCTACTAAAGGCTCTTGAAATATTTGTTGACTGAATGAACAGTGTAAACTAAATATCTGTTTCTCTAACTGTGCTTTACCTTCTGGCTACTTGACTTCTGTTAGTGCTAACACCATCTGGCTGGCCTGCACAGTAGAGATCTTGGAGTCAACCTTGATGTGGACATGAACACAGAAACTGCTCCTGAAGTTTACATGGGCTGTACTCCTGCTGAGGCCTTGTTTTATACTCTGTTATGACAAGATAACACAACGTACCCTGTTGGGTTTTAGATGTGAAGAGTGAAAACATCGAATGTAAACATCAAGGGAAAAGGAGTTAGAAATGATTGGGAAGCAGGGCTGCTGGCAAATTGCAAATTACATATTTCTAACTATGATATTAACTATGCTGATCTTTTCCAAGGGGCAGAATTACATAGTGGTTAATAATAGTATTAATAATAGTATTAGTTGTTAATAATCATGTTAGATTGCCGGGCTCAGATCTTGGTTCTGCTGCTTACTAGCTGTGTGTCTTTGGGAAAGGGGCTTAAGCTCTCTCTGGCTCTGTTTTCTGATCTGCAAAATACAGGTAAGAATAATATCTCACAGAATTATTGTGACAAATTTCTTAGAGCAGTGCTAGCGTGTAGTAAATGATCAACAAGATATAGGTACTATGAACTATTATTATTCAATAGACCATTGAGATAACTTATGTTCTATTGCTATTTTGAACTGTTGATCTGAAACAGGCAGCCACATTTCCTCAGGGAATGACCTTTGCAAAATGTGACCAAGGATGTAGTGAAGGGAGGTTGGGATTTGTTGAGGATGGAGTTTCTGCAGGAGAGGTGGTGGCCATAGAGAGAGGTACCAGGTCTGGATGTGATTGTTTCAGATAGAATGTGCACATGAACTCCCTGACACAATGAAGGATGTGCCACCACTCAGCTCTCTATGTGCGGAGCTGCACAGAAATCTAAAAGAACTCTGCTTCTCCTCTGGTTTTGCTTTGTAGGGGGAGAAGGCAGCCGTGTCTGAAGCCAGGCCGATGATGACCGTGGTGGTTGGTGCTTGCCCAAGCCCTCCTTTACACTCTTATCCCCTCCTTCCTCACTGTGACTCTGTCTCTGCTCAGTCAACACAACCGGAAGTTTCATTCCAGGAGCCCTGGTGGTGCAGAGGTAGGACCAGAGGGTTTTGAGATTTTACCAAACTTTTTTTTTTTTTGGAAATACAAAATTTTATTTTATATTATTATTTTTTTAATATGAAATTTATTGTCAAATTGGTTTCCATACAACACCCAGTACTCATCCCAACAGGTGCCCTCCTCAATGCCCATCACCGACTTTCCCCTCCCTCCCACCCCCCATCAACCCTCAGTTTATTCTCAGTTTTTATGAGTCTCTTAGGTTTGGTTCCTTCCCTCTCTAACTTTTTTTTCCCTTCCCCTCCCCCATGGTCTTCTGTTAAGTTTCTCAGGATCCACATAAGAGTGAAAACATATGGTATCTGTTTTTCTCTGTGTGACTTATTTCACTTAGCATAACACTTTCCAGTTCCATCCATGTTGCTACAAAAGGCCATATTTCATTCTTTCTCATTGCCAAGTAGTATTCCATTGTGTATATAAACCAGAATTTACCAAACTTTTTTTACCTATAAAAAGTGCCTTTCTCCCCCTGTGCCCCACCATTTCAGGCACTTAGTATTCTCACCACCTCCCTCTGACAAACAGAGCAACAGTGGGTTTGATAATCAATTATTTTATACTTTAGAGTGATTTTTCTTTTACTGAATTTTGAGATACTGGGAAGTGAAACATTTTAGAGCTACGGAGGCAATGGTGGCAGATCTGTGCGGTATTGACGAAGTCTTTCCTGGACCTTCTGGGCTTCCCACAGGTGTCCCCTGGGGCTGTCAGTCCAAACCAAGGGGCCAGTGGGTGCAGATGTTCATTCTTCCCTTCTAAATGCCAAAGGCAGCTAGCAGGTGTGAGACGATGGTATGGGACAGAACCTGTGTTTTTTTCTATCTTGCTTCTGTCTAGAATAGAAAAAAGATCACCTGAACAAAATGGAGGGGAGTTTGGAGAAGAAATAAAGAGTAGGATATAGTGTGTGAGACTTAGCTCTTCCTTTGCCCAGACTGAGTGTGAGGGATGGTGATTTTTTGTGTGTCAGAGAGGGATTGATGTATTTTCTGAATAAGGCCTTGATCAGCATGGCTGGCCGTATTTATAGCACATTCTCTGTAAGTGAATGTTTCCAATATCAATGAACAGTCCACTTTGCAGGTGTGGGCACGCCAGAGCTGAGAGGACATGGGCCTCCCTGTCTTAGTGTCTCCACGGGAACTTTGTGCCCTATAGGGAGGCACTCTGGTGCTATGAAGGCATGTCTTGGCATAAGTATTGGAGAAACTCAGCCTCCCAAGTTTGCCTTAGCCTAAAAGTGGCCTGAGAGGGCATTTGTGGAAGTCTAGCGACCCCTGTCGCAAGAACAGTGTTCTTGCCTGTCTTCCTCTTCACCACCCTGGTCCAGTCACTTTTCCAATTCTGTCTCCAGGAGGATTTAAGTCTCGCATATTGATTTTCCGCTGTTGTATGTGTCCATTCTGGACTCTAAATCACACGTTTCTTCTTAGGTGGCCTGTCTCCATTCGTTCCTTGACACTTCCCCAGAGCGATTTTCAGGGTCATGGTCGTTTCCCAGTCTGTCAGCTCTTTACCTGCAGTGTTCTGGGATCTCTCTGCCTGCTCCCTCAGGTCCTTTCAGTCACTCAGCATTGACCCCGTTTCCTGACTGAGCGTCTGGGCTTCGACTTTGTGATGATTTCCTTCAGCGTCCCCTCCTCCTTGGTGTGCTCGGCAGCTTCATGTCTAACACACCACGTCTCCAGTTCTCTGCTTATTGGTTGCTGGTAGGACCCACCACTCCTCTTTAACTGAAGCTAGAGTTTTGGATCATGGAATTATACCCTTAGAATTTCAGTGGGATTTGTGAGGTAACTATCTCCTCACCTGACTGAAACCGGGCTTTTCCTGAATGACCCTGCTGTCCAGCTGTTCCCGTGGGTGTACCCCTCTCTCTCCGCTGTGCGTGGCCTGGGCTTTCTGCTCCTTGTGTGGCTTCTTTCAACAGCCACACCTCCACTCATACACATACACTCCGCCCTCTTACCATCCTCATTTTTGGCTCAAGTAATCTTCTTGCCCTATAACCATATTCAATGAGAATGTTGGCACCTCTCTCTTGCCTCCCTGACTTTTGTCATCATTCTGGAAAACTTCCACATTGGTGACACATCTGAATCCTTTGTTTCTTATACCCCATCGATTCCCACCTCCACTCAGCTTCAGCCACCCATTGAAATGGCCACACCTCAGACCTTGTCACCACCCATAATCGTTCCATCTCTGAAGCCATGAACCATGAAGTTCCAATTATTGATCTCAAAGCACAGCTTTCTTTTTTAAAAACATGTATTTATTTGTTGTGAGAGAGAGCACGCATATGCGCGCGCGCACACACACACACACACACACACACACACACACACACACACACAAACGCGGGAGGAGCAGAGAGAGACAATCCCAAGCAGGCCCTGCGCTGTCAGCACAGAGCCCAATGTGGGGCTCAATTCTCACAAACTGTGAGATTGTGACCTGAGCTGAAATTGAGTCCGAGGCTTAACTGACTGTGCCACCCACGTGCCACTCACAGCACAGCTTTCTAGCTGTGACTCCCAGGTTCCCACTAAGCCTGTTCTTAAAAAGTGGTCTGTATTTTTATTTTGAGCAATTGCATACTTGCCTCCTAGAATTGATACTAATAAGCATTATGTCATATTTGCTTCAAGTCTTAATCGAATGAATAAAACAATAAAGGTACATTTAAGTCTTTCCTGGGGATCTCCTCCCAGCTTCTTTTTTTTTTTTTAAACATTTATTTATTTTTGAGACAGAGAGAGCACATGAACAGAGGAGGGTCAGAGAAAGAGGGAGACACAGAATCCGAAACAGGCTCCAGGCTCTGAGCTGTCAGCACAGAGCCCAATGCGGGGCTCGAACCCACGGACCGCAAGATCATGACCTGAGCCGAAGTCGGACGCCCACTGACTAAACCACTCAGGCACCCCTCCTCCCAGCTTCTAATCTGCCCTCCTCCTCAGAAACAACCATCTCATGAATTGAGTGAATGTGTGTGTATATGTATAAAATGTAATATTGTTTTTTGTTCCTGTACATAAGTTGCAACTTGATTTTCACTCAATGTTATGTTTTTGAAAAATCTACAGATACGTAACAAGTAGTCCATTACTTCTGAGTGTTCCATAGCATCCCAGTGTAAGAATAGAGTGCGATTTATTTGTCCATTTTCCAACTTCATCAGCACAAAGAGTGCTGCATTAACACCCTTGTAAATAGCTTCCTGCACAGGACAGTCAGTGCGGCGCTGTGGCTGTATGGGACCTCTATGTGCATCTGAAAGGCTTCCTCTTTGCATGGACCTAGTCCTCTGAGCATACAGCTTGGCAAACGGAAGGGTCTGAGTGAAGAGAAGAGTTCTTGGGTGGGTGTAGCTTTCTGTTCAGGATGCATGGATTGTTAAGGGTGTATGGATTGAGTTTCTTGGACTTGCTCCCTCTGGGCACCTCTGGACAGGGGACAGATCACATAGCCATCTTTGGTGCCATGAGTTAAGAACAAAAACTTTAGAGGGGTGCCTGGGTGGCTCAGTTAAGCATATGACTCTTGATTTTGGCTCAGGTCATGATCTCACAGTTCGTGGGTTTAAGCCCCATGTTGGGCTCTGCACTGACAGCATGGAGCCTGCTTGGGATTCTCCCTCTCTCTCTCTCTCTCTCTCAAAATAAATAAATAAACATTAAAGAAAAAGAACAAAAACTTTATAGAGTCACACTGTTGTGGTTTAGATGTTAGCTTTTGTAGATTCTCAGCACCTGGATCCTCAGCTGGTTAAGTGTACGACTCTTGTTTTTGGCTCAGGTCATGATCTTGAGGTTCAGGAGTTCAAGCCCCACATTGGGCTCTGTGCTGACAGCACAGAGTCTGCTTGGGATTCTCTCTCTTTCTTCCTGTCTTCTGCCTCTCCTGCACTCATGTACTTTCTCTCTCTCTTTCTCTCTCAAGATAAATAAATAAAAATGTGCTAGCTATTGTGACTGTAGCAAACTACTTAATCTCTGTGCTCATCAGTAAATTGGGAATATGGAATTCTTTCTCTCATGGGTTATATAGTAAGGGTTATCAAGAGGATTATATATAGTGGCTTTTAGCATACAGTAAGTTTTACATAAATGTTGGATATTCCTTTAAGGTATAACAGCAGGAGTACAGCTATTGGTTGGGAGGGTATGCACTTTTTAAATACACCTGTTCTTTATCCCATCTCTATTTTTTAAGTTTTTATTTTATATCTAGCCTGGATCCCTAATCACACTTTTGAGACTGTGGGCCTCTGTCATGTTATAGTGCATTGGGATTGTTCTTGGCAATGGGAAAACATCCCAAAGAGGAGCAGACAAGTCACCCAGGCCACTCCCCAAAGTGGGTAGAAGGAAAGGATTGGATTAAGGGTGCAGTAAGAGTGGCCCCCTCCTGCCAGGCATGACGACCCTCCTTATCTATTTTTTTTTTTATTAAAAAATTTTTTTTTCAACGTTTATTTATTCTTGGGACAGAGAGAGACAGAGCATGAACGGGCGAGGGGCAGAGAGAGAGGGAGACACAGAATCGGAAACAGGCTCCAGGCTCTGAGCCATCAGCCCAGAGCCCGATGTGGGGCTCGAACTCACGGACCGCGAGATTGTGACCTGGCTGAAGTCGGACGCTTAACCGACTGCGCCGCCCAGGTGCCCCGACGACCCTCCTTATCTAGAGAGGGCCCTTTGAGAGATGTCTCAGATAACAGTAGTGAGTGGGCTGAGCTCATTTTCTTCCTCTAAATTCCTTCCACCCCCACCTCCTCATGCACACACTCCTTCAGCCAGCAGTCTGATACACGTTTGTTATTAACAGCTATCAATTTGTTATTACCAGCTGCTTATTGCCTGTTACTTTATTCTTGCTGCTAATTTTCCCACATTATACTTCTCTCATTTTCTTTAGTCTTGTTGCCAGAAAATACCCCTATATTCTTAATTCTTTCTTAGAATACTCCCTGCAACCCCTTGTTCTACCAGAACTCTGGTTTCCCTTTGATGATCCTGATTTCCTTCACTCTACAAAGTGGAGCCTCTCTAGTCCTGGTGGGGTCAGTGTGGGCTAGTGGATGGATTGAGAGTGAGTTTTGCGGTCAGTCACACTTGAATTCAGACCTGAACTCCATCACAGGCAGACTGTGTGTCCTTGGCCTCATGATAATTTATAAAAATCTCAGTTTGCAAACCTTGATTTAAGGATCTCTGCTCCAAAGAGTTGTGAGGTAAAAAAAGGGATACGTGACCTCACACTGATACATGGCTTCTAGTATATTCCATATTGTTATTTACTTTTACCCAAAAAGTTGGGGCTACTAGCAAGCCCATCTTTACTACAGTAATTGGAATGTAGAGGAAAATTTGGCTGTAACTTTATCCCTCTCGTCACACACATGCAGTTTGGGCTGAGGAGAGGTCCTGTACAGCTCTTTCCTTTCCTCCCATACCTGTAACCCTCACTAGGGATCATGAAGTGTCCGTGGTTAGAGCCTTCACTTTCCCTTGCACCTGCCCTGCCAGTTCCAAGCCCAGGGATTAATTTTATGACTATTATTCTAAATTCACTTTCTGCTATATTGTTTAAATCATTTTTGATCAGTTCGTTAGCTGTTGTTATTTCCTGGACGTTTTTCTGAGGGGAATTCTTCCGTTTAGTCATTTTGGATAGTCCCTGGAGTGGTGTGGGACTGCGGGGCACTTCCCCTGTGCTGTCTTGAATAACTTGCGTTGGTGGGCGTGGCGGCAGTCAGACCTGATGTCTGCCCCCAGCCCACCGCTGGGGCCACAGTCAGACTGGTGTGTGCCTTCTCTTCCCCTCTCCTAGGGGCGGGATTCACTGTGGGGTGGCGTGGCCCGTCTGGGCTACTTGCACACTGCCAGGCTTGTGGTGCTGGGGATCTGGCATATTAGCTGGGGTGGATCGGCAAGGTGCATGGGGGTGGGAGGGGCAGGCTCAGCTTGCTTTTCCTCCAGAGATCCGCTTAGGGAGGGGCCCCTCTTCTGTGGGCCTCTCGTCTGCGCTTGGCTCCGGAGACTCCGTTCTGCTAGAATCGTCTTCTGGCGGTTTTCTGGGTTATTTAGGCAGGTGTAGGTGGAATCTAAGTGATCAGCATGAGGCATGGTGAGCCCAGCGTCCTCCTATGCCGCCATCTTCCCAGGATCTCTCTGCCCTGCCAGTTCCAAACCTGCAGTTAACCTAACTCCATTTTCTCTGCTGCTCCTGCCAGGCTATTGAGTGTCAGCAGGTATCATATACTATGGTGTGTTAGCTGCTGCTGCACATTTGTGATGTGCAGCCTTATCTAAGCTCTGAAAACTGCCCAGCAGTCTGTTTTCTGGTTCCTGGTTGGTGCCCTTTGTCAGACCCTCAACAGGTATTTCACACTGTTTCTGCTTTTTTCAAGTCTCCCTCCCTCCCCCATCTTCCTTTTAGATCACTTCACCTCTTCCTATGTTAAGGTGGTGGAGTAATTGAATAAACATTAGGAGTCCAGTCTGGAGAAGACTGTTTCCTTGAATAAATGACACTGCAGACATTGAAAGGAAAAAAAATCACAAATCACCAAGGCTACATTTAGTGTGTTTATGTGGAAAAAGAGTGGTTTCCCCACAGGATTTTCATGCTTGTAGATGTTAGCATTGCAGACATCAAGAAGTTTTTTTATGTTAGGGAGTTAGAACTTTACAGGAAAGGGCTCCAGGCTTCATTGATTTTGAGAGACTAATTCTAGGTAGAATATTCTTCCTTATTTTTAGCTTATCTCAGGGTGTAAAGACCTTTTTTCCTCTCCATCTGAGGGACCTGGTCGGCTTAGTCATAACTGTGGCTGGTTAAGGAGTTGGTTTTCTTTCTCCATAGGGGCCAATGGATATGAATTCTAAATTCCACTCTTCTGAAAGGAAAGCAGTAGATCACAGACCATTCAAATGCAGTTTGCTGGGCCTCATCGGCTAGAAGTTTTGATGCCCTGGGTGTGGGGTGGAATCCAAGAATTTTCCTCAGCCAATTCTGATGCAGCTCATCCTAGGACCCCTTTTTAGAACATTGACATAGTTATGTCTTCACTTATTTTTTATCTCCTTTTTGCCTCAGAAGTGTGAGGTGCCCTGTTCCTTTTCAAGACTGATTTCTCTGTATGTGCTTTTGATTCCATTTTGTCACTTCTTCTCAGTCCTTGGGCCAGCAGTGAATCCCTCTCTCTGGTACTGACTGTCTCACAGTCTCCTTCCCCTTGGCTTATAGATATTATTCATCTGGTAAATTTTTATTTAGTTTCCAGCATACGGTTTAATTGCCTTCTTTGCTGCTTCTCTCCTCCTGTCTATTCTTCTCTTTACCACCCTACGTCTTGAAGGGATCTTTCTTTTCCACACTGATTTTTAATAATAATTACAACCACCATAACAACAAGTGGTAAATAAGAATAGCCACTAACATATGCTCATTGATTACTATGTACTGGACACTTTTCTCTCGGGTTTCTTTTTTTAAAGTTTATTTATTTATTTTGAGAGAGAGCACACACCTGCACGTGCACGTGTGTGGGTGAGAAGGAGAGAGAGAGAGAGAGAGAGAGAGAGAGAGAGAGAGAGAGAGAGAATCACAAGCAGGCTCTGCACTGCCAAGCATGGAGCCTGATACTGGGCTTGAACTCATGAACCATGAGATTGTGACCTGAGCTGAAACCAAGAGTCAGATGCTTAACTGACTGAGCCACCCAGGTGCCGCTGGACCAGACACTCTTCTAATTGCTTTACATATATTGACTTTGTAGCTGATATTCCACATTTCAGTTATAAAATATTAGGACCTGATTCTGGACTGTTTATTCAGTTATATTGATCTGCATTATGTACTCTTCTACCAATACCCTACCATTTTATTTACTATAACTTTATTAACTACGTTTTATGTTCATGCCCATTACTTACTGGAATTCTTTTTGGTTCTGGGACACCACTTTCTTCTGCTTCTCTCCTTCCTTTGATTCATCTTTATCAATGTGCTTCACTGGGTTTTCTTTTCTGCTTACTTCAACTCCATTTATGCCCATTAGAGCTTGCCTCCAGCTTGCTTTTCCTGCTACAGTTCCCAATACTCTCTTTTTGCCCTACATGCGTGAGCCAGAGACACCTGCTCTTTGGTCCCCAGCATACTATTTCCTTGATAACTTTGCATGGAGTTCCCCTTCTCTGCTGTAAAGTCTGGCAGTATTGCAACAGTGGATTTGTCCCAGCTCTGTGCCTCAGAGCACCTGCTGATTTAAGACCTTCAACACTTGGAATGCTCAAGCTTTGTAGATAAGGACCAAGCAGCAGCCAGGAAAGCTGCTCTGGGATAGTTCATCCACGGGGTAGAACACACAGGGCGAAGGAATCAGAGAGCATAGGAGTAGGTAGTGGGACAGGGAATTCTGGGTGTTGGGGGCAGTGGCTATAAGATCTTTGTCTTTTAAAGAGTGTAACACTGTGGGTGGTTGTTTCTAATTAGTCCACAGTGAACTTCAAATGAGGCATACCCTAAGGAGGACAAGGTCAGAAATGCCACCCCCTGGAATGGAACTTAATGAGGACTATTAAATGTGATGAGATAAATAAATGTGAGGACATGAGTTATCTGCAGCAGGGAACCTCCCTTGGAAATTGTTTCTAAGTGTGTTGCTGATGAGTGAGGGTATTTCTCAAGTGTCCCTCAAGGTCATTAAGTATCCTTGTATTGAGGGCAAGAAAAGGGGAGTCAGGATTATTATTAGTTGGTGTATCTTCCGCAGTGCCCAGAAGAGGGAGCTGTTCTGGTTTGAGGTATCTGTATAGTTGGACCTTGAACAACACAGGTTTGAACTGCACTGCTCCACTTATGTGTGCATTTTTTGGGATAAATATAGTACAGTACTATTAAATATATTTTCTCTTTTTAATGATTTTGTTAACATTTTCTCTAGCTTACTTTATTGTAAGAATGTTGTTATATAATACATATACAAAATATGTGTTATTTGAATGTTTATGTTATTGGTAAGGCTTCTGGTCAACAGTAGGTTGTTAGTAATTAAATTTTTGGATGAGCCAGAAGTTATATGCATATTTTCAGCTGTGCTTATTGGGGGGAGGTCAGCGTGCCTAACCTGCTTGTGGTTCAGGGGTTAACTGTAGTTGTTTAAAGAGAAATATTACTAGCGTGGAAGATGTGTTTGTCAGACAGATCTGGTTCTCAAACCTGGCTCTACTAATGTAAGGAACTCACTTCACCTTTCCTTTTTAATAAAAGGAATATAAAAAACCTCTAGTCATAAGGTTGTAATGAGAATGAAACTAAGCTATAAATAATATATTTAATAATACATATAAAACACATACTTTAATATTCCCAGCTCACATGGTACTCAATAAAGATGTTAATTTCGTACTCTTTTCCCTTTTAGGGAAAATTGTTAAAATCACCAGGTTACCATAACATGATAGGGCAACCTTTTGAGAATAAAACTCTTTTGCTCTTGAGCTCATTTAACAACCTCTGATAATCTCTTAAATGAATCTATCCAATGGGAGGGGATATCCTGTGGTGGACAACTGTTTCCTGTTTGCAATGCATGTGTATTTTGTAGTTAGTGAATTAGATCCTTAAGGCTTTGTTTAGTATGAATCTGTCTCTCAGAGCTTGGTTACATCTGAGTGTACAGAAAAAAAAAATCAACTTTCTTCATCTTCAGAAGTGAGGTCCAGACTCTGGACAAGGTATTGAGACCCTATTAGATACTGCCTGAAACAATTACCTCACCCTTTTCTACCCTTTAGATTCTGTGGTTCTAACAAAGAGAAGAGAGACACATGAAAAATGGGCTTAGCTATACAACTAGGCATTTGCGTGAAATTTGTTTTCTCTTACTAGAATAATGTTTTTGCTCCTGAACTCTTGAAATTTGGAAGAGGCAAAGAATAAGGTTGGGCTGTTGCCTGGAAAAGCGGTCTGGGTTTGGCCATCATTCTTGTAGGCTCAGGTAGGATGCGCTCATGTTGCAGAGTTGATTAGACTCAGGAAAGCTGTTTCTTTGTAACTAAACTCACCAGGGACTGAAGTATGAAAACCAGAATGTCAAGAGGGAACCAGAAAGTCAGAAATGTACTGCCAGAAACACTAGGTGTCTATATTAGTGAATGGATAGTGAATGCTTTCTCTTTTTGGGAAAATTACAGGAAACCAAAATTTGCAGACAGCTCCCTGCTGAGTTTCAAGTTGAGCCAGAAAGTTGGTTGTATGATTCAGATGATGAATATCATCAGGCACTGATGTACTGATACATGTATTTCAACAGCTGGGACATGCTGGAGCAGATACGTCTGTGGGCTAGCTTGTCAGAGTACTTTCTTTCTTGAGCAGACCTTGATGGGCATTCTAACACTGATCTTTGGGCCCTCCTTTTTCTTGTAAAATAATTTGAGGTTTACAAGTTAAGTGTAGGGAGGGAATAATATAATCAACATTGTCTTGCTGAAGAAAACTTTTGGCTTTGTTATTCTTTTTTTTTAATTGAAAAGCAGTTAGGTTTTTTAAGTTGGAAGCAAGTTTTATTCTTTTTTTCTTTTTCTCTTTCTTTCTTTCAAGTTTCTATTTATTTATTTATTTGTTTAATATAACTTATTGTCAAATTGTCTTACATACACCCAGTGCTCATCCCAACAAGTGCCCTCCTTAATGCCCATCACCCACTTTACCTTCTCCCCCACCCCCTATCAATCCTCAGTTTGTTCTCAAGTTTCTACTTAAATTCTAGTTAGTTGTCACATAGTGTAATGTTGGTTTCAGGAGTAGAATTCAGTGATTCTTCACTTACATACAACACCCAGTGCTCATCAGGAATGCCTTCCTCAACACCCATCACCCTTCTCTCCAGAGATAACCACTATCCTGAATTTGGTGTTTCACATTCCCAAAAGGATTTTTATATTTACCAATTATGTACTAACCACAAACAATATATGGGATTGTTATATATGTTGTAAAGCTAAGTAAATGGTATACTATACACATATGTTTTACAACTATTTCACTCAATATTCTACTTTGGGGACTTGTCCATGTTGATACATATATCAAGTAGAAGCAGAAAACTTTTCCCTTCTTCCCTTCTAGGTTCCTTGGCTGCCCTACTAACTAAATTGACAGAAGACAGAGTAAGGTGAGAAAGATTTAATTTCATATATATGGGAGCCCCATAAAAATATGAGACTCAAAAGCAGTCAGGCAGTTGAGGCTTATATACCTACCATCCTGAGCTAAGGAGCCGCAGGTCTGGGGCTTCAGCGGGGAGGAAGGCAATTCACAGGAAGATGAGAAGAACAAATATGCCGTGCAGATCAAGTCTTTTTGGTATAAGAAGTTATCTCTGGTAATAGCTGTCTCCTGGGACAGATTTCAGTTGGTAGTATGTAAGTATCTAGGAATTTGTCCATTCTGTCCAGATTGTTCAGTATTGGCATATAATTTTTCAGTATTCTCTTATAATTGTTTGTATTTCTGGGGTGTTGGTTGTGATCTCTCCTCTTTCATTCATACTTTTATCTGCTTGGTTCCTCTCTTTTCTTTTTGAGAGGTTTGGCTAGGGGTTTATCAATTTTGTTTATTCTTTCAAAAAACCAGCTTTTAGTTTCATTGGTCTGTTCTGTGTTTTTTTTTGTTTGTTTCTGTATTATTTATTTCTGCTCTAATTTTTATAATTTCCTTTCTTCTGCTTTGGCTTTTATTTGCTGCTCCTTTTCTAGCTCCTTTAGGTTGGAAAGTTCGGCTGTGTATTTAGGACCTTTCTTGCTTCTTGAGATAAGCCTGAATTGCAATGTGTTTTCCTCTTAGGATTGCCTTTGCTGCATCCCAAAGGGTTTGGATTGTTGTGTTTTCATTTTCATTTCCTTCCATGTATTTTTTAATTTGTTATTTAATTTCCTGGTTGACACATTCATTCTTTAGTAGGATGTTCTTTAACCTCCATGTTTTTGAGGGCTTTCCAAATTGTTTTCTTGCGGTTGATTTCAAGTTTCATAGGGTCGCGATCTGAAAATATGCATGGTATGATCTTGGTCTTTTTATAACTATCGAGGGCTGATTTGTGACACAGTATGTGATCTGTTCTGGAGAATGTTCCATGTGCACTGGAGAAAATGTGTATTCTGCTGCTTTAGAATGAAATTTTCTGAATATATCTGTTAAGTACATTTGGACCAGTGTGTCATTCAAAACCATTGTTTTCTTGTTGATCTTTTGCTTAGATGATGATCTGTCCATTGTTGTAAGTGGGACATTAAAGTCTTCTATTATTATCAATTAATTTATTTGTGGTTAATTGATTTACATATTTGGGTGTTTTTCATGTTGGGGGCATAAATATTTACAAGTGTTAGGTCTTGATGTATAGACCCCTTAATTATGATATAATGCCCTTCTTTGTCTCTTGTTACAGATTTTGTTTTAAAATCTAGTTTGTCTGATATAAGTATGGCTACTCCAGCTTTCTTTTGACTTTGGTCTCCATTAGCATGATCGATGGTTCTCCATTCCCTTACTTTCAATATCAGTTATAGAATTTTTAAAATTCATCCTGACTATAGGTCTATGATCTCTGCAGCTAGGGTTTCTCTGGTGTCTTCTATGCTTTTTTTCAAACCCAGCTAGTAGTCTCATGACTGCTGTTCTGAATTCTTGTTCAGATATATTGTATATTTGTTTGAGCAAGTCCCTGGCTGTGATTTCTTCTTGACCTCTCTTTTGGGGAGAATTCCTCTGTCTTGTCATTTGGCTATGTTTTTTTGTTTTTTGTTTTTTGTTTTGTTTTGTTTTGTTTTGTTTTTTGTCTTTGCATGTTTTAAAAGCTTGTTATGTGTCCTTCACCTGAGAGTACTACTATGTTAGAAAGGGGTCATACACTGTCTAGGGCCAGCACTCCAGGAAGTGTTTCTGGTGTATGCTGTGTGTGCTCTGCTGTTATGTTCTGGCTTCTCTTTCCCACTGGTCAGTCCTCTGCAGAGCTCCTCCTTATTTGCAGTGGTGAAATGTTTGGGACTTTAAGTTGGTGTGCTTTGATTTGTTTGTTGAAGTAATCCTGGGAAAAGAAAGAGGGAGTAGCTTGATTCCATTAGGAACAGGAACAGAAAAAAATCAAACAGGGAATCAAAAAACCATAAGGCTGATTCCAAGGAAAAATAAAAAAAAAAAAAAAAAAAGAGGAAAAAAAAGCAGAAGGAAAAAAGAAAAGGATAAAAAAGCCTGATTCAAAAAGAAAAAAAAAAAGGAAGGAAATGACAAAAACCTAATTAGAGACTATGAACCTGATTCCAAAAGAAAAAAAGAAAATGGTAAAAATGAAAAAAAGAAAAAAAAGAAAAAAGTTTTCTGTTGGTGCCTGGGGGTGGTGGTGGCTGTGCTGGCTCAGTGTCAGTCTTGCCCCAATAAATAAACAGTTGCCAGGCATGGTGGGGCAGGGTTTGGTGTAAGTGGGTCCTACTTTACTGGGGGCTGCTGTGTTGATCCCACCGTGTTGGTGTTGGGGAGAAATGGCTCCACCCCAATCTCTAGTCATCAGCTGGGGACCTCAACCCCTGCTGTTCAGGCAGCCCTCCAGGATTAGTGGGGGAAGTCACCTCGCCCTGTGCCAAAACTATCTTGCATTTTTTTTACATTTTTTCTTTGGTGCATGTGTGGGATTCAAAACCTAAAATCTTAAGGACCCGGCACTTGGTGCGCAGCTGGGATTCAAAATCCAAAGTGATAAGTGACCGGCATGGCATGGATCCACTCCCTTCCTCTGGAGTAGAGTCTCTCTGTCCTGCTGATGAAAGGCCTTTGGCTGGCACCTGCAGGGTCTTTTGTCCTTGGGGAGGCAATAAATCCTCTTCTAAGAGGAAGGGGACTGTTCTCTCCCTGTGCATCCCAGAGATTGCTACACCACACTATGCACTCTGGGGCTAGCTCCCTCCTCCCCAGGAGTGCACGCCATGGCTCCACTCCAGAGAAAATTGCACACTTCCAAAGCTTCCAGGTTGGAGCTCCAAAATCTGTTTGCAAAAAAGAATTGGGACACTCAGTATTTCCAGCTCCCCAGTCCGTGGTCCAGAGAGGTTTTCCTCTTGTGCTAACTCGATGCTGCACTTTCTCAACCCCTCTCTTCTCTCCCTTTTGTGTCTCCACAGAAAGTGTTTCCTCCCCTCCACAGCTCCGGCATTTTCTCTTCCCCAATTCATGTCTATGCACTTTGCATCTGCCAAGCTGTCTCCCTCCAACTGTGGAGATCCTTCTGCTGTTCCGCAAATCTATTTTCTGTGTGTTCCAAGTAATCTGACCTCAATACAGCTGTGTTTGAGGAATGAGAAAAACCCAAGGTCCCCTTACTTCTCCTTCATCTTAACTCTTCCTCCTGTGTTTCTTGTTTAAGACTTCAATCTACTTTGAAGTCATAAAAATACTGTCCTGTATTTTCTTTATTGTTTAAAAATTTTTGGCTTATCACACTTTAGGTCTTTATTTGGAACTGATTTTGTGTATGGCATATGAAATGGAGATATAATTTTTTTTTCACATGGAAAACTAATGATCTTGGCACTATTTGTTGAATGGTTTGTCTTTTCCCACTGAAATGCAGAGTCATTACTAATATAAGTCAAGTATGCATGGGTCTGTTTCTGGATCTTCCACTGTTCTATGTGTCTGTTCTTATAATAGTTCCACACTGCCCTGAATAATGTAACTTTGTAATATTTTGATATCTGATAAGATGACATTCCTTCTCCTTATTTAAAAATTGTCCTGGACATTTTTAATTCTTTGCTCTTCTATATAAATTTTAGAATTAGTCAAGTTTCACAAAAAGCCTTGTGGAGACTTTAAACAAAATCAACTTTATTGAGCTGTAGTTTTCATATGATAAAGTTCATATGTAATTTATGCACTGTGTAGAATAATTCCCATTACTTTTGGCTCCCTTGTGTTCCTCTTTCTAGCCAGTTATTAAGTTCATAAGTTCTCTCATTCTGAGTTAACCACTGACCTACATTCTGTTTTTCTATTTGTTTTTAGTAACTTTCATATAAATGGAATCATATTGTATGTACTCTTTTGTGTTTAGCTTTTCTTTTTAAAGTTTTTATTTATTTTGAGAGAGTGCAAGCAGGGGAGGGGCAGAGAGAGAGAGAGAGAGAGAGGGAATCCCAAGCAGGCTCATTGCTGTGAGTGTGAAGCCCGTCATGGGGCTCAATCCCACAAACCATGATATCGTGACCTGAGCCAAAACCAAGATTTGGACGCTTAACTGACTGAGCCACCCAGGTGTCCCTGTGTCTAGCTTTTTTTGATCAATATAATGTTTTTGAGGTTAATCCATATCATGTTTGTTAATTCTTTTTTCCTTCCTAAATAATGTTTCATTGTATGACAATACCACAATTTGTTTATCTATTCATTCGTTGGTGGACATTTGGGTTGTTTCAGGTTTTGGGCTGTTATTAAAGCTTTTATGAACATTCATGTAAAAATCTTCATGTGGACATACGTTTTAATTCCACCTAAGATCAGAGTTGATGGGTGATATAGTCAGGTATATTTTACCTTGTAAGAAATTGCCACACTATTTTCCAAAGTGACTGTGTCATTTTATTTTTTCACTTGTTACATCTACACTTGGTGTTGCCAGTATTTTTAATTTTGGCCATTCTAATGGGTGTACAATAGCATCTCATCATTCATTCGTTCATTCATTTTGAGAGAGAGAATGTGAGCAGGGGAAAGACAGAGAGAGAAGGAGAGAGAGGATCCCAAGAAGGCTCTGTGTTGTCAGGGAGCCTGACTCAGGGCTCAATCTCATGAACTGTGAGATCATGATCTGAGCTGAAATCAAGAGTTGGATTCTTAACCAGCTTAACAGGTATCCCTCGTGATGTTTTAAGATGTTGTTGACTAATAACAT
Source organism: Acinonyx jubatus (assembly GCF_027475565.1). NCBI lineage: Eukaryota > Metazoa > Chordata > Mammalia > Carnivora > Felidae > Acinonyx > Acinonyx jubatus. The sequence goes on from NC_069381.1 coordinate 104,988,398, forward strand.
TGAACATATTTTTATGTGCTTATTGGCTATTTGTGCATCTTTTTTTTTTTGGTGAAATGTCCATTCAGATCTTTTGCTCATTCTTAAATCGAGTTGTTTATCATTAAATTTTAAAATTCTTTGTCTATTCTGGGTTGTTTGTGAAGGACAAGACCATGGAAAATAGCTATTTGAGTTAATTTCTAGTTTGACTACCTGTGTGTGAGAAGTAAAACAAAGCAGAGATGAGACAGACTTTAGTATATGATCATCATAATTTGCTGTCAATTTTAATGATATCCAGTAATTTGAATCCAAAGACTTGAAACAAATATATTATAGTCAAATCAAGGAGCAATATAGCAGTGGTAGATAGTCTTCCTTTCCATCTGGGCATAAATGATATTTTCCTACACTGAAAGACCAATGAACTACAAAAGTAGTTTGGAGACAGTATATTTCCATGCTATTGCTCTTCCTTTTTTAACCTGGAGCAAATCCTTAGGAGGAGGGGGCAAGAGCTTTATTGCTGAAACCAAGTTAGAGTCCACATTTGTATCCTTTAATCATGAAAATATCCATCCCTGCTCTTTAAGAAAGAATGCTTTTATTCACTGGTGAGGGAGAAGCTCCTAGTGCCACTTTTTAATGCCATTTGTTAGCTTATTGATGAAAGATTTACCCAAAAATAGGGTCTTGGTGGTTTTGATGGGCAAAGAAACTACCAACGCGTACTTTTCCTTTTAGGATCTCTCCATTCCATCACCATCCAATGTGGGGAGCACCAAAAATTATGATCCATGTTTCTGTAAGAGAGGCTTTGGATCCAGAACTGGTAATGCATTTCTAATACTTTGTTCTTTAGGGGTGAAAGTTTGGCTTTGGCATCTTAAAATGACTAATGAGCTCTTGAAATGATATCTCAACTAAACCCCGTGCTCCTCATATGCTTTGTATTATTCTTTCAAATGTAGTCCCACACATAATTTGTTCAACTCAGTATTTCCTAACAAAGTGCTCACATATCCTACATTCTCTGAGGGAACCTTAATAACAAGGAATAGAGTACAGTTACGTGTTTAGAAGAAGAAACAGATACACCCACTTTTAAAAGAAGTTTTATAATGAATTGCTTATCTGTAACAGTGCTGTATTTCTTAAATGGCTACTTGAATGAATTTCACTTCTATTTATTATTTATCCTTAGAATTGGCACGCTGCTCTTGGATATATTCATACAGTGGTGTGCTGCTGTGGAAATTATGGGAACTTGGGCCGGTACTTCCCCCTGCACAGTTATCTCCTCCTCTTTTATAACAGTAGTCACCTTGTCTGTTATCCTCCTTGCAAATTAACAATGTATTGGTAGTGTTGGATCTAGACTGTCCAAAAGAGGGTATCAATTGTCCAGAGCTACAATTCGAGGAGCTTTCTACTTGTCTGCAACTGCTTCCTGATTGCCCTTCATTACAGTTTGATTCGATGAAGCCAGATTCCCATGGACCTTGGCTCCATCCTTGGCTTTGTTGCATACATGTTCTTGATTGTCCATGAATACTCTCATATACATCAGGCCTACTACCTGATAGGCTGTAACACCTACTTCTTTCTTTTTGGCCGCACCCTGACCATTCCTGGCTATTTCTTCTTGATTGATTAGGGATTGAGCCCATATGGGGTCTGTTGTATTCATTATGAGTTCCACTTGAACTTGACCTATATCTCCCTTGTTGCTCATAGCTAGAACACTGACCAGATCTAGAACCACATTGTCCAGAGGTAGATGAGTGACATGAGCCATACCTATATTGCTCAGAGCTAGAACACTGACCAGATCTAGAACCACACTGCTCAGAGCTAGATGAGTGACATGGGCCAGACCCATATTGTTCAGAACTAGAACATTGACCTGAGCTAGATCTGTGTCGTCTACAGCTAGAAGATTGACCTGATCCAGACCAATGTTGTCCAGAGCCAAAAGACTGACCTGATCCGGACCCATTCTGGCCATAGCTAGACGACTGACTAGATCCAGACCCATATTGCCCAAAGCCAGAAGACTGCCCTGACCCAGACTCATGGTAACCATATCGAGAGGACTGACCTGAGCCAGATCTATGTTGGCCATGGCTAGAAGACTGTCCTGATCCAGATGCATGTTGCCTGCAGCTTGATGACTGTCCTGAAGCAGAACCATATTGTCCATAGCTAGAGGATTGACTTGAGCCAGAACCATGTTGACCATGGCCATAAAACTGTCCTGATCCAGACCTGTGTTGACCATAGCTAGAAGATTGACCTGATTCATAGGCATGTTGCCCAAAGCCAGAAGACTGACCTGATCCAGATGCATGCTGGCCATAGCTAGAAGACTGACCAGTTCTGGACCCATGTTGCCCAAAGCAAGAAGACTGACCTGATCCAGACCCATGCTGGCCATAGCTAGAAGACTGACCAGTTCTGGACCCATGTTGCCCAAAGCCAGAAGACTGACCTGATCCAGATGCATGTTGACCACAGCTTGATGACTGTCCAGAAGCAAAACCATGTTGTCCACAGCTAGAGGATTGACCATATCCAGATTCGTGCTGTGCAGAGCTTGATGACTGACCTAAGCCAGATCCATGCTCAGTGCCAGAAGACTCTCCTGAGCTATATTCATGTTGCCCAAAGCTAGAAGACTGACCTGATCTAGACCCATAATGCCCCAAACCAGAAGATTGGCCTGATCCAGACCCATGATAGCCATATCTAGAGGACTCACTTGAGCTAGATCTGTGTTGACCATAGCCAGAAGACTGTCCTGTTCCAGATGCATGTTGACCACATCTTGATGACTGTCCAGAAGCAGAACCATATTGTCCATAGCTAGAGGATTGAACTGATCCAGAACCATACTGACCATAGCCAGAAGACTGTCCTGATCCAGACTCATGATGACCAAGGCTAGAAGATTGACCTGATCCAGACCTGTGTTGCCCAAAGCCAGAAGACTGGCCTGATCCAAACCCATGTTGGCTGTGGCTAGAAGACTGACCTGATCCAGACCCATGGTGCCCAAAGCCAGAAGACTGACCTGATCTGGACTCATGATGACCATATCTAGAGGACTGACTTGAGCCAGATCTGTGTTGACCATGGCTAGAAGACTGTCCTGATCCAGATGCATGTTGCCCACAGCTTGATGACTGTCCTGAAGCAGAACCATATTGTCCATAGCTAGAAGATTGACTTGAGCCAGAACCATGTTGACCATGGCCATAAAACTGTCCTGATCCAGACCTGTGTTGACCATAGCTAGAAGATTGACCTGATTCATAGCCATGTTGCCCAAAGCCAGAAGACTGACCTGATCCAGATGCGGGTTGACCACAGCTTGATGACTGTCCAGAAGCAGAACCATGTTGTCCATAGCCAGAGGATTGACCATATCCAGATTCATGCTGTCCAGAGCTTGATGACTGACCTAAGCCAGATCCATGCTCAGTGCCAAAAGATTCTCCTGAGCTAGACTCATGTTGCCCAAAGCCAGAAGATTGACCTGATCCAGACCCATGATGGCCATACCTAGAGGACTGACTTGAGCCAGATCTGTGTTGGCCATAGCCAGAAGACTGGCCTGATCTGTGTTGGCTGTGGCTAGAAGATCGACTTGAGCCAGACCTATGTCGTCCATAGCTAGAAGACTCTCTTGACCCAGACCCATGTCTCCTGTGGCTAGAAGATCGACTTTGGCGAGACCTATGTCGTTCATAGCTAGAAGACTCTCCTGAACCAGACCTATGTCGGCTATGGCTAGAAGACTCACCTGAGCCATATCCATAGTGTCCACAGCTTGATAATTGTCCTGAAGTAGAACTATTTTGTCCATAACTAGAGGATTGACCTAAGCCAGACCCATGTTGCCCAAAGCCAGAAGACTGACCTGAGCCAAATCTATGTTGTTCATAGCCAGAGGACTGACCTGATCCAGATCCATGTTGTCCACAGCTTGATGACTCACCTAAACTGGATCCTGAGCTAGACTCATGGTATTTCTGACTAGAAGATTGATTAGAACCAGATCCATATTTTCCATAATTAGAGGAATGGCCTGACCAAGACCCTTGATTTTGTCTTCCACAACTCCCTGGATAACCACCTGAGTTGGATTCGTGATATTTTTGCCTAGAAGGATAACTGGAGCCAGAACCATATTGTCCATAGCTAGAAGACTGTCCAGATCCATGTTCTTTGTGACTGTGGTTAGAAGACTGTCCTGAGCCAGACCCATGGTGACCAGAGGCAGAAGACTGAACCGAGCCAGACCCATGCTTTTGTCTTCCATACCCTCCTGACTGATAACTAGAGCTGCTGCTATGTTTTCTCTGAGTAGAGGACTCATAGGAGCTTGAATGAGTTTTGCCATTGCTTATGGACTGGCCTGATTCAGACCCATATCCCTCATAACTTGAAGACTCTCTTGATTCAGAACTCTGTTTTTGTTGTCTACCAAGTCCCGATTGACCACTTGAATTGGATCTGTGTTGCCTCTGACCAGAAGAATGACTCTCAGATCTCTCTTGCTGATGAGAGCCATGCTTGTTTTTCTTACTATCCTTGAAGTGGCCTGAACTTGACTCTCTCCTTTCCCCAGAGCTTTGCCTGTGCTCTGAACTAGATAAGCCTCCTTGATGACCCATTCTTCTGGAGCTGGACCCAGGCCTGTGTTTAATCCTTCTTCTGGAGCCCCCAGAATAGGAATTATTCTCTTCTGTACTTGACCCTGAATGACCTTGCCTTCTGTCCTCCTCTTCTGTTTCATTCTGTTCCTCTTGGTACTGGTGACTGTGGTCTGTCTGCTTTGACCCTGAAGCTTGGCAGTAATCTTTGCCAATGATTTTATTACAAGCCTGAGCCAATTTGAATATCATCAGAAGATACTCAGTAAAATCCACTTTCTTGTCATGATCTTGATCCAGATTTTGCATGATGATATCTACAGTGTCTGGATCATCTGGATTCTGTATAGGAACAAGGTACAAGGGACAGCTATGTCACTGTGGACAACACACACCCAGCAATCCATTTGAAAGAAGACTGTAGAAATGTGAATGCTTGGCTTACTTAGGTGGAACTCAACCACCTAGTCCTTTAGGCTGGAGTGTTCTATCCTGAGCCAAAAGAAAGAAAGAAAAAGAAAAAAAGAAAGAAAGAAAGAAAGAAAGAAAGAAAGAAAGAAAGAAAGAAAGAAAGAAAGAAAGACATAATAAGCAATGAAGTGAGAATTTTCTAGAAGAGGATGCAACTGAAAGATGTTAGTGAACAAGGAAATTGATTATATTTTGTGAGCAATAGGTTAAATATGAATGATTAACATAATTATATATGACTTTTCTTTATTTGCCCAGTTATTCATTAACTCATTCAAAACAAAGATTTTTTTGCACCTACTATCTGCTTAGCATTGAGTTAGCTGCAGGGGATGAAGCAGTGAAAAAGTTTGTTTTCTGCCAAAATGGAAATTAAAGTTTAGTGGCTCAGACACACAAACTTAAAATTACAGTGTATTGTGATAATGTTTTAGAGAGCACACCAGAGGGGAACCAGTGGGGGTTTAAAGAAGGTTAATGAGAGGAAGTAATGTCTTTTGAAGTATTAGTTGGACTTGGCCAAATGAAGGGGTAGGAAAGAAAGGAGAGGGGACACGAGTTTTCCAGGCAGAAGGAACAACAGAGCTGGAGGTTAGAGGACACATGGCTCATACAAGGAAGAAATTATGGATTGTTAAATTTTGAGTCTCAATAGTCAAGAGATACTGCTAGAGAAACAAATAGGGATAAGATCATGCCTTTTAAGTTATGTGAAGGAACTTTAGACTTTATTTATTTTAAAAGCTGAAGGATTTTGAATTGTGCCGTAAAATGATTAGATTTGCAATTAAGGTTGAGATTGGGAGTAGAAGGTGGCCTGAGCCAAAGGACTAGCAATAGTGATGGAGAGAAATGGGCAGTTTTGAGAGACTGTTGATGAATTATATGGAGGGTGGAGGTGCTTGCTGAGAGAATGAGTTATGAATGGAACCAGATTTCTGCCTTGGGCAGAAGAGGAGAAAGTTTAGAGGGAAAATGATGAGTTTCATATCTGACATACTGAATTTAAGACACCCATAGGAATCCGAATAAGAAATATTTAGTAGGCAGTTGGATATAATGAATTGATGATCAGGAGCTAGATCTAAGCTCCCAAATATTTATTTTCAGAGCTGACATTTTAAGATGTTGGTCACCATGTTTTATGATTTAGGAGGAAGATGCTAACTTTCTGAACTCTGAGGCCTTATAGTGTCAGAATCTCAAAAATAGGCAGTCAGGTCAGTCAGGATGTTCTGGGATAAAGAAAGACAAAGGGAAGAAGATGCATTTCATCTACTTTTTCTGAGAACTATCTAATTTTTTTTATTCCATAAGAATCACATAGATAGGATATTATATAACCTATGGATTTTATCTGTTCAGTAGGATCACTTCCCTTGGTCCTGTTAATGGAAACAATTGTGTGTCAACTTTTGATCATATTTCAAGCCTTTACCAAACCCTAATCTCTATCACCAAGTAGAGAGTCCTGTAGGAGTCTGACAGATGTGACAAAAAGGTGGGAAGGAGTGAAGAAGAGAATTGTAGCTGTTTTCAGTCCTGAGCTGGGTTCTTACCTTCAGAATTTGTTGAAACTCATTTTCCAAAAGTTCTTTCAGTTCTGCCTTATTCAATGTGTCACATTCCCCATCCTGGGTGGCATATTGGTAGAAAAGATCAATGACAGTGACAATGCCATGTAGGAGTTTAGGCATCTTTTTGTAAATTTAACCTAAAGGAAAAAAAAAAAGGAGAGAGACCCACCTCTTATTACTCCTTTTTCTTGCTTAAATACATAAATAGTTACAATCATTTGTAGTATTTGTTCAGAATTAATTGGGCATGATTAATTTTATCCTGTTGAAATCAAGAACCAATCCAGAGTTGACAGACTTGTTCAAGCCATGTAGCAAGAGAGTGATGAAATTAGGAACAGAATATGTATCTCTTATTTTCATTCCTGAATGAATTTAGGAGTAATGGCTTTCTGTTTTGAGCTTCCTGCTTCTACCAAGGATAATTTTATGAACATTGCTTTGGAGCTATAGAAATCCTGGGCGTGCCGATCCACCTACTTCCTCAATTCCTCTCTAGGTGTCAGCCACCACTATGGAGGGACAGGTCCTTCATCCACATGGCATGCCTGATTCCACCCAAGGGACACCAGTGACTAAGATAGACCCTCAAGACTTGTAGGTCAGAGGAAGTAGACAAGGTGAGCAACCACAGGCCTAGGTGGTAAAGAGCTGGGGGCAGCTGCTATTGGGCCCACTTCTGTTTTCATTCTCCAAACAGGGACCGACCCTCAGGCTTTGCTGATTATATAGCAGAGAGAAAAATCTCAGTAGTTCAGGAGCAACCTGTCTAGTGGATAATTAAGCCCCATGATCTTTAAGGAAATGACCCTGAAGAAAGAAGGTGCTATAATTCCCAGTCATCTCTTCATTTTCCTTCTCAGTAAAGTTAAAATTATATCAAAGTCCCCAATGTACATTAGAAAGAAGGCTGGTATCCAGTGCCTCTTTGTCTTAGAGCACATACTGGATTTATGGCCCAAAGTACTCCTGTTCACTTACCTAGTTCACCAGAGGAACAAGTCAGATGGAGACTGGAATGGCTTACAGGGTGCTGCTAATTGGGGATAGTGGCCTTTTTATAGAGGGGATAATGGTCCATCTTAGGGAGGAGCTGTCCTGAGATGTCCTGATTCACCACAAATAAGCCCAGCTCCACCTCCGCCTCCATCTCCACCTTCCTGGTGATTGCCCTCTTACTTCCTTACATGCTCACCTGTGATTGCACTAGCAGTTCCCAAATCTGGGCTAGTATCAGCCCCACCTGCCAGAGTCTCTGGGCGATGCAGAAAGACCTTTGTGTATTCAACGAAGTATCTAGCATAATGCATCGATAGCCAATTATGTGGACTTTAATTGGAGTGAATGGAATGTGTGCAGGGACATCACGGACTGAATGTCCAACAATCATGGGACCTGATGTTTCAAAGTAACCTTAAGGATCATCCAGTCAAACTCCCATTTTGAGCTGAATTTTCTTATATGGATTTCCAACCAGAGTATCATCCAGGATATTATTACCCATGATATAACCATTCCTCTTGAATCAATAATGACTGCACAGGCCTTCTTGTCTCTTTACCTAACCCTATTTACCAGACCTTAGTGGCCATTCTCAATATAGCTTTCGTTTTAACTACTGTTAACCTTAGGAAGAAATCCATGCTCTTTAGCAAGGTATCCCAGAAATAGCTACTGTTAATTATTTGGTGTATATTCTTTCTGATGTATGCATGTGTGTGTACACACACAGACACATACCCTGATGTATGTGTTTATATCACTTCTAGACTATGAGCTCCTTGAGATCAGGGGATGGGCATTATTATCACCTGTGTCACCTGGAGACTCAGCACATTTCTTGGCACAAAGAAGTCCCCAATAAATGTTTGTCGAATAGAATTGAAAGAGGAGTGAGGGTCATGACTGTAGTGCTCTGCATTGATCAACTTCCACTTTTTCACAGGATTGGGGGCTGCCCTCTCTCTTGCTATCTTCACCTCAGAGGACATGATTTCACCTAAATATAAACTGAGTCCTAGGGCGCCTGAGTGGCTCAGTCGGTTGGGCGTCTGACTTCGGCGCAGGTCACGATCTCACGGTTCATGAGTTCGAGCCACTCATCCAGCTCTGGCTGACAGCTCAGAGCCTGGACCCCGCTTCAGATTCTATGTCTCCCTCTGTCTGCCCCTCTGCTGTTTGCATTCTGTCTCTCATATTGTCTCAAAAATCAATAAACATTAAAAAAAATTTAAACTGAGTTCTAGGATTGGGAATCAACACATGCCTTCTGCTTATCCCTGCGACCTTGCTCTGCATTTCATCCTTTCTGAACTATGCGTATAACATGGATGTCACTGAAGCTGGGTGAAGTGGACTTAAAACTTGTGCAATACAATCATCAGGATTTGGGAAGGAGTGGTAGCAACTGTTGTGTAAATGATAAATTATGTGATTCCAAATTCAACCATTATGATGCTCTGTGTTTTCTTCTAGGAGCTACCCAGAGGGCTGCACGGTCAGGATCCATGCTGTGGCCGCGTTTCTTCTGGATGCCTGATTTGGGCCACGTTGTCATGATTCCATCAGAGGAGTGAGCCTTTTGCAGGTGTGACTAAGACTGTGGGGGTGCAGGGGAGGTGGAGTTTGCTGAGTGAAGACCAATTTTCTGCAGGAGCCAGTGTTTGCCAGAGGGACGAGGGGGTTGCTGGTGGAGACTAATCCAGGTGAATCATGCTCTCAGTGCCAGTGTTCTCCTAAATGAGGGGTCAGCAAACTTTTCCCGTAAAGAGCCAGATAGTATATATTTTAGGCTGTGTGGGCCAGACAGTCTTTTGCAGCTACCCAGCTGTGCTCTGGTAGTATGAGAGCATCCACAGATGATATTTAAATGAATGAGCATGCCTGTGTTTAGTAAAACTTATTTATTGACACTGACTTATTGACAATTTAAATTTCATAATTTCACAGGTCACAATTTTTTCCAGCCACTTAAAAATGTAGAAAACATTTTTAGCTTGTGGCTCATACAAAAAGTTGGTGACACACTGCATATGGCATTCCTGACCCTCGTTTATATTTGCTTGTCAGGAAGATTCCCCAGGAGAGGAGTCTCAGAGTGAAGAAGAGGGCTGGGAAGGGTGGGACATCAGAACCACGAGTTCCCTTGAGTGAGAAAAGTGTGCATGTCTGTTTGTGAATGTCAGTGTGTGTGGTGGTAGGGAAAGGGACCAGAACAGGGCACCGTTGGGTGCTAATAAAAGGGAGGTACCTTTTGACTTGATGTAAGGAAGAAATTTTTAACATCTGCATTGACTAAAAGTGCAATGAGCTTTTTGCAATGTAACTTAATTCATTGCTAGGGGCATTAAAGGAATTGTCATGTATCATATAAGCAGTTTTAGTCCTTTTGGGGCTATATTTTCTGAATACCCTCCGACATCACCAACCAGAGTTGTGTTGAGCTTTATTTCCTGGTTCGTGTGATGAAAACAAGAGGCATATTGAATGTGCATTTTGGCCTCTTTGCTCCCTTTTGAGCATTACTAATGTAAGAGTTGGACTAGGTTATCACAAACATCCTTTCCCACACAGAGAGTCATGATTTTACCAGAGCATGTGCTCCACAGTGAAACGGTGGGCATGAAGATTTCCCCTCATGAATTTGGTTCACGGTTTTCCCTTTGGAAATGACAGGGTTCAGGAGAAGAGGTTTCTTATGGTATGTGTCACATTTTAGGTTTTTCAGTACCTCCACATTTTGGCAGAAGAAAGAGAATTATGGTCCCCTTTATACCAAGCACAGTGCTTTGCATACTTACATTCATCGTTTTATTAATCCCCACAACAAGTATATGATGTAGGTATTATTACCTCCATTTTGCAGATGATAAAACAGGCTCAGAGAAGATATCTAACTTGTTTTAAGTCACTTAGCTATTAAGTGGAGAAGATAGGATTCAAACTCAAATCTGCTTCTTCCTAGGAATAGCCAGGGAGTAGGGGACTATTTGTGTCTTAGAAAAGGAAGGGTTTGGAGGCATCTCCTGAGGAACGGAGTGTTTGACCTAAAACAAACAAACAAACAAACAAACCCATAACAACCAACCAATCAACAAACAGATAAAACTGGTGAAGATCAGCAGGTGGAGTTCTCTTCCCATCCCAGTGCACTCGCGCTGCCCTTGTCCCTAAGGCAGTGTTCTTATAGCACCATCTGCTGGGTCTTAGGAAAGTTCTGCAGAAGGTCTTTTCCTCCCTGCCCTTTCTTTCCTCTCCCATCACATCCCCTATGCAATTCCTGGTGATTCTTAATAGCTTAGTGTTTATGAAGGAGGAGACTATGCAAAAACCAGGGACATAACAAGCAGAGAATACTGATGCTCATGAGTTTGGGTTAAGGAGAGTCAAAAGAAGTTGGCTATAAATTAATACTTGTCAATAGGTGTTCTTTCTAGGTACAAGAGTCATTTCCCTCTTATCTCAAAAAGTCAAAAATAAATGTGATATAATCTTATAGCTTAGCATCTGTTCTCTAGGGAGTGGGGCCGGCACAGTGATCCATCTTATAGCTCCAGCCCCAGGCCCTGGAACATAGCCTGCTTGAGTATTGGTCTTCCTCTTCAGCTGTTTCTCTCTCCTGTTGGTATTTTCCCTTTTCTCCTCCAAGTTCCAGAAGATGCTCCAGATGCTGGGAATCCAGAGCTCATTCTTACTTGCACCCCCTTATTTATTCTGTCAATACCTTTCTCTAGTGTGTATTCATCTCCTTAACTTTCTGTCTGATGCTATTATTGGCATGACCATTCATAGCCTGTATCCCTTGTTGCTGCCTACCTGAGGCTTTCTGCATGCAGGCTTGGTTGATCATAGTAGGCAGATGGGGGAGAGTGATGGAAAGTGCTCCTTGGGGACCCTCCAAGTGTTACATGTAGGTGACACAAAACACCTGCTAGCATGGGGGACATTGGGGATGGGGGTACATCTGAGCTTCAGGTATGGGAAGGGAAGAGCCAAGACATAGATAGAGAGCACTTGGGTGTTGGGAGTCAGATCCAGAGCCTTTGCCTGTGTGTGCGTGTGTGTGTGTGTGTGTGTGTGTGTGTGTGTGTGTGTGTGAGTGTGAGAGACAGAGGGAGAGGGAAGGATATATTTTTTTAAATTTTTATTCAAATTCAAGTTAGTGAACAGTGTTATATTAGTTTCAGGCGTACAATATAGTGATTCAACACTTCTGTACAACACCCTCTGCTCTTCATGACAGGTGCACTCTTGATCCTCATCACCTATTTTCCCTGTCTCCCCATCCACCTCCCTTCTGGTAACCATCAGTCTGTTCTTTATGCCTCCACATTTTGGCAGAAGAAAGAAAATTATGGTCCTCTTTATGCCAAGCACAGTGCTTTGCATGCTTACATTCATCACCTATTTCCTGGTTTCTCTCTCTGTCCCTCTCTCTTTTTCAAGAGGGAGGCATACTTTAGTGTGAATGTGATGAGTATGACACTGATCAGGCCCCTTTTTCTTCTCTGACATTCCTCCAGCTCTCTTTCCTCATGGACTCGGATGAAGCCATACTGCTTCCTTGCTATTCTCTAAAACCTTCCAGGCATTCTCTTTCCTTAGGATTGCCATTAGGAATGCTTTCACCCCGAATATCCACTTGGTTTTATCCTTTATTTCCTTCAAGTGCTTGCTCAAGTGTTGCCTTCTAATAAGGCCTGCCTTGACCACTCCGTTTGGCACATGCTCCTAACATACTGTATGGTTGGCTTATTTATTATGCAGGGGTTTGAGCAGAGGAGAGACATGACCTGACTCACTGCTGTGATGATGCTTGACCGTGGGGAGCTGAGGTAGAACAAGGAAGATCAATCAGGTGAGAGGCAAGGGAATGGACGTAATCAGGGGTCTGGCTTGGATGACTGTGTGTATGGTGGTGTACGCACTAGGAAAAGCAATCAAGGAGAAAGAGGAGGCTTGAGATGAGGGGAGTGATGATGATTTCTCATCTAATTTATTCCCATCAGATTTTTCTACCTCTTCATAGCCTAACTCCATAGTGCTCCCTGCCCCTCACCTTCCATTTACTTGTCAACACTTTAAATCTGATTATTGTACCTCTTTCAGTCTTTCTTGAGGGCTCCTCTTCCTTGGCCAGTGCTTAAATGTTTTTGCTCTCCAGAGCTCCATCATTAATTTCTCTGCATGTTTGGGTCAGTTTCTAGCCTTCCCACTTATTAAGTCGAGTAGTGGAGCATGAAAGAAGCAAGACATATTGTTCATAAATTTTTATTGGCCATTTTTTTTGCATTTGCATAGTCTGAAACCAGAAGCTTGGAAGTTCGATCTGTAAACTCAAAGGAATTGCAGTCACAGTGATGTGATGATGCTGTAACACCTAATACATCTCCTTAAAGGATCATGTATAATATAGAAATTTGCAGAAATGTTAGAACTTGAACTCTCACACTTAACACTCTAATGAACTCCACGTAACAAAATTTTTTATAATATTATTAAAATTTAAACTTATACTGCTAACATGCTGAGGAAGACATACACATTATCCTTCAAAAGAAGGTTAATATTAAGAAGGATTAAAGTAGATTTACATTTTTAAAGGATTTTTTAAAGTTTATTTATTGAGAGAGGGAGAGAGAGAGAGAGATAGAGAGAGAGAAAGAGAGAGGCAGAGAGAGGGGGAGAGAGAGAGAGAGAGAGAGAGAGAGAGAGAGAGAGAGAGAGACAGACTCCCAAGCAGGCTCCACACTGCCAGTGTGGATCCTAATACGGGGCTTGAATTCACAAACCCACGAGATCATTACCTGAGCCTAAATCAAGAGTTGGCCACTTAACTGACTGAGCCACCCGGGTGCCCCAAATAATTTACATTTTTAAAGAAAAGGGGAGAGACATAACTCTGTCCTCAAAAAGGAGTTTTTACAATAAATTCCTGTACTTTATCTTTTTCTTCACATGTCTTTGCTTAGTTCCTCTTCTGCTGGTGTCTTACTTAAGATAATGTTCCCTTTGTTCTATTTATAGGGTAGAGTGTTGGTACAAAATATAGTAACACCTTGTTTTTTTGCTTGCTTTCATTGTTACCTGTTGTCTCAGAGCTGCCATTTTGATAAATATCCTCATCCTGTCTGTACCTTCCACTGTCCCTCAGCTGACTATGGTAAGATTCCTGTCTATGCCTTACATTAAGCCCCTTGGTTTTGGTACTAAATGACTAGTAATAGTTCTACTCTCCTATTCTTTTTGGGCCTTTGCTGTTAACAGATAGGTAAGAACTGGAGACCCGAGCTCTGCTTTTGTGAACTTGATTGCCCTCTGTTCATACCAAGATCACCTGGAGAACTGGACATTATGATGCTGCTTTCTATTTACTAGAATTGAGCTGACTGTGGATATAGCTCACTTAAGTGGGTATTACTATGTTTGTATCTTCCAGTGTCATCGAGTTGAGTCCTGGTCCTTTATGGCCAGAAGTCATCTGTCCACTTGTTGATAAGTGCTTTCTATTTGAATATCCTGACTGAATTTCACAGTCACTAGAATGTCCATTGCTGGGTGCTTGTTTTCTAGTGGAAATGTATGATGGACCATGAGGGGAAGTAGATGTAGATTAAAAAAATGACAGGATTATGTGTCATTCAGGGGACTGGCTCTAAGTAGTTGGTGGTCTTCCACCTATGTTAGATCTACACTGACCATTGGTGTCAAATTAAATTTATAGCTTATCCTCGAGTATCCAAGGTTAAATCTTTGCTCCAGACCTTGAATGATCAGAGGTATACCCTGACTGTTCAAGACTAAGCTTGTTTGTACTTCTATTACCAGATTTCAGTGGACTGGAATCAAGGCTGAGTTTCTGTTGTTTTCATATTATCCATAGTCCTATCCTGTGCTTTTGTAGTTGATGTGTTTGTAGCTATAAACCAATCCTTGCTTTTATTTACACTACTGTGTATATATTATTAGGCCGAAATTAATCTTGCATTTGACTTGTTTGGCTTCTAAATGTGCTGTTTCTTGCCTGATTATAATTATGACTGATTTGTTCCTCTAGAGAACTTCCTGGATTCCGACTACTTATGGGTTGACGTTGTCCATTTATGACTAGACCCTGAATTTCTTGCATTGTCTTCAGAATATTCATGGATGGGTCCTTTTTGGCTTATCTTATTGAGTTCCAGTTGTCCATGGCCCTCCTCATACTGTCCATAGGTTGATATTAACTCTCTATTTGAGTCTTCATCACTACCTCTAAACTGACAATAACTATATCTACAGTATCTATTTTTACTAGGATAAAGCTGTGTAGATGAAATTTGTCTGTAAGCTGACTTGCATGTCTGGATCTATTTTCTGATTGTTGGTGGCTTGACACACGTCTTCTGTTGTGCCAGACCTAAATTCCTCATGGGTAGACCCAAACTCCATTAGTGGGTGTCTGGTCATGATGAGATCCTGAATATCTATTATATTTTCCTGCCTGCTCCTAGTGGGAGGCTTGCCTTCTTGTTAGGTTGAATCCTGACTGTCCATGAGTGGCTCTCTGACCCCATTGCAGTTCAGACTGTATGGTCCTATCTCCTTGTCTTCCTCTGTGCTGGACACATATTTCAAATGTCTATATCCGGACCATCCATGAGTTAGTGCTGATGCTGTCTCTGAATCTTCTGCTTGTCCTTCACTCTCCCTGACCTGATGGGATACACAAAACTGAATATTTGATGTCTGCTTGCCCTGTACCCAGATGATGATCATCTGTGTCCAGGCTGAGTCTCTAGAGCTGTGTCCTGTGTGTTTATGGAAAGATCTTTGTCTTCCTCTTATACTTGATCTTGATGGTCCACAGAATCAGACTCCCCACAAACAGTCTCCTGACTTTCATGAGACCCTGAGTGTCAAGACTATTGCAATTAGTCTCCCTCTTTCCTCTTGCTTTGTCTCACAATCTGCGTCCACATAGCAATCAGCCTTTTAAATCAGCTTAAAAGAAATTTTAAACGTGCAAATCAAGAGTGTTACTTTCTTGCTTAAAACTCTCCAAGAACTTTCCATCGTACTTAGAATAGTAGACAAACTCCTTGCTATTATTCTCTTTGTGATTTGATCCTCATCAACCTTTTTGATTGTATTTTGTACCTTTATCCCCCTTGTTGATCATGCTTTAGACATACTCACTTTTCAGCTCAAAAGATTTTTCAGCCTGTACACTCCCAAGGACCTTGCCCTTTGATTTGATTGTTGGTTCTTCGTTTTCTGCGTTGCTGACTTCTTTTTTTTTTTTTTTTAATTTTTTAATGTTTATTTATCTTAGAGAGAGAGAGAGACAGAGAGAGAGAGAGAGCGCATGAGCAGGGGAGGCACAGAGAGAGGGAGACACAGAATCTGAAGCAGGCTCCAGGCTCCAAGCTGTCAGCATAGATCTTGAAGCAGGGCTCAAACTCACGAGCTGTGAGATCATGACCTGAGCCGAAGTTGGACACTCAACTGACTAAGCCACCGAGGCGCCCCTGCATTGCTGACTTCTGTTTGTAATTCTGTTCTCTGCTCAGATGATGCCTAATACAAGTAACTTTCCTTCCTACCTAGACACCCTGACACCTTTATTTTACTATAGTATTTATTACCATTTGAAATTTCTTTAGTGTCTGTCTCCCCCTACAGAATGTATAAGCTGTCTGAGAGAGTGATTTTGTCTGTCTCGTTCTCTACTATAAACTCAGAAGCTAGAATAGAGCCTGGCTTATAATAGGTAGGCACTTATTAATATCTGTTGTATGAACAAATGAATATTTTTATCTATGTAGAGTCTTCTTCATTATTCCTTAGCACATTGTTTACATTGTTTCCTTTGCATGCTTAGCATGTTGTTCTACATATAGGAGGTAATATACTAAATTGTAGTTGCCATTTATGGGATTATCTCATGTTATGAGTTATCATTTTGAAGGAAATTTATTTTTTTCTCTATCTCCACAGCTTTTTCATCTTTGTGTCTCTAGCATGTATCAAAGCACTTATTTAATGCTAGAACTCAATACATATTACCTGAATAAATGTAATCACTAAATTAGAATTAGATGAATCATTGGATTAGAATTTAGTCATTGCTTATCTAGATAATAGAGAATCATGGAATTGGTCTCCTTAGATCACCTCTCCTTAGATCTACCTCACTGAAGACTTGTCTAAATTATCATATAGCCAAAAGGAGTAGAAGGACACACAGAATTTCCTACATCTTTAGATTCAATAGTGCAGGAGGCAGTGTGACTCATCTGTTCCACAGTAAGAGCTATATGATATTTACATAAAACTCTCTGAAAATCAACAATGCTGAATCTCTTTTGGACTGCCATGTCTTAGGGCTGTATAATGCAGCAATGCAAAGTGAGTGTAGAGCTATCTCAGAGAAGGCACATCTCTGTCCCCAATTTCCTCTCCATACAGGCTCTAATGACAACAGAGTAACAAAAATAATCAAAGCATGTATTGATGTTATTCCTAGATTCAAGATGCATGAAGATTGTATATGCCGGAATGAAATGGTGTGAAGCTTTAATAGAGGTCATTTGAATAGTGGTAGATGTTAAAAGCTGAATTTGGGAATAAAATAGCAATGTAAGCACAAGATAGAAAATATGTATTTTAGCAGAAATATGTATGAGACTGTGTGTGTGAGAGAGACAGACAGACAGACAGAGAGATAGAGATTGCGAGTGGGGGAGGGGCAGAGAGAGAAGGAGACAGAGAATCTTAAGCAGGCTCTCCACAATCAATGCAGCGTGCGTGGCTGGAACTCACAAACCATGAGATTCTGACCTGAGTCAAAAATCAAGAGTCGGATGCTTAATCGACTGAGCCACCCAGGTGCCCCTTTACTTAGATGTTTAAAAGACTGAATCCTGGAATAGTGAACCCTGTCCCCACTGAGAACTTTTTCTCTTCCCATTGTGACCAGACAGAGTGGCACAGGTGTTTCTTAGTCATGTTGACTTGCACAGTGAAGCCAAGATTTAGTAAGGGGTGAAAGTGACCAAACTCTCCAAAGGCAGAGATCAGTGACAAATAATAATTTATATAATTTCAGACGGTTGTCCCATTAGCAATTCTGTAGTCTTCCTGCTCGATGAGCTGGAAAAGTAATATCCATTTTGTTTCTGTAAGGTCTCTCTGATGCTGATGTGGGCCAGTCATGGTTGGTCATGGGAAATGCCCTTTGAGATGTGTAACCATAATTGTAGGACTGAAGAGGAGTTGCAGTTTTTGTTGAGTGGTTTCCAGAAGGAGGTATTTGTTACCACTTAAGGAGGAGTGATTTTGAAGTTGGTATTCCAGGTGAAATACTTTACTGTATTCCACAGCTGAAGCCAATAGTCCTGCACACCCATCAGGACTATTGGCTGCAGTGTCTGTTAAAAAATAACCCTGGTCAGGACTGTCTTAGTCTGGGCAGGATGATGGTCAGGCTGACCCCACACACATTTTGCAATTTGTCTCTGGTGTTCTTGCCCTCTGTGTTCACTACAATTGATTTGCTAGGTGATGCTCTGCTCTTAGAGGTGAAAGTGAGCCAGGTAGGGCAAGGAGAGTTTATAAGTTGGTAAAATACTCAACACATTCAATCTTTTTATTCACTGCTGCATCACTTGAGACATGGAAGGAGACATTCTCACCAGAAATGGCTGGAAAGCCTGGAAAGTGAGTACTTTGGGAGGATGTCTCTATAGCTAAGTATCAGACACCTCCTTGTGGCTATTGAGGCAGGTGGGAAGAGCACAAAGAAGAGCTAGACCTCATGAAGGACTCTCCTGCCTCCCCCACAAACCCCAGGTGGAGCCATGTTCTGGAGGGATAAATATAGTTCTGTGTAATTGAGGGAAGTTCAAAAGAAGAATCTCAGTATCCTGAGGTCATCATTTCATTCACAAGCATTTTTTGAGGGCCTACCGCATGTAGGGCACCGAACTAGTCATTGGGTTATAAGTACAAAGAAGACATGGCGTCTGCCCTCAAGTGGTTCATAATCTAATGCAGGGTGTAGACATGCAGCAACCACCTGGAATATGAGGTAATGATTCTAATCCAGGTGTTTCCAAATTGCTGTGTAATGACAGATGAGGGAGTAACTTGTTCTTCTCAGAAAGATCATGGAATGTCTCCCAAGAGGTGCTGCAGAAGCAGACCCTTGCTTGCTAGATTCTTCCATTCCTCACTGTGTTCTCAGTGCTTTGCAGAATGCTGGACATGTAGAAGTACTCAATAATTACCTGTTGATCATGCATTCTAGGCAGGGGGAGCATCCTGAGAAGGGCAGTGATTCTCACAGTGTTGGTAACTATTGGTAGCCCAGTGTAGCTAGTTGATGGCTAGAATACGGGAAATGTGCAGGTAAGGAAGGCCACATGAGAAAGGTCTCATTTGGAGTACCTCATAGAGTGAAACAGGACTTGAAATATTTTTGAATTAAATTAAGCTAAAATTTTTGAATAGATAATATATACAAAAGGCATAAAAGGATATACAAAGATGAATTTCATTCCTACCCCTGCCTGTCACTGCTGAGTTTTACTTACCCAGAGGCAATCAGTGATACTATTTTATCTGTAACTTTCCAGACATAGTCTGCGTACATCCAAGCAAATACTTGCATGTAAATATTTTCCCATTTCCCCCGTAAATGATGGCATATATACTTTCCTGGAACTTAACTTTTCTCACTTGATAATACCTTTTGGAAATTGTACTAGCACATAAAGAATGTCTTCATTTCTTTTTACGCTGGTTAGTATTCCATCCTGTGGGTGTACCCTGTTGTCTGAGGTGACTGAGGGTGTGTAGGGGGTGTCCTTTCATTTTGTTCTGCTTTCATTGCCACCCTCCCCCCCCCCCCCCCACCCCCCAGCCTATCTTTCCTTGTAAGAATCTTCACACTTGGAATCATGGTTTTCTGGTGACCTCTTGCTTGCCTCTTGGTAGTTTACCATTTTCTTATCCTTCATCCCTGATCGTGGACATTATTGATCTGGCTTTGCTAGGACTCTGTCTTTGCCACGCTGTTCTCCCCCAGGTTTGATAGGATTAGTCAGGAGGCCTGAAATAGGTGGAGAGAGGAGGATTATGCAGACTCACCAGCATAGTATTTGTTTTTTTCCCAGCCCACACATAGCTTGGAGAAGAGTATTCAGGAGACAATGACAATAGTATCCTAAAGTATCCCGAGCTGTGAATCGCTCTACAGCCAGAGTACTCACTGAGGTGGGGTTCTGGAAGTCCTTCAAGGATGGCCTCACGTCAACAACAGTGCATGTTTGGGCTGAGGCTGTCAATTCCTTAAGGAGTGCAGGTCTTGTTGGGGAGAAGCCTGGCTCAGTCTCTCCACAGCATTTTCTAATTCTCTTATCAGCCTCTCTTTGTAGTCAGCTGCTTGCACAGTGTCCTGTCATTTCCTAGGGATTCCTCTCTATTTTAGGGGGTCTTCTCTATTTTAGGGTGTCCTAAGCAACCTGGGAAAAATCTCTTGAGTCAGGAGCTGACATTTTTAGTGGTGGGCTCTGTGGCGGGAAGCATACCAGGGCAATGGTGTGGGACCCAGGGCCTTTGACTCTTGACTGCTTGAGGGGGAATTCCCTTCCCTCCTGGGGTACACCTCAAGGGAGTTGGGATGGTCTTTGCTTCCTCCCTTTGTTCAAAATGTTTGATTCACATTCCCTGGAACCCAGCTCTGCTCCCACTTTTTTCTCATCCTTTCTCTCTTGGACCTATTAGTGCTCATGCACAGTATATTTCTGTCACCCAAAATAATTTTTGCTGAATTACGCATAATTTGTATATAGTGTGGCTATGTTTTATTGAATATTTTAATTTTCCTTATGCAGTTCCTGTTCTTAAGAAGCCTTTTGAGGAAAGTTAGTATGATGGGGTTGACTTAACATACCTGTCGCTACATTGGTGCCCTTCTTGTGTAGACCAGGCCACAAGCCAGCCTGGAACCATGCCAGCTGCAAAGGTTCTAGAGTTGGCTCACCTGAGTGCCTCCCAGCTTTTTCCTTCACTTCTCTGTGACCTCAGGCAGCTACTTAGCCTCTCTGAGTCTGTTTCCTCATCATTAATATGAGGATAAAGTGCCTGTTTTAAAGGGTTGTTGAAAGTATTAAATAAACTAATCATGTCAGTTATCTGGCACATTACCTAACATTTTAGTTATGTTAAAACTCATAGATATTATTGTTCTACAATTATCAGAGTTTAGTTGCCAACCTAATGTTCGCTGTTTTAATTGTGTGAACGTAGGTACTCGTATGTGTTTCCAGTAAGAGGAGATCTGAGAATGTAAATGCCTTTTTCAAGGACTTTTCCCTTTGAAGGTTATTTTCCTGGAGGCCCCATGAAGAATGGCTCAGGGGGCACAGTGTGATCTGAGTCCTACCCTGTCCCCCATCTAAACTTCAGAAATCACCGTAGGTCTCTGTCTCTCGGAGCACAGCTTCAGGGGAATTGTGGTTTCTGACTGAGTTCCTCCAACTAGTGCTTTTTGCTTTTAATCTGATTTCCTCTGTATTTCCAGAGGAATGAATGAAGAAGCCCTTACTGGAAAAACATAGCAAAAGAGCCAAGAATGTAGTGAGGAGAAATAGTAGTAGAGAAATGAGATTAGGGTGGGGATCCCACTCAGAATTTGCATTTGTTCCTTCTTTTTGTCCCTGACTTCAGATGTCCTGTGTTATGTGTTCTCTTCCCTCCGAATGAAAGATGATCTGCTATCTAAAGTCACATTATATGCAGTCAGCGAGACTTCATTTGGGGGGACACAGTTAAGTACCTGGCTGGGGTTTTGTGGGCCTGTGTGTAGGAACTTTTTAGCAGGAGAATGTGTGTCTGTAGGCCCTGGCCACTCTGAGTCCCGCTCTAGCCTGCACCTGCAGCTCTGCTCCGTGAGCGCTAATCTTCCTTTCTTTCTGATTTCAGTCTCTGGTTATTTCTCTCCTTCTCTATCAAGACCCTCAGAGGTCAGCGTCCCCAAACTTAATTCCCAGGTGCTTTTTGTCTCCCTTTAAGCTTTCCCACCATCCTAGAGTGTTCTCCCTCACTCCTAAGATTATTTCATGATAATTTTGTGCTTCAAACCTTTTGGCATCTTGAGGTTCTCAGCATTCAGGGCACTGAAATCTAATCTTGCCATGTGGGATTGAAGGCAGAATTAGAAAGTAATTATCAGGGAGTTCTCAAATGACTAGCGGATGTCTAGGAGAGGGAAGCATAGGGGAGGAATACAAGTTACCTTTGGTGGGAGGGATAGGAAGAGCAGGGAAGATGAGCAAGGGATTCTACTTCTTCACATGCTCTCTGCATCCTAATCTCCTATTTTTTTTCCTTGAGCCTTTTATTGAAGCATAATATATATACAGAAAGATACACAAATCAGTAAGTGTATAAATTGATGAGTTTTCTCAAAGTGAACTCTCCATGTAACCAACACCCAGATTAAGAAACAGAACACTACCAGGGCCCCTGGGTGGCTCAGTTGGTTAAGCGTTGGACTTCAGCTCAGGTCATGATCTTGCGCTCCGTGAGTTCAAGCCCCACATCGGGCTCTGTGCTGACAGCTCAGAGCCTGAAGCCTGCTTCAGATTCTGTGTCTCTCTCTCTCCCCTCCCCAACTCGTGCTCGCTCGCTCTCTCTCAAAAATAAATGTTTAAAAATTTTTTTAAATTAAAAATAAAGAAACAGAACATTACCAGCACCCCCAGAAAGCCCACAATTGTATCCCCTTCTAGGTACTCCTGACTCCCCAGAAGACTATTATGCTAACTTCTAACACTGTAGATTAATTTTGCCTATTTTTGTACATAGCCATGGTTATTAATTTTCATCGTTCTACTTTACTGCATTACATGAATGCATTACAAATTACATATTTTTTCTACTCTTGGATATTTGGGTAGTTTCCAGTTTTTGACTATTATAAATGGTGATACTATCTATGTACATTTTTGTACATGTGTTTTGCTTATGTAAGTATGCAAGTCTGTTCTCTTCATAGTTTGCTGAGAGTTTTTAAGCAGAGTGGGTGTTGAATTTTGCCATAACAGTAAATGATTATTTGGTTATTGGCAAGTGACCTATTATGTTTCCAAAAGAATATGTGGAAAGTATGAGGCTAAGGCAGAGAACCAGTAAGTCACAGCATTCACCATTGATTGTTTAATTTGAATATTTTTGCAGTCTACTCATTTGAACTCATGGGCCCATAGGACATGTCAGTGAGTTCAAGAGCCTCTGAGTCCTAAAGGCCAGACAATGATTGTAGACAGTCTTTATTCCTGACCCAACTCCTGAGTTGTGTAGGGATGCAGTATTCCACATTGCCAGGAATAGAAGTCTTGGAGTTTTACTGCCAGGGATTAAAATCTAGTCCCAGCCTTCCTGTATGTCCTTGAGTAAGTCAGTTACCTTACTTATTATGTTCTAATTGTCTCATCTCTGAAAAATGGATAATAACAGTACCTACCCCAAGGTTATTATGAAGATTAAATGAGTTAATCCAAGTATAATCTCCAGCGGAATGCTTGGCATATAACAAGCAGTCAACATATCATACAACTCTGTAATGGAATGTGCTACAAGATGTTACAGGTGCAGCTTTGGACTCCAGAATCAGAAATCTAGGCCTGCAGTTTTAACTCCTTGGAGAATTGTGACCGGCTTTTACAAGATTAATTTATAACACCTCAAAAAGTCAGAAACTTTAGCTTGGAGATTAGAGAGATTTTTGGTTGAATCTCAAATGAAATAAGTGTCTTCAGGGGCACTGGCTAGCAGTCAGTAGAGCGTGTGAGTTTAATCTCTACATTGGGTGTAGAGATTACTTAAAGTTAAATAAAATTACTTAAAAATTAAAAAGATAGAGTGGTATGATTCAGCTGTTCAGAAAGTAGATGACAAGAGAAATGAGTGTCTCAACTCTCTGTCCAGTGCTTGGCAAATGGTAGGCAGGCAAATTTTGGTTTTACCACAGTTTTTCTCCCATTTTTTCCACTGTTTTCACCCAAGAAGCTCAGGTACTCATAGAATACCTAAACCCTAAGAATAAAATTACATTTGAGAAAGGCTAACCAAAATTCTCTTTGGAAATAACTAGAGTTTACATAAATAAAATACTTGTTTATGAACTAAAAACAGAGTTAGTTTCACCTCCTTTTCATTCTGCTAGAATCATCAGAACGAATGGTTTGGTTTTTTTTTTTCTATGAAACCTTCCTTTTTTAACTCAGGATTGGAGACAATCTTTCTGCATGCATACTCTGTTGAGAGTGCCAACTTAAACTGGATTCCTTTTGTTTCTAGTTAGGAGAATATGGAAATGAATTAATGAGAAAGGCTACAGTTGAGAATTTTATTTGCCAGTAGGCTTATGTTGATCAAAGCTTGGTGACTGAGTACTCCTCTCTTATTTTAATTTTATTTTCGTCCTCTATAAATCCTGGATCACCATCTCTTTCCCTTTATTTCTATTACTGTGGAGAATGGTTGGTAGTCACCAGTGAATGATTGGAGATAGATTAAACTCTCTGTCCTCAACATCCCCGACTGAGGAAAGTTTGACTCATGTCCTTTGATGTCCAGTCCAGTAGGTCACTAGAGTTCTTATCTTCTCCACGCCCAGAAGCAAGACAGCCAGTTCTATGCTCTTCTTTGCTAAATCGCCTGAAGGAACAAGGATTTAACTTTCAACAACAAGCTGCACTAAACTTGGTTTCACTCACTCTTTCTGTTCCATGAGTGACCTGGGCTTGACCTATGCTGTTCCTTACCTGATCCCTCTATGTTCCTTTGAGTGACCCCACTGTCTCCATTCCTCCTCTTCTGCACTCTCCTCACCAAGAGGGGGCTAACTCCTATGATTTTCATTCCTTTTCTCTTGTTACTAATGAATAATACTTAGCTTTGACCTTGATGCTGATGGTACAGCTTTCTGTTACCAGTGTTGGACTTGTCACTGATGGTCCTGAATTCCTGTGTACCATTCTATTTTCTTTTTTTTTAATTTTCTTTTTTTTTTTTTTGAACGTTTATTTATTTTTGGGACAGAGAGAGACAGAGCATGAACGGGGGAGGGGCAGAGAGAGAGGGAGACACAGAATCGGAAACAGGCTCCAGGCTCTGAGCCATCAGCCCAGAGCCTGACGCGGGGCTCGAACTCACAGACCACGAGATCGTGACCTGGCTGAAGTCGGACGCTTAACCGACTGCGCCACCCAGGCGCCCCCTGTGTATCATTCTAAAACAGTTGCTCCGTTTTGTCCAGTCTTAGCATGGTCTCCTAGTAATGGTAGTTGTAATCTTTGCTTGAGTCTCTCAATGAGCATTCAGGGAACTTTAATGTTTAACACTGTTCTGCTACATCTCTAGAAAATTTTCCTTTTCCCTATCTACTCCTTCCCCTCCCCCACCATATCCTAGCTGGTTTAGAGCCTTTCTGTGCTTTTAAAAAATGTACAAATATGCTGTTTTTATTTTTAGAGAGGAATAATGATTTGCTTATTTACTTATTAAGAAGGATATTACAAAATGTTCAAGCACTGAAGAAACTATAAAAAAGAAATTAATACATTACCTCACATCCCACTACATAGAAATAACTAGTGTTATCATTCTAGGAATATTTCTTTGTTTATATACAAATGGATGCATTGATGGATAATAGACAAATAGACATATAGGCAGATAGAGAAAAATGGCATCTTATATTTCATACTATTTAAAATAAAGTTATTAAATTTAATTTTATATAAATTTCCAGAAGAAAAAGAAAATGAAGTGAAAGTGGAGTATTTTCTGGCCTTCAGATAAATATTTCTTTATCACAAGGAATCACAGTTTTTTGAATAATAACCTACTGTTAAGAAAAAGAATTATGAAAAACCTTGAGATCTGGTAGTTTATGTTTTAAAAACCTAAATGTTTCAAGTTTTGACTGTATTAATTGGCTTGGTTAATTGTGAGCAATTTTCTACTTCCTGTCACCTGCCTTTCTCCTCTTTCCTATTCTTTCCAATGAAAGGGCGAGGTAATGTTGTCTACAGATTTGGATAATAGCATGTGTGTATATACACATCTATGTTGTTTTATTATATATGCTGTTATCTGAATCTGTACACATTATTCTTTTTCTATTTTTATGTATAATTATGTTATGTGTTAAGATTTTTTAATATTTACATTCTATTGGCAAATATAATTCTCATAATTGTTAGCCTTTTTTGAATTCTTTTGAGTTCATATTTTAGGTTTATATGTTTGAATGATAGCTTCACGGATGCATATTCTCTGAGGTCTGTGACATTTGAGACCATCTGCTGCTTGAAGGACCCTGGCGAGGCACTATGTTCTTGATCACACTTTCCTTCAAATGCTGCTGTTGCTGTCAGCTGGCCTTGAATTTTGGGTAGCAAAACTTGAATCTGACTTTGTGCCTTGAGAAAATATTCTTTTTCTTCTTCAAGGTTTGGAAAATTCTTTAACTCTTAAGTTTAGTCATTTCTTTCAAGTTTATTTATTTATTTTGAGAGAGAGCAAAAGCAGGGGAAGGGCAGGGAGAGAGGGGGAGGGAGAGGGAGACAGAGAGAGAGAGAGAGAGAGAGAGAGAGAGAGAGAGAGAGAGAGAGAGAATCCCAAGCAGGCTCTGCAGGGTCAGCGCAGAGCTGGACATGGGGCTTGAACTCACGAAACTGTGAGATCATGACCTGAGCCAAAATCGAAAGTCAGACGCTTAACTGACTTAGCCACCCAGGCGCCCCTAAATTTAGTAATTTAGTTGAGATATGTCATTTTATATTGATTTTTTTCTGGTTATATGATGGACCCTTTCTTGGTATCTAGCTAGTTTTTAATTCTGGGGAGTTTTCTTTGTTGTATATCTCTGAACACCTTCTCTAGTCCATTTATTTGTTTCTCGCCAAAGGTTTATCAACTATCTTCCTACCTTTAAACCTCTCGTTAGTAACTTTAATCCTTCTATCACTTTTCTGCACTTTCAGTAGGATTATTTTAAGTCTTTTCACCCAGTTAGTAACTTGATTTTGAGCTGTTTCTTCATGTTTGTAATTTATGTGTTAGATTTGCAAAAGGATTGTTACTAGGGATGTTTGTCTGACTTCCTACAAATCTAACTTAAAGCAGGCTGGCTTTCTGGGTGGTTTATTGTAGATAAGGGGTTGGTTTCCTGGTCAGGTTTCTGCAGTTTGTGGGTCAGAGTTCTATTATTTTTTTATTTTGAGAGACAGAGAGTGAGTAAGTGAGACAGAGAGAGAAAGAGAGAGAGCCAGAGTGCATGAGTGGGGGAGAGGGGCAGAGGGAAAGAGAGAATCTTAAGCAGGCTCCATGCTCAGGATAGAGCCTGACATGGGGCTCAATCCCATGACCCTGAGATCATGACCTAAGCGGAAACCATGAGTTGGATGCTCAACCGACTGAGCCACCCAGGCACCCCCAGAGTTCTGTTTTTATAGATGGTCTGGCCGTTGTCTGGATGAAGGTAGAAACTGCCAGTCTTTTTAAAGACTAGGCCTGGAAATGGCATAAGTCACTTCCACTTTAACTCTGTTGGCCTGAGCAGTCACAGGACAGCCCAGACCAAGAATAGGGGAAATAGACTTCACCTGTTGATACCAGGAGTGTTAAAGAGTTTGTAGCCATTTCAGATCTGCCACAGGGTGCATGTATTTTACCCCTGGAAATATAGTTCTCTTCTTATTCTTTAGAATTCTTCATGAAGGATTTAATGTGAAAATTGACTTACCTCTCATAGCTGACACATTATGAACTCTGTTCCAGGAAGATAGATACCCAAGGATACACACAAGAGAAATGCATACTCCTCAAGGTTCAGCCTCATATCCTGTCTGCTGTCTTATCCAGATGACCTCTGTGACCAAGGAGAACTTCATGAATTTCTTTTAGCCATTTAGTTTGAGACCTGGAAGAGTGGCTAGTCCAGCGGCTTGTTTTAGGTTTCCTGCTTCCAATCCCACTCTGATTCCCTCTTGGCATTTTATACTACCAGACATCTCAGAATGTATGAGAGATCCAGTGATAAAAAGAGAATTTTAAGCCTTTTTGTACCATCATGGAAAGGCCCACCTCCTGTTCCTTTTGGTACCAGTTTTTTCTTGAATTATTTCAGGTTTACCTGTGACTGTGGAGTGAAATGGGGGTTGGTAGTGGTAAGGGGAGCTTCACTGTACTTTAGGCATCAGGGGCGCCTAAAGGGATCAGGTCAGAGATGGAGTTAGGCAGGTAGATGATCTAAATAAGTGAGGCTGCCTTCAGTTAGAGGGCATGAGGGCTGGTATCAGTCTAGCCAGTGGGTGGCAATCTTACTTCTCAAGTATTGCTGATTGTTACCAGAAGATGCTAATCCACAGATGCCTTAACTTAGAATTTTGAAGAGAAGTCCTTTCTTTGAAGCTGTCTGTGTTTTTATGTGGAATCACCTAAAACAAACTCAGATTCAGAATACTTGGGTTAACATGGTGCAAGCCAAGTAAAACTCATCTGTAGGCTAGATTTGGCCCTCAGGTGATTAGTATATCATCTCTGGTTGGCATGTGATTCAATGGTAAAATTCTTAGAGAGTGCATTCATTTATAAAAGCATTGCTTTTCCACCTCAGACATGCTCTGTTTACTTAGAAGTCCAATCCAGAAATCTGGCAGATTACCCAAGACTCTTTCCGCCTGCACGATCACCACCTTCTATCTGTCCCTGCATTATATCCATGTTATCTGTCATGTCTTTGACACTCCACACTGCTTTGCTCTTACTGATTAGATATTGCAGCAGTCTCCCAGCTAGTCTTCTTGCCACAAATGTCACCCCCTTCCTGTCTTGCCACCAAAATAACCTCTTAAAATACAGATCTAGGGGCGCCTTGGTGGCTCGGCCGGTTAAACATCTGACTTTGGCTCAGGTCATGATCTTGTGGTTTGTGAGCTTGGGCCCCACGTAGGGCTCTGTGCTGACAGCTCAGTGTGTCTCTCTGCCCCTCCCCCACCTGCTCACGTGCGCGCTCTCTCTGTCAAAAATAAATAAACATTAAAAAAAATAAAATGCAGATCTAATTATGTGACTTCTCTGTTTAAAACCCATTGTTGGTTCTTCCTGTCAGAAGATAAGAGGAGTTAAGGTGGCAGAGTGGTGGGGAGATCCTATGCTTGCCTCATCCCTCGAGACAGCTAGATAAATATCAAATCATTCTGAACACCCAAGAAATTGATCTTAGGACTGAGAGAGCAAAACTGCACATCTAGAGGTATAAAAATGGTCACATTGGGGAAGGTAGGAGCTGCGGAGATGTGATTTGGGGGAGAAAAGAATCTTGGATGCTGTGGAGAGCAGGGAGCCCTGATCACAGAGAGGGGTGTAGAGAGAGAGCAGCACACAGGAGACTGCACAAGAGAAACACTTCCCCAGAATCATTGACTGGGAGAGTGAGAGGGGCTGATTATTGTGAGTTTTTACAACCAGTGGAGCTCAAAGGCTGGGGTTTTAGAAGTCCATGTCATGGAGGGTGTGGAACCCAGCAGGCACAGTGGTGCTCCCATGGAGGAGGGCGGAGGCCCTGGAGCACACAGCATGGTCTGAGGAATCTCTGAGTTGCACTGGGAGAGAAGGTTCCTCTTCTTGGAGTGCATTCGGGAGAGGTGGCACTGCCTCTCAGGGACAGAAGAGCCAGGGGATGCCATTGTGCTATCCTGTTCATTAGCATAGGGGCAGAGACACCTGCTGAGGGCTGCTAACCTGGACGCTGGTGCTTTGCTGTGTTTTACTCTAAATTCCAAGCCCCTGTGTGTTTGTGCAAGTGCCCTTCTGGGACAAATGGGCACCAGCCACAGCCCAGTGAGACCCTTCTCATGAGGATCATCGAGGGTCCATGGTGCACTGGATACCTAAAATTTGGAGTTTCAAAACTCAGCTGGTGTACCTGAGAGAAAACACAGGTGCACTGTGCTGCAGGGCAAGCAGACGGCCCCATCACAGACAGGATTGAGGCAGGGATATGAGGGAGGCCAGCACAGACAGGATCAAGGCAGGGATATGAGGGAGGCCAGTGCAGACAGGATCGAGGCAGAGATAGGAGGGAGGCCAGCGTAGATAGGATCGAGGCAGAGATATGAGGGAGGCCAGCGCAGACAGGATTGAGGCAGGGGTATGAGGGAGGCCAGTGTAGACAGGTTCAAGGCAGGGGTATGAGGGAGGCCAGCACAGACAGGATCGAGGCAGGGATATGAGGGAGGCCTGGGACAATGAGAGGAGATTGTTCACTCTCGTGTGAGAGCTTCCCAGACAGTAGCAGTTGTGAACTCCCCTCTCTACAGATGAGGAGGTGCTGGTGCCACTTTTCCCTCCCTCCCAGACTAACTTTTGTGAGCAGCATGGGGCCCACAGTGGAGGCTTGAGCCTCTTACATCAAGGTCCCCTCTCCTGCACTCTGCAGATACTAATGAACTAGGGCAGGTGTGTCTGAGAGCCAGAGAGGCAGTGAGTCCCTCCCTCAGAAGGCCAGCACGGACCACACACACCAAGTCTACTGACCATAGAGTGCTAAAAAACTTCAGTTCTAGTGAAAATAAGATCAGGCCTCTTTTAACAAGCAGACCAGAGCACACCTAGTTAAAACTCGCCACACACTAGACAAAGTCCAAACATTCTCCACGACAGGCAAAAAGAAGCTCTGCAGAGGACTGACCTGAGGGAAAGAACAGCCAAAACACAGCAGCAGAGTGCACACAGCACACACCAAAAACATTTCCTGAAGCACCAGCACTCTCAGGAGCAGGAAACATAGCTACTGTCGAAAGAACAGAAGATAACAAATGTGGGTGAGGATGTGGAGAAATTGGGACCTTTGTGCACTATTGGTGGGAATGTAAAATCATACAGCTGCTGTGGAAAATAGTATTGTGGTTCCTTAGAAAATTAAAAATAAAATTGCTATATGATCTAGCAATTCTACTTCTAGATATATAGCCCAAAGAATCAAATCAGGATCTGACAGAGGTATTTGCACACCCATGTTCATAGCAGCATTATTGTAAATAGTCAAAAGGTAGAAGCGAACTAAATATCCATAGAGGAATGAATAAACAAAATGTGGTATATACAAAGAATGGAGTATTATTTAGCCTTAAAAAGGGAGGAGATTCTGATACATGCTACAATATGGATGAACCTTGAGGACAGTGTGATAAGTGAAATGAGCCAGTCACAAAAAGACAAATACTCTATGATTCTATATGAGGTATCTTAAATAGTTAAATTAATAAAAACAGAAGGTAGAATGGTGATTGCTAGGTGCCAGGGGGAGGGGGAAATAGGGAGTTATTATTTAATAAGTATAAAGCTTCAGTTTTGCAAGATGAAAAAGTCCTGGAGATTGGTTGCACAACAATGTGAATACACTGTATACTACTGAACTGTGTCCTCAGAAATGGATAAAATGATACATTTTATGTGTTTTTACTATAATTAAAAAACATCAGTCTTCTTACTGTGACTTCCAAGATGCTACATGATCTGATCCCTGCTTAATTCTCAAAAATTATCTCTTGCAAACTGTTTTCCCAACCTCCACCCCTGCAACCCCTACACCCCAGGGCACTTAGGGTTGGGAAAAACTTAAGGGATTTGGTTAGAAAATAATTTTTGGCTTTCTTATAGGAGTAGTGAGGCTAGTTCATTACTTCAAACTTCCTTTTTTATATCTAATTCCTTAAAAACCATTTACACCTAAGCCTTCCAACAGAGTTTGTATCATCACCTTGCTAAAGCTGTTTCCAAGTCAAATGTCAAGTTACTAATTCAGTGAACATATTTCATTCCTCATTTTATTTGACTATTCTAGGGTACTTGAACTGTTGGAATGTTGATAACACTCTCTCCTTTTCATTGAAAAGTACATAGAAATCAGAATCAGGTTTCATATCTTGCTTCTACCGCCTATTTGTATGTGACTGTGGGTGGCTAATGGTAGGTTTTCTCGATATTCTATCCTTGGTTCTCACTCTTCACCCTCCCATTTCAATCATTCCTATAGCCTCATCCATAATGGCAAACATTTATTGAATGCTTATTATGAGCTAGGCACCATCTTAAGTATTACTCATGTATCACCTCAATTTTCACAACCATGTTAAGGTAGGTACTTTATTATCTATAATTTTTAGGTGAGGATACCAAGGCATAGAGATCTTGAGTAGTTGCTCAAAGTGCACAGAATATTAATGACAAAGCTGAGACTCTCCCTAGACAGCATTTGGCTCCAAAGTCTGTATTTTAAACAGTTCAGTAAACTACTGTGTGAATTGCTCTGATATGAGCTCTTGTTTGATGTATAGACACACATATCCATTTGTTCAGGAAAGCTCTGCCTGACTCTCTCTTGGGACTCTCAAGCTCACAGTGTCCAAAATGGATCTTACCGTTTTTCCTTCTCTAATTTTACTCTTTACCTCATTGAATGACCTCATCCTTCATCCAGTTGCTGAAGGTAGAATCCTAGGAATAACCTTAGATTCCTTCCCCTTCTCTACCTCCAGATTCAATTGATGACCAAATTCGGTTGACTTCATTGTTCGTATGTTACTGTCATGAAGAGTGGTTCACACTCTTGTATTTCTCCCTTGCACCATTGCCCTCTCACAGACAGGCCTCTTTACCTCTCATCTTCTCTAGGATAGAGAAGGTCCATACCATTTGATGTAGACATTTGATTAAGGAATTTCTCTGCTCACAATTCTTCTGTAGCTTATCTACTGGGTAAAATCTAAATAACCATTTGTAGTGAGAATTATAGAACAGTGTTTTTAAAACTATTTAGGTGTGAAAGATCAGGATTTACCTTTCTTAAGGGACTGAGACTTTCTTAAAAATGGTCATTATTGACAATAGCTGAGATATGGAAGCAGCCCAAGTATCCATTGATAGATGAATGGATAAAAAAAGATGTGACACATACACACACACACACACACACACACACACACACACACACACATATACATACACACACATACCTACAATGGAATATAACTCAGCCATGAAAAAGAATGAGATCTCGCCATTTGTAACAACATAGATGGACCTAGAGGGTATAGTGTTAAGTGAAATGAGTCTAACAGAGAAAAACAAATACCCTAAGATTTCACTCCCATGTGTATTTAAGGAACAAATGACCAAGGAAAAAAAGATACCAAAAAAATTGCCCTTAAATACAGAGAATCTAAAAACACAAAAGTTGTAGATATAGAGAACAGAATGGTGGTTGCCAGGGGGAGGGGTGTTGAGAGTAGGTAAAATGGATGAAGGGGCTCAAGAGGTATGAATTTCTAGTTATAGAATAAATAAGTCATAGGGATGTAATGTACAGCATGGTGACATAGTCAGTATTGTAGTGCATACTGAAAGTTGCCAAAAGAGTAAATCTTTAAAAAGTTTTCATTGTAGGGGCACTTGGGTGGCTCAGTTGGTTAAACTTCTGACTTTGGCTCAGGTCACGATCTCATGGTTTGTGAGTTCAAGCCCTGCATCAGGCTCTCTGCTGTCAGCACAGAACCTGCTTCAGATCCTCTGTCCCCTTCTTTCTCTGGCCCTCCTCACTTGTTCTCTCTCTGTCTCTCTGTCTCTAATAAATAAACTTAAAAAATGTTCTCATTGTCATAAGGAAAAAAATTATAACTTTGTATGGTGACAGATGGTACTAGATTTATTGTAGTGATCATTTCATGGTGTACACAAATATCAAATCATTACATTGTGCATCTGAAATGAGTATAACGTTACATGTCTAGTAGACAACTAAAAAAATTAAGGAGAAAAAATAAAATGTTTCCAGAAAGTCATCACTTAAAAAAAAACAGAAAAAAAAATATAGAGGACAAACTAGTAGTTGCCAGAGAGGAGGTGGGTAGGGGATTGAGTGAAATACATATGGGAGATTGAGGGTTCACTTATCTCAATGAGCAGTGAGAAATATGTAGAATTGTTGAACCATTATAATGTACACCTGAAAGTAATATAAGACCACAAGTTTATTCTTCAATAAAAAAATAAAAGTGGTCAAACCTTGAATATTGCACCACTGCTAAATTGTTATAAAAAGTTTCTAAATCTTCACCCTTAATTTCTGTGCTTACCTTGCTCTGCACCAAGAACAGTGTGCAGACCAACAATGGAAGGCAGGCCCATACTTTAAGAAGACTTGTCACATGAGACTGGCTGTGAAGTCTGATTGTGAATAATAAGCCTGTGTTGGTCTCTTTCACTTCCCTATTCTACTGCTCTGTATCCCTCTGTCCATCAGATAAACTTGCCAGGGATTGGTATACTTTGGAGGAAGTTTATGTGCAGGTAAGAACGAGCTAGGAAAATGTCTGCACCTTAAGAGTGTCCCAGTGAAAGAAAAACTCAGACATTTAGTTATTTTGCATGAAGATCGTTGATTGACATGTGAGGGAGTTGGCTGATTGAGTTAAGGAACAGTCAAAAACACGTTTCATAAGGGAAAGAGAGGACAGAAAATTGTAACTGGGATTTGCCCAGTGAATCTTGCTTGTATCTTTTTGGCTAAACCATTTTCTCTCAGCTAGCAAAGAGGAGTGTCTGGTGATTCCCTTGTTGAGTGGACAGAGATATGAAAGAAAACAATTTCAGTTGTCTATGGGTTCTTCTGAAAGTGCTGAGAGATATACATACCTGGCTATCTCTGTTGTAATGACTGTCCATCATTCCATCAGTACCTCCACCTTAGTTAGGCTAGGTCTGCACTGTTTCCCTCATTGTAATTTCTAGTTCTTCAGCCTGTTAGTTAGGCCTGACTCCTCTAGGGAAGGGCCTCAGAAGCTGAACTAGCTGGTTATGACACTGGAGGCAAGGTGGCAAATTGTGCCACAGAAATGGAGAGAGGAATTGTTTTCACATTCCTGATGGTGCAATTCAGTGAGGACTGCACAGCTGGTACCTTCTATAGGTTTTGCAGCTTTGGTAGGGGTACCTGGGGACAGCACTTCAAGCAGGGAAGGAGGAAGCCAGTAGGGGGTAGTGCCCCCTTCGAGTGGCTTGTGGAGAGCAAGCATAGACAGAATATTGTTTGAGAACACTTAGAAAAAAATGAGCTTGTTTGTTGCTTTTCATTAAATACCTGTCCACATTGGGGATCATTTAAACCTTGGCCGTTAATTTCACTTTATCTTGATCTGTTCAAGTAAAAGTGAAGGAGAGATAGCTTTTGTAAGTACTTTTATAAAACTCAGAATTAGGAGACTTGAGGACTAATTGCTGTTTTGGTATGGATTATTTGTGTGACACATGCATCTGCAGAATGGGAGCACTGGCCTAGATATTTTCTAATGTGCATTCTGGTCTGATGTTATGGAGAGGGAAAACTTGGGTATGGTTCTCACAGAGGGATATGCTTCTAATGGTAGAACTTGTACACATTTGTACTGTTCTTTCTTTATTTCTTCACCTGCCAGCATCAACTCTTTGTGTTTTCTTTCCAGGGTGGAGAGGGCATTTTCTTTGTTGCTTTTCCTTTGTCAAAATATTTCAGCAAAAAAGTCTCTGCTTTCATTAATCTCCATTGGAAAACAGTTCCTAGTGTCTTTGGAAGAAGGACCTGTGGTTAGTAATTTCTGTGTACTAATCTTGGTTTGACTTGGCTAATACCCACTTGGGTTGATGTTTGGGTAATAATTATGGTGTGATTCATGATTAAGCTAAGCCTTTTTTCAACCTGAAGGTGATTGTGTGGGACAATGATTATGTTAAGTTCTTTTTTCCTTGGGCTCCTTATTACTTTTGCATGGTGTATAATTGCCATTTGGTCATATATCTTTCTAGTGATATAAGAAAAAGACGTAATTTTGAGTATGGGGAAGTAAGTTTTCTGGGATCTATGACAAATAAGCATAGAAGAGACACATTATGACATATGCCCAATTGTTTATTTTGAATCTTTATGCATTTCACTTTTTTGATTTTAATGAAGCCAGAATAATATAGAATTCCATTACAAGGATAGTCCAGAAAGATGTACTGAGCCCTGATAATAACATTGGAGGTTTGGCCACTAGAACAGTGATTTTATAATTTTTGCCACTAAAACAGTGATTTTATAATATTTTTCACAAAGATCAGTGCACAAATCTACAAAGGTCCTAAAATTTAAGCTCACAAAAGAAAAATGCTTACTTCAACCCCAACACCCAAAATACTGTGTTTTCCAAATTTAGGTCTAAATAACATTGTTTATTCCCATTCACCATTTCCAAACAAAGGCATAAATCTTCTAGAGAATAAACTAAACTATGCCCAAGGGAAGAAATTGTGTAACTTATTCAAAATAAAATGGTAACATAAACCCTTTGGAAGTATAATGAGAAGTTTCTTGATGCAAAGTTATGTCTTGTTTCACTTACCTACTCTCAGTATTAATTATTTTTCTATTGGGTTCTCACTCATAATAATAATATCTTTCTAACTGACCAAATCCCAACTGTTTTGAATTATCACTTGAATGACCGTATGTTCCTGACTGCATATTACTGTCTGATATATTGGATGTTATAAATTCATCTCCAGAGTGAGGTCTGTCCCGGAATGCCATATTGGTGCAATCATAACTTACACGACCATACTGAGACTGTCCAAAATCTGAATCAGACTTCCCGCAATTTTCTCTCTGCCCTGGAGGAGACACTGATTTCTGGTAGAAATAAGCCCCTGAGTGCTCAGAACTGCCATGTACGTGGTCATGTTGTCTCCTTTGACTGGAACTGGGCCGTTCCTGGACTGACCCTGACTGAGTTTCTGAGTCTTCTGATTGTCCTTCACTGTCGCTGGCCTGACCGGTTCTGGATCCCCGGTGTCTGCTGTTACCAGATCCAGAAGAGCTTTGTCCACGTCCGGCACCCGAATGTCTGGAGCTGTCGTCTGACTGCCGAAGGTGGCGCCCTTGCGTTTCCCTGGTGGTGGACCCTGACTCCAGGTGGGCAGAGTCTGACCGCCCACGGGACGCCGTCTGCCCTTGACGGGACCCTGAGTGCCCGGATCTGTCTCCTGACTGCTGGTGGTGGCGCCCTTGCCTTTCCCTGGTGGTGGATCTTGATTCTCGGTGGGCAGAGTCTGATCCCCCAAGGGAGGCTGTCTGCCCTTGACGGGTCCCTGAGTGCCCAGATCTGTCTCCTGACTGCTGGTGGTGGCGCCCTTGCCTTTCCCTGGTGGTGGATCCTGACTCTCGGTGGGCAGAGTCTGACCTCCCACGGGAGGCCGTCTGCCCTTGACGGGTCCCTGAGTGCCCAGACCTGTCTCCTGACTGCCCATGGCTAGACCCATGTTCCTTCCTCAAAGTGGACCCAGACCTTCCGAGGGTGTTTGAAGATTCTCTACCTGCACCTTCTGAATGTCCTTCGCTGTCGCTGGCCTGACTCACACTGGATCCCCGCTGTCTGCTTGCCCCGTATCCAGAGGACGATTGTCCATGTCCAGTGGCTGAGCGTCTGGAGGTGTCTGCTGACCGGTAATGCTGGGATTCTTGTCGTCCTCTTGTGCCGGATCTTGACTGCCCACGGGAGGAGTCAGTGTGTCCCCGAGAGGATGTCTCTCCGTGATGAGACCCTGATTGTGTGTAGCTGTCTACAGAGTGTCCATGACTAGCTCCTTGTCGTCTTCTGGTACCAGAGTCTGACTGTCCATGGGCAGAATCAGAGTGCCCATGATTGTCTCCCTGCCTTTGATGAGAGTGAGAGAGTCTAGAGCCGTCTCCCGCATGGCCATGGGCAGACCCACGTTGGTTTCCTGAACCAGACCCATACTGTCTGTCCGAATCTTCTGAGTGTCCTTCACTGTCGCTGTCCTGACTGACACTGGACCCTCGGTTTCTCACTGGCCTGGATTCAGATGAGGATGGTCCATGCTCAGGGTGTGAGTGTCTAGAGCCGTGTGCCTGAGTGGATGACTGATGGTGACGAGATCCTCGCTCCGAGTGTCCACCATCGGCTGCCTGACCCTCAAGGGATCCTGCCTGTCTAGAGCTGTCACGTGCCTGCTCAGGGCGGGATCCTTGTCTCCCTCTGGTGCTGGATTGAGACTGCCCGTGGGCAGAATTCAAGTGTTCTTGGGAGGGTATCTGGTAGAAATAAGCCCCTGAGTGCTCAGAACTGCCACGTACATTGTCATGTTGTCTCCTTTGACTGGAACTGGGCCGTTCCTGGACTGACCCTGACTGAGTATCTGAGTCTTCTGATTGTCCTTCACTGTCACTGGCCTGACCGGTTCTGGATCCCCGGTGTCTGCTGTCACCAGATCCAGAAGAGCTTTGTCCACGTCCGGCACCCGAATGTCTGGAGCTGTCGTCTGACTGCCGAAGGTGGCGCCCTTGCGTTTCCCTGGTGGTGGATCCTGACTCCAGGTGGGCAGAGTCTGACCGCCCACGGGACGCCGTCTGCCCTTGACGGGACCCTGAGTGCCCGGATCTGTCTCCTGACTGCTGGTGGTGGCGCCCTTGCCTTTCCCTGGTGGTGGATCTTGATTCTCGGTGGGCAGAGTCTGATCCCCCAAGGGAGGCTGTCTGCCCGTGAAGGGATCCTGAGTGCCCAGATCTGTCTCCTGACTGCTGGTGGTGGCGCCCTTGCCTTTCCCTGGTGGTGGATCCTGACTCTCGGTGGGCAGAGTCTGACCTCCCACGGGAGGCCGTCTGTCCTTGACGGGTCCCTGAGTGCCCAGACCTGTCTCCTGACTGCCCATGGCTAGACCCATGTTCCTTCCTCAAAGTGGACCCAGACCTTCCGAGGGTGTTTGAAGATTCTCTACCTGCACCTTCTGAATGTCCTTCGCTGTCGCTGGCCTGACTCACACTGGATCCCCGCTGTCTGCTTGCCCCGTATCCAGAGGACGATTGTCCATGTCCAGTGGCTGAGCGTCTGGAGGTGTCTGCTGACCGGTAATGCTGGGATTCTTGTCGTCCTCTTGTGCCGGATCTTGACTGCCCACGGGAGGAGTCAGTGTGTCCCCGAGAGGATGTCTCTCCGTGATGAGACCCTGATTGTGTGTAGCTGTCTACAGAGTGTCCATGACTAGCTCCTTGTCGTCTTCTGGTACCAGAGTCTGACTGTCCATGGGCAGAATCAGAGTGCCCATGATTGTCTCCCTGCCTTTGATGAGAGTGAGAGAGTCTAGAGCCGTCTCCCGCATGGCCATGGGCAGACCCACGTTGGTTTCCTGAACCAGACCCATACTGTCTGTCCGAATCTTCTGAGTGTCCTTCACTGTCGCTGTCCTGACTGACACTGGACCCTCGGTTTCTCACTGGCCTGGATTCAGATGAGGATGGTCCATGCTCAGGGTGTGAGTGTCTAGAGCCGTGTGCCTGAGTGGATGACTGATGGTGACGAGATCCTCGCTCCGAGTGTCCACCATCGGCTGCCTGACCCTCAAGGGATCCTGCCTGTCTAGAGCTGTCACGTGCCTGCTCAGGGCGGGATCCTTGTCTCCCTCTGGTGCTGGATTGAGACTGCCCGTGGGCAGAATTCAAGTGTTCTTGGGAGGGTATCTGGTAGAAATAAGCCCCTGAGTGCTCAGAACTGCCACGTACATTGTCATGTTGTCTCCTTTGACTGGAACTGGGCCGTTCCTGGACTGACCCTGACTGAGTATCTGAGTCTTCTGATTGTCCTTCACTGTCACTGGCCTGACCGGTTCTGGATCCCCGGTGTCTGCTGTTACCAGATCCAGAAGAGCTTTGTCCACGTCCGGCACCCGAATGTCTGGAGCTGTCGTCTGACTGCCGAAGGTGGCGCCCTTGCGTTTCCCTGGTGGTGGATCCTGATTCTCGGTGGGCAGAGTCTGATCCCCCAAGGGAGGCTGTCTGCCCGTGAAGGGATCCTGAGTGCCCAGATCTGTCTCCTGACTGCTGGTGGTGGCGCCCTTGCCTTTCCCTGGTGGTGGATCCTGACTCTCGGTGGGCAGAGTCTGACCTCCCACGGGAGGCCGTCTGCCCTTGACGGGTCCCTGAGTGCCCGGATCTGTCTCCTGACTGCTGGTGGTGGTGTCCTTGCCTTTCCCTAGTGGTGGATCCTGATTCTCGGTGGGCAGAGTCTGATCCCCCAAGGGAGGCTGTCTGCCCGTGAAGGGATCCTGAGTGCCCAGATCTGTCTCCTGACTGCTGGTGGTGGCGCCCTTGCCTTTCCCTGGTGTTGGATCCTGACTCTCGTTGGGCAGAGTCTGACCTCCCACGGGAGGCCGTCTGTCCTTGACGGGTCCCTGAGTGCCCAGACCTGTCTCCTGACTGCCCATGGCTAGACCCATGTTCCTTCCTCAAAGTGGACCCAGACCTTCCGAGGGTGTTTGAAGATTCTCTACCTGCACCTTCTGAATGTCCTTCGCTGTCGCTGGCCTGACTCACACTGGATCCCCGCTGTCTGCTTGCCCCGTATCCAGAGGACGATTGTCCATGTCCAGTGGCTGAGCGTCTGGAGGTGTCTGCTGACCGGTAATGCTGGGATTCTTGTCGTCCTCTTGTGCCGGAT
This sequence comes from Acinonyx jubatus, assembly GCF_027475565.1. NCBI lineage: Eukaryota > Metazoa > Chordata > Mammalia > Carnivora > Felidae > Acinonyx > Acinonyx jubatus. The sequence goes on from NC_069381.1 coordinate 105,028,670, forward strand.
CTTGACTGCCCACGGGAGGAGTCAGTGTGTCCCCGAGAGGATGTCTCTCCGTGATGAGACCCTGATTGTGTGTAGCTGTCTACAGAGTGTCCATGACTAGCTCCTTGTCGTCTTCTGGTACCAGAGTCTGACTGTCCATGGGCAGAATCAGAGTGCCCATGATTGTCTCCCTGCCTTTGATGAGAGTGAGAGAGTCTAGAGCCGTCTCCCGCATGGCCATGGGCAGACCCACGTTGGTTTCCTGAACCAGACCCATACTGTCTGTCCGAATCTTCTGAGTGTCCTTCACTGTCGCTGTCCTGACTGACACTGGACCCTCGGTTTCTCACTGGCCTGGATTCAGATGAGGATGGTCCATGCTCAGGGTGTGAGTGTCTAGAGCCGTGTGCCTGAGTGGATGACTGATGGTGACGAGATCCTCGCTCCGAGTGTCCACCATCGGCTGCCTGACCCTCAAGGGATCCTGCCTGTCTAGAGCTGTCACGTGCCTGCTCAGGGCGGGATCCTTGTCTCCCTCTGGTGCTGGATTGAGACTGCCCGTGGGCAGAATTCAAGTGTTCTTGGGAGGGTATCTGGTAGAAATAAGCCCCTGAGTGCTCAGAACTGCCACGTACATTGTCATGTTGTCTCCTTTGACTGGAACTGGGCCGTTCCTGGACTGACCCTGACTGAGTATCTGAGTCTTCTGATTGTCCTTCACTGTCACTGGCCTGACCGGTTCTGGATCCCCGGTGTCTGCTGTTACCAGATCCAGAAGAGCTTTGTCCACGTCCGGCACCCGAATGTCTGGAGCTGTCGTCTGACTGCCGAAGGTGGCGCCCTTGCGTTTCCCTGGTGGTGGATCCTGACTCCAGGTGGGCAGAGTCTGACCGCCCACGGGACGCCGTCTGCCCTTGACGGGACCCTGAGTGCCCGGATCTGTCTCCTGACTGCTGGTGGTGGCGCCCTTGCCTTTCCCTGGTGGTGGATCTTGATTCTCGGTGGGCAGAGTCTGATCCCCCAAGGGAGGCTGTCTGCCCGTGAAGGGATCCTGAGTGCCCAGATCTGTCTCCTGACTGCTGGTGGTGGCGCCCTTGCCTTTCCCTGGTGGTGGATCCTGACTCTCGTTGGGCAGAGTCTGACCTCCCACGGGAGGCCGTCTGTCCTTGACGGGTCCCTGAGTGCCCAGACCTGTCTCCTGACTGCCCATGGCTAGACCCATGTTCCTTCCTCAAAGTGGACCCAGACCTTCCGAGGGTGTTTGAAGATTCTCTACCTGCACCTTCTGAATGTCCTTCGCTGTCGCTGGCCTGACTCACACTGGATCCCCGCTGTCTGCTTGCCCCGTATCCAGAGGACGATTGTCCATGTCCAGTGGCTGAGCGTCTGGAGGTGTCTGCTGACCGGTAATGCTGGGATTCTTGTCGTCCTCTTGTGCCGGATCTTGACTGCCCACGGGAGGAGTCAGTGTGTCCCCGAGAGGATGTCTCTCCGTGATGAGACCCTGATTGTGTGTAGCTGTCTACAGAGTGTCCATGACTAGCTCCTTGTCGTCTTCTGGTACCAGAGTCTGACTGTCCATGGGCAGAATCAGAGTGCCCATGATTGTCTCCCTGCCTTTGATGAGAGTGAGAGAGTCTAGAGCCGTCTCCCGCATGGCCATGGGCAGACCCACGTTGGTTTCCTGAACCAGACCCATACTGTCTGTCCGAATCTTCTGAGTGTCCTTCACTGTCGCTGTCCTGACTGACACTGGACCCTCGGTTTCTCACTGGCCTGGATTCAGATGAGGATGGTCCATGCTCAGGGTGTGAGTGTCTAGAGCCGTGTGCCTGAGTGGATGACTGATGGTGACGAGATCCTCGCTCCGAGTGTCCACCATCGGCTGCCTGACCCTCAAGGGATCCTGCCTGTCTAGAGCTGTCACGTGCCTGCTCAGGGCGGGATCCTTGTCTCCCTCTGGTGCTGGATTGAGACTGCCCGTGGGCAGAATTCAAGTGTTCTTGGGAGGGTATCTGGTAGAAATAAGCCCCTGAGTGCTCAGAACTGCCACGTACATTGTCATGTTGTCTCCTTTGACTGGAACTGGGCCGTTCCTGGACTGACCCTGACTGAGTATCTGAGTCTTCTGATTGTCCTTCACTGTCACTGGCCTGACCGGTTCTGGATCCCCGGTGTCTGCTGTTACCAGATCCAGAAGAGCTTTGTCCACGTCCGGCACCCGAATGTCTGGAGCTGTCGTCTGACTGCCGAAGGTGGCGCCCTTGCGTTTCCCTGGTGGTGGATCCTGATTCTCGGTGGGCAGAGTCTGATCCCCCAAGGGAGGCTGTCTGCCCGTGAAGGGATCCTGAGTGCCCAGATCTGTCTCCTGACTGCTGGTGGTGGCGCCCTTGCCTTTCCCTGGTGGTGGATCCTGACTCTAGGTGGGCAGAGTCTGACCTCCCACGGGAGGCCGTCTGCCCTTGACGGGTCCCTGAGTGCCCAGACCTGTCTCCTGACTGCCCATGGCTAGACCCATGTTCCTTCCTCAAAGTGGACCCAGACCTTCCGAGGGTGTTTGAAGATTCTGTACCTGCACCTTCTGAATGTCCTTCGCTGTCGCTGGCCTGACTCACACTGGATCCCCGCTGTCTGCTTGCCCCGTATCCAGAGGACGATTGTCCTTGTCCAGTGGCTGAGCGTCTGGAGGTGTCTGCTGACCGGTAATGCTGGGATTCTTGTCGTCCTCTTGTGCCGGATCTTGACTGCCCACGGGAGGAGTCAGTGTGTCCCCGAGAGGATGTCTCTCCGTGATGAGACCCTGATTGTGTGTAGCTGTCTACAGAGTGTCCATGATTAGCACCTTGTCGTCTTCTGGTACCAGAGTCTGACTGTCCATGGGCAGAATCAGAGTGCCCATGATTGTCTCCCTGCCTTTGATGAGAGTGAGAGAGTCTAGAGCCGTCTCCCGCATGGCCATGGGCAGACCCACGTTGGTTTCCTGAACCAGACCCATACTGTCTGTCCGAATCTTCTGAGTGTCCTTCACTGTCGCTGTCCTGACTGACACTGGACCCTCGGTTTCTCACTGGCCTGGATTCAGATGAGGATGGTCCATGCTCAGGGTGTGAGTGTCTAGAGCCGTGTGCCTGAGTGGATGACTGATGGTGACGAGATCCTCGCTCCGAGTGTCCACCATCGGCTGCCTGACCCTCAAGGGATCCTGCCTGTCTAGAGCTGTCACGTGCCTGCTCAGGGCGGGATCCTTGTCTCCCTCTGGTGCTGGATTGAGACTGCCCGTGGGCAGAATTCAAGTGTTCTTGGGAGGGTATCTGGTAGAAATAAGCCCCTGAGTGCTCAGAACTGCCACGTACATTGTCATGTTGTCTCCTTTGACTGGAACTGGGCCGTTCCTGGACTGACCCTGACTGAGTATCTGAGTCTTCTGATTGTCCTTCACTGTCACTGGCCTGACCGGTTCTGGATCCCCAGTGTCTGCTGTTACCAGATCCAGAAGAGCTTTGTCCACGTCCGGCACCCGAATGTCTGGAGCTGTCGTCTGACTGCCGAAGGTGGCGCCCTTGCGTTTCCCTGGTGGTGGATCCTGACTCTCGGTGGGCAGAGTCTGACCTCCCACGGGAGGCCGTCTGCCCTTGACGGGTCCCTGAGTGCCCAGACCTGTCTCCTGACTGCCCATGGCTAGACCCATGTTCCTTCCTCAAAGTGGACCCAGACCTTCCGAGGGTGTTTGAAGATTCTCTACCTGCACCTTCTGAATGTCCTTCGCTGTCGCTGGCCTGACTCACACTGGATCCCCGCTGTCTGCTTGCCCCGTATCCAGAGGACGATTGTCCTTGTCCAGTGGCTGAGCGTCTGGAGGTGTCTGCTGACCGGTAATGCTGGGATTCTTGTCGTCCTCTTGTGCCGGATCTTGACTGCCCACGGGAGGAGTCAGTGTGTCCCCGAGAGGATGTCTCTCCGTGATGAGACCCTGATTGTGTGTAGCTGTCTACAGAGTGTCCATGATTAGCTCCTTGTCGTCTTCTGGTACCAGAGTCTGACTGTCCATGGGCAGAATCAGAGTGCCCATGATTGTCTCCCTGCCTTTGATGAGAGTGAGAGTGTCTAGAGCCGTCTCCCGCATGGCCATGGGCAGACCCACGTTGGTTTCCTGAACCAGACCCATACTGTCTGTCTGAATCTTCTGAGTGTCCTTCACTGTCGCTGTCCTGACTGACACTGGACCCTCGGTTTCTCACTGGCCTGGATTCAGATGAGGATGGTCCATGCTCAGGGTGTGAGCGTCTAGAGCCGTGTGCCTGAGTGGATGACTGATGGTGACGAGATCCTCGCTCCGAGTGTCCACCATCGGCCTCCTCACCCTCAAGGGATCCTGCCTGTCTCGAATTGTCAGGTGCTTGCTTGTGTGTGTTTTTCCCTTTTCCTTTTAGTCCTTTGGATCTTGTCTCCTTCCTTTTTTCATGGGTTTTTCCTGATTGTGTGGATTTTCTCAATTTTTCTTCTTTTTCTTCTTGTACTTTGTCTTCATCTAAATCATCGTTTTCATCTTTTGTATGGTGTGCATGGTGGTTTTGGTTTTGCTCTGTTGCTTGGAAGTTCTGTCTTCTGTTTGACTCATAGTATGCTGTAGCCAACTTGAATACCATTAGAAAGTACTCAGTGAAGTCAATTTTCTTGTCATGGTCTAGATCAAGAATATGCATGAAGACATCAGCAGTGTCTGGGTCATCTGGATTCTGTACATATGGAAGATACAGGGAGATTACATGAGAGTGATTCACATGGTCAGTTGAATAATCCAACCAACTGGTGATTCTGATTTTTGGTAAGGAAATGTGGGACCATATGTGGTGTTGTATCTTTGCTAATGTTCAATTTATGATTAGTTACAGGAAAGTGTAGATAATGTACCTAAAAATATATGTTAAATAGTAGTTTGTGAAAAGTAGTAATTTGGATGGGTCATATTACTGTTTTTTCTTTTTAATGTACATATGTTATGAAATCCATCAGTGCATTGTCTTTTTAGTGGAGCTTGTTAGCATTCTTGAGATTAGGAAACATAATATGAAGAACTAATTTTTGCTGTTCAGTTTTTGTCATTAAGTATTTATATTTCTTTCATAGAAGATGAATGTGTGTTTGTGTGTTGTGCACATTTTTGTTTGCACATAGTATATCAAATGTGTAAAGAGAGGAAAATAATACTTATTTTGAATTAAATGAAGTCTCTTTTCTTTTCCAAAAGTAATAATTTACAAAGACTTCACAGATATTGTCACAATGCTGCTGCAAAACAAACATGATACACCCTTGGGTCCTGGCTGATATCCCTTACCTTCAGGACTGGCCGAAACTCTCTTTCCAGGAGCTCCTTCAGTTCTTCCCTGCTCAGTGTGTCAGTCTCCTTGTCTGTTGTTGAGTACTCATGGAATAGGTCGATAATGGCAATGATGTTTTCCAGGAGAGTAGACATCTTTTGGTAGTAAAGGTGAACCTGGAAGGAAGAAATAAAAATGTAATTTTGTATGTCTTTTCTTCTTCTTCTTCTTCTTCTTCTTCTTCTTCTTCTTCTTCTTCTTCTTCTTCTTCTTTTAAAAAAGATTATTTAGTTGAGAGAGAGAGAGTGCGAGCAGGGGAGGGGTGAGAGATACAGAATCCAAAGCAGGCTCCAGACTCTGAGCTGTCAGCACAGAGCCTGATGTGGGGCTTGAACCCGGGAACTGTGAGATCATGACCTGAGCTGAAGTGGATGCTTAACTGACATAGCCACCCTACTGCCTCTGTCTTTTATTTTTCTAAGGTCTTACCAATTATTAGATTGAATTTCCACCTTTGTTTAAAATCAACATTTCATGATGTATACAGTATTTTTAATTGGATAGGGTGGCTTTAATAGCTTCTCAATATTATACCTTTTTTTTGTTGTTATTTACTGGCTTACATTTTGCCACTTAATGAAGAGCATTTAAAGCATGCTCAATTTATGTAATTGGTGAACAAAGAAATTACTAAGCAGGTCAATAAATCTAAGTAAGCATTTATTTTATAAAAGCATTGTAATGACATCCAAATAAGCATTTATTTTATAAAAGCATTGTAATGACTACTTTAGAAGTTTTAAAACCAGATGAAACTAATATGATATAGGAACCAATAATGTGAAAGACATGACTGAAATCGAGCTAAAGTATGTATGGACCTTGGATTATTTTATGAGAGGAAATAGGTGTTAATTCTTGACATTGTTAAACCTGTATTTTGATAAGTTTATGAGTAACCACTAAAATAATGCAGTTTATAACTTTTCAACCATAGAGAGGAAAAATAAAAATTAAAAAAAAAAGCTTCAATCAATGCATTGGAAACCAGGAAAGAAGAAAATAAGAAGCATAGATAAGGGAGGGTAAACAGAAAGTGTAAAATATAAAAGTAGGATTACATATAATTTTATCATGAATTATGTATGTGAATTGATCAGACTGGTTGGCTAAAAGACAGTTTGTAAAGATTGAATTAAAAAATACATTTGTATGCTTTTTACAAAAAGAAATTAAGATTTTTTTCAGGCACTGTCATTTATGTTGATATTCCAGACCTTGAACTTATGTGTAATTGTGCTGTCCCCAAAAGTCTGCATCTCAAGGATTGCACTTTCTGACCTCCTCTGGTACTCTGATTTCAATAATTCTGTGGCCTCATTGTTTATTTCTGCTTTATGTATTCACCTACCTCTTTACTCTGGTTAGACATTTGGTTAATCTCTGTCATTGCTTCTAGCATGTACCCTGTCTTTCTTGTACTTACTGGCAAAAGCTCAACAGTGACTTTTTGTACTTTATCTCACAAGAAGTCCTTGAGTTTTATTTCACTGCAAGCTTGGAAGCTAATGAAAAGAATTTCCTCACTTTGCCAATTTCTGATCTTCCAGCCTCGTGCATCTGTGTCCATAGACTTTAACCAGCAGTGATGTTGTGTATGTGTACAGTCTGTGCTCCTGTCCTCTGTTTTGGCACTGGAACCCCTTTGCCTACTCAAACAGTTTGCTTTTGCAATTGTCATCCTTCTCTACTGGATATATTCATATATCCATACTGATGTGGCTCTTTTAAAATTTTTTTAATGTTTATTTACTTGAGAGAGAGAGAGAGCGAGAGAGAGAGCGAGAGAGCGATAGAGCGAGAGCGAGCAGGGGAAGGGCAGAGAGAGAGGGAGACACGGAATCTGAAGCAGGCTCCAGGCTCTGAGCTGTCAGTACAGAGCCCGATTTGGGGCTCAAACTCATAGACTATGAGATCATGACCTGAGCCGAAGTCAGACGCTTAACTAACTCAGCCCCTAGAATGATCTTTTAAGAACATGCATTAGATTATCTCATTCTTTATGCTGAATACTCTCCAATTACTTCTTATGTAGTTAAAGTAATGTACAAATTCTACTATGCCTCTCTTTACATGGTTTACTCCATCTAGCTCTCTGATGTCACCACACACCACTGTTTTTTTTGTTAAATATGCTCTAGGCATACTAGCTTCTTTTTTTTTATTAAATTTTTTTTTCAACGTTTTTTATTTATTTTTGGGACAGAGAGAGACAGAGCATGAACGGGGGAGGGGCAGAGAGAGAGGGAGACACAGAATTGGAAACAGGCTCCAGGCTCCGAGCCATCAGCCCAGAGCCTGACGCGGGGCTCGAACTCACGGACCACGAGATCGTGACCTGGCTGAAGTCGGACGCTCAACCGACTGCGCCACCCAGGCGCCCCTTCTTTTTATTCTTTGAAACAAATTGACTCCTATTTAGAATCTTGCCGTTTGCTTTGGCTGGTTCCTTTTGTCATTAAGATCTCAGTTTAAAGGAGAATTCCCCAGAGAGATCTTCCCCGGCCTTCTAATCTAAAATTCTCTCCTCCCATCACTTTATTACACCACTCTCTTATTTTCTTCATTGTTCTTAGCACTATTTGAAATTCTTGTTCATTTATTGTTTACTGGATGTCTCCTTCTACTAAATGCAAGCTCCTTAGAGTAGGGAGTTTATATCGTCACTGCTGCATAATCAGCCAAGTGCAGCACTTGGCAAATAGAAGGCAGTTTGTATATATTTATTGAATGAATGAATAAATGGAAACTCCAGCAATACAGAGAGTATTGAGTAGCTTCATAGGAAACACATTTATGCTTCATTTTCCTTTTATATCAAAATAAGGTTTTAGTAACAGTTCCACTAAAAATGAAGATCCTCAAACATCCAGAACATTTCCCTCAGAGCACACATACCTCCCGTATTTCCACCTTGCTTAATACCAAGTAGGCAAAGTTAGATGTATTCCCTTTTACTTACGTTCTTCACCAGATGAGTAAGTAGAATGTAGCCTGAAGGAGCTTTGCTGGGTGCTGAAGTCTGGGATAGTGGCCCTTTTATAGCAAGTCCATCCAGGGAGGAGCCATTCTCTGTAGGAGGTCTGAATCACTCCTAACCAAACCCAGATCCACCCGTATCTCCACCTGTATTTCTCTAACAGTGTGTTTACCTCCCAACTTCCTCACGTACTCGTCTGTACTTGTTTTACCAAGTTCCAAATTTAGTTTTACATAGACCCCATGTACTGGATGTTTTGAGGAAGGTTTTCTTTGGTGTGCAGTGTCCACATCTTCTACTTTTTTTTTTATAACCCCCACTTTGACTTGGTAGGTGCTTGATAAATATCTATTGATAAATATACTTTCTTAACTGTGTCTTTAGAGAAGTAAAATACACATTTTGAGATCCTCAAATTGAGTTTGGGGTAGAAAAGCATCACAGGTACCCACTGCATGTCCCTTTTTATCTATGAATTCTATGTGTGGATACTGGGAGAACTTGGCATGAAATGAATATTGGTTTTCTAGAAGTTATGGTAAACAGAGGAGAGATAGGCAAATTTAATTTTGATTTTTCAAAAGGAAGCAAGAAAATGAGCTCTTAAGTTAAAAGCAGTGATCACCAGAAGCTAGCATGACTTTATTAGACAAGAACCATTAATCTAATTTTACATTGTTTTCAAGGTTATTACCTTGGGATATCAGAGATATGTTCTACCTACTCTTTCTATAGGTTAAACTGTGGGTTTTCTCACTTATTCTCATAAATATACAGGAGGCTTCTTTTCTTGGCCTCTCCTTTGATTTCCAGACTTTTATGTTGAACAGACTATGGCTCCATTCAGATGTCCCCTGGTTACTTCTGCCCATGCTATTCAAAACTGAGCTCATTGTCATGGCTTGCACCAAAGTGTACTGTCTTCTAGAAGTCCACATATTGGTTACTGACATCCCTATCCACTGAGTGTCTCAAGCTATTCCCAGTCACTTTTCATTTCTCCCTCTCATTTACCCCTCATATGCTGCCACATCCTGCCAGTTCTCTGTAGATTACCTTCCTGCACATGTAGGCCTGTTCTCTATCTCTAGAGCTGCAGTTTTAGTTCTGAACTTCATCATCTTTCACATGGCTGTTTGTAAAAAGTGTCATAACGAGCCCCTCTGCTACAGGCTGCCTGATTCATCTTCTAATCTTATCACGTCATTCCCTCTTGTAGAATTCCGTTTTTCTAGACCTAGACGCTCCTTCACAATAGACGTGAATCTGTGTCTTTCCAGCTGCCTCTCTTACTGTTTGTATTCTATGGGAAAGTCACTCTAGACTGATCGACATTTCTTGGATGATCCTTTAATGGTCTACCACTATTTAAAATCTCTACATTCTGTCCTTACTACCTGGAGTGTCTCTCAGTCGTAGCTTCTCCTCATCCTTTAAAACTATCTGGGATCATCCCCTCCTTCATAAAGCTTAACTGAAATCTCCATATAGATCACAGTTTCCTCATATGCTCTATATTTATCTTTCTTGTGGCATTCGTGATATTTTATTGTAATTATTTACTTATGTGTCTGCACCCCCTCCTTTCCCATTTTGTGTTTCTTCTCACCCTGGTATTTACTGGGTCTGAATCATCTTTTGTATCTTATGAGTTTCTGGAGAATGATAAAAATAAGATGTGCAAGGAGGTGGCCAATCTTATTTAGGGCCAATGAGATAGAAATATGTATGAGTTTTAAAAACTGGGTTTAATGCTCTTATTTCCAATGAAACCATCAGTTCTTTCTTTTGTGGAACATTAGTTAACATCTACAAGACACAGGGCTTCATTTTTCTCTCCTTTTCTTCTTGGGTTTAATTGTCTTTCTGGGCCAGTAGTTACTGTGTTTTTGTCTTTCTCACCATGCTATAATAATAAAAGTAACCTGTATTGCTTAGATTATGCGCTGAGGATAGGCTAAGATTTTGCACGTATCACTTCTAACCCCCATAACAACCCTGTGAGGTCATTACTATTATCCCTATATTTGAGATGAGGGAACTGATAGTGGTAGGATGCCTGCAGTTACCCAGTGAGTAAGTTACAGCACCAGGATTCAATCCCAGGTCATTGTGAATCCAACTCCCACATTATTTCCACTGTCCCACACAACTCTGGGTGTGAACTTTTCTCCTTTTTTGTTAGTTTATTTATCCTTTTAGTGTATTAAACAGCGGTTTCTCTGAAATTACCCTAAGTCCTGGGTGAACTTACTTGCGGAGACCATTGTAGGGGCAGCAGAAAGACTCGGCTGTGGCATATGAGCTCGGAAAGGTGGAGTCCAGAGAGTGGCAAGGATGAGGCAAGCTGGGATCTGATGTTTTAGTGGCAGAAGACCAAAATATTAGATTCATATAAATATGGAGGACAGTCTGTTGGTCTGCTCCAGGACTATTTTCTTGGCCACGATCATAATCATTACATCTTCATCAGTCACTTGGATGAAAATATGGGCACCTGGCAAATAATTTTAGGATAGACTGAAGTTCCAAGAAGATTTTAGCATGTCACAACACAGCTCAGACATAATAATAAATCCTCCTGAAAGAAAAGTAGAATTCTGACTTTGGGTCTAAATTAACCTTTGCAAGGACAGGGTAGAAGACATAAGTAAAAGCAGGGATACTGTGATGGCAGCAGTGTGATGTAGTATCCAGAAGGTAATGCTGATTTAGGCTGCATGAAAGAAGCACATTAGCTAGAACAGAGTAAGTGGTGCTGGTCTTCACTTGGCATTTGCCAGATTGTTTCTGTAGGTTTTTGTTCAGTTATATATGGTCACTTTTCAGTAAAGATGTGGACAACTTGTTATGGGTTCTGATTAAAGTAAACAGGATGATTGGCCAGATGGGTGGTAAAGGGAACTGAGTGAGAAGTAGATGGATGGGAGATAAGTGTCTGTCTTCAATTATATGAGTGGCTGTTACATAGAATTAGGATTATACATAGGTTATATAAAAAAGTCAGATAAGTGGGTAGAAACTGCAGGGAAGCATATTTGACTCTGTATAGGGAAGAACTTTTTACTAGTCAGAATTATCCAAACATGAGAAGAATTATCTTTGGAGATAGTGAGTTCCCTATCACAACCTAGAAAATTTTGAATCATTTGAGAAGTTGGTAGTCAAGTAGTCTAGCCTCATCATATTGTAATTGATGACCAGCAGGTCCAATGTAGTGTTGCTGATGAATCAGAAAGTCAGGACCCAGGCCTCCAACTCAGGACTTTTCACTTTAAATCCCCTTTGCTTTGCATCAGGTTATATCAGCTATCAGAGATGAGCATGAGACCAGGGATATTTTGGAGGGGGATTATTAAGTAGAGGAACATTGGACAAATGTCTGATAAATTCCTCTTTCAACCTGAGAGCTATGATTCTGTTATTCAAGTAAGTTTCTTTGCCTGACTTGATTCAGATGACGATTTGATCAGTGCAGTTTAATAACTGCAGGGGTGACAGGACTATCAGTTCCATTTTATAGCATGAACTGGAAGATAGCACTTGGCTTTCCGTACCCCCCTTCCTGCCAACACAGCTGATCCTTTTGCATATTAGTTTTTTACCCTTAGAATACCAAGTAGTTTTTCCCTCTAAACATTTTAAATTACTGACCATGGAACAGTGACCTCTGAGATATGGGGCATCTTCTCTATCCTCAGAACTTATTCTTTGTTTCATTGTTATTAGATGATGAAATGGTTTCAGAAGCATTGTAGGTGTCCAGTTACATATTGTGGCTGCCAGAGTGTGTTGGGGGTAAAGAAAACTCCCCAAAAGTTAGCAGTTATTGACAAATCCCAAATTACAGGATTTCAATTACAATCATTCAAGTGGTTGTCCCTCCCTTTTCCTATCCAATGGGCTGGAAAGGCCTTATGTTGCCATTTGGCCTCGGGGCTGCTGATGTGGGTCAGATTGTCACGATTCAAGGGACCAGCCCTTTGAGATGGGTGACAGGCTGTGGGAGTGAAGGGGAGTTGGAATTTGTGGTTAAATGATTTCCTACAGGAGTTGTAGTCATCTCCTGGGAGGTGCTGTTTTGGGTTGGCACTTTTCCATGTTGGATATCCACTTGGATTCCTTGGCATGGTAGTTGCCATGTACCTGCTTAGCCCTACAGAGTGGAGCACAATCTGGCAAGAACACCTGTATTTGCAGCTTGTATTTGCCAGGACAGAGGTGAAAGAGAGAAAGGTTGATCCCATAAAAAAATTTCAATTTGTCTTCAGTGACCTCAGAGTCTGCTTTCATTAGCCTCTTCTCTGTGTGTGTGTATGTGTGTGGAGAGAGAGAGACAGAGACAGAGAGATGGAAAGACAGATTGAGAGATGGAGAGATGGAGAGAAGGAGGGAAGGGACACTAGAGTGGGGGGAATACAAGTGAGAAAGAGCTTTTTCCAGATAAAGCCATTAAAAATTTTTTAATTCCCCTCCCCAAATTTAATTCCAGTGTAGTTAATATACAATGTTATATTCATTTCAGATATATAATATCGTGATTCAACAGTTCTGTACATTACTCAGTGCTCATCAAGATAAGTGTACTCTTAATATAAACAAGCCATTTTATGCCAGTCTGGATTGCCTTGCAGTTTTTTCCATGCCCAACACAGTTGTTCCCAGGCACTCACTGACAGTTTCTATGAGGTATGGAGAAGACATACTGTGTGTGTGTGTGTGTGTGTGTGTGTGTGTGTGTGTGTGTGTGTGTGATTTCTGCATCTGCAGTAGCTGGAATACCATGTATTACACTTGCCCAGTGAGAATATGTGTGAGAGACAGTCACAGAGAAAGCAATGATCAAAGACAGGTCTTTTGAACAGTGGAGACATATTCTTCAGGAAGCGCTTATATCAGTAAATGTTATTTTTCTAAAAATCATGATGGACATTTAGGCTTTTTCCACAATTTGGCTATTGTTGAGAGTGCTGCTATAAACATTGGGGTACAAGTGCCCCTATGCATCAGTACTCCTGTATCCCTTGGGTAAATTCCTAGCAGTGCTACTGCTGGGTCATAGGGTAGGTCTATTTTTAATTTTTTGAGGAACCTCCACGCTGTTTTTCAGAGTGGCTGTACCAGTTTGCATTCCCACCAGCAGTGTGAGAGGGTTCCCGTTTCTCCACATCCTCTCCAGCATCTATAGTCTCCTGATTTGTTCATTTTGGCCACTCTGACTGGCGTGAGGTGATATCTGAGTGTGGTTTTGATTTGTATTTCCCTGATGAGGAGTGATGTTGCGCATCTTTTCATGTGCCTGTTGGCCATCTGGATGTCTTCTTTAAGGAAGTGTCTATTCATGTTTTCTGCCCATTTCTTCACTGGATTCTCTGTTTTTTGGGTGTGGAGTTTGGTGAGCTCTTTATAGATTTTGGATACTAGCCCTTTGTCTGATACGTCATTTGCAAATATCTTTTCCCATTCCGTTGGTTGCCTTTTAGTTTTGTTGATTATTTCCTTTGCTGTGCAGAAATAAGATACCATATGTTTTCACTCTTATGTGGATCCTGAGAAACTTAACAGAAACCCATGGGGGAGGGGAAGGAAAAAAAAAGAGGTTAGAGTGGGAGAGAGCCAAAGCATAAGAGACTCTTAAAAACTGAGAACAAACTGAGGGTTGATGGGGGGTGGGAGGGAGGGGAGGATAGGTGATGGGCATTGAAGAGGGAATCTTTTGGGATGAGCACTGGGTGTTGTATGGAAACGAATTTGACAATAAATTTCATATATTAAATAAAATAAAATAAAAATCATGATGGTTCATTAAACCATCTATGCAACTGCAGAGATTGCCAGAGGCATTGCATTCTAGGGTGTGATGGATGTATCTATGCAGTTGCTATGTTATATTTATGAAAGTTGTTCTTAACAATTAATGATAAAAGTAAGAACAGAAAAAATGATAGAAGGAATAATAGAAAAGCAACAGATCACCCCATGTAGTTAAGGGAAAGGTTTTTCTGACTTAACTTTTGAATGGTTATGAGAAAGGACAGTATGAGATCTTTAGAGTGGCCATGTCAGCAGTGCCTAGTATCAGCAGTAAAGGATGGGCCATCACCATTCCTCGTCCCATAGAAACATTGAACTGTGGTGACAGTGGTGCAGCACTGGGAAAACTGGAAAAGAAGGACTGAGGAGCAAGCTAAGACAGAGACATGATAGCCGTTCTGACCAGATTTCACCAGTGTCTTCTGTTCACACAGGATCTAGAATAGGCCAGCAATTACAGATCAATGTGGAAGATTAGGAGGGCTAGAATTGGAATAAGTGCCCACTCCCCTTTCCTATCTGCTCACTGTATATGTAGGGATATTATAGACAGGTGGATAGACTAGAGTGTATTCTAGAGGGGAAACAGGTGTCAGAGGGAAGTTCAGATTAAGAGACAGGTCACAGTGTTCAGGGATCATTCATTCATTCAACAAACATTTGTTACTAGCTGACTACTCCCTAGTCACGATGCTTGTCATAGGCCTATCAGTGAAGTCATGCTCCCTGTCCTCAAGGAGTTCATAATCTAATGAAGAAACAATGTGACATGTGTTATAATAAAGGTATTTACAAATTACTGCAGAAAGATGAGGAAGCAACTCATTCTCTTCTATTTTTAAAAATTTCCCCCAACTTTATTGAGGAATTATTGGAACATGATAGTTGTATATATTTAAAGTGTATATGTGATGATTTAAACATGGAATGATTACCAAGATCAAGATAATTAACACATCCATCACCTCACATGTTTTCTCTTGTTTGTGTATGTGTGGTGACAATACTTACAATGTGTTCTCAGCAACTGTTAAGTATATGATGTTTTATTACTAACTATAGTCATCATGTTTACAAGAGATACCCAGAACTTATTCTTTTTATAACTAAGTTTGTACCCTTTGACCTACGTCTCCCATTCCCTGACCACCACCCCTGCCCAGCTCCTGGTAACCACAATTATTGTTCTTTGTGTCTATGAAGTTGATGTGTTTTTTTTTTGTTTTTAGATTCCACATATAAGTGATACCATACAGTACTTGTCTTTCTTTCTCTGTCTGACTTAACAATACTTAGCATAATGTTCTCCAGGTTCATCTATGTTGTTGCAAATGGCAGGATTTCCTTCCTTTTTTTTTAGTGGCTGAATAGTGTTCCATTGTATGTATATACCACATTTTCTTTATCTGTTCATCTGCTGAAGGACATTTAGGTTGTTTCCATATCTTGGCTATTATTAGTAATGCTTCATTGAACATGGAGGTGCAGATAATCTCTTAGAGATACTGATTTCAGTTCCCAGGAATTGGGTGGGGTTTCTTGATCATATAGTAGTTTTATTTTTATTTTTTTGAGGAACTGCCATATTGTTTTCCATAGTGGCTATACTAATTTACATTCATATGAACAGTATATAAGGGTTCCCTTTTTTCCACATCCCCACTAACATTATCTCTTATCTTTTTGTTATCTCTTGTCTTTTTGACAATAGCTATCCTAAAAGGTGTGAGGTTGTGGTTTGTTGTGGTTTTGATTTGCATTTCTCTGATAATTAGTGATATTGAACATCTTTCCATGTACCTGTTGAGCATTTGTATGTCTGTTTTGGAAAAAATGCCTCTTTAGATATTTTGCCCATTTTTAAATTGGATTATTTTCTTTTTTTTTTTCCTTTTAACTTGTTTGAATTGTTTTTTTTTCTTCCAAGATTTTATTTAAATTCAAGTTAGTTAACATATAGTGTAGTATTGGTTTTAGGAGTAGAATTTAGTGATTCATCACTTAGATATAGCACCCAGTACTCATCATAACAAGTAAACTCCTTAATGCCCATCACCCATTTAGTCCATCCTCCCACCCGCCTCCTCTCCATCAACCCTTCCTTTGTTCTCTATAGTTAAGTCTCTTATGGTTTGCTTCTCACTTTTTTTCACTTCCCCCATGCTCATCTGTTTTGTTTCTTAAATTCCACATATAAGTAAAATCATAGGGTATTTGTCTTTCTCTGACTGACTTACTTCATTTAGCATAATTTTGATATTAACCTCTTATCAGATATATGGTTTGCAAACATTTTCTGCCATTCTGTAGGTTGCCTTTCAGTTTATTGCTTGTTTCTTGTGCTGTGCAGATGCTCTCTAGTTTGATGTAGTCCCATTTGTTTATTTTAGCTGATTCCCTTTTAGAAGATCCAGACAAGGTGATATTTGAGCTCATCTTTAAAGAATGAGCCTTTGGATTGTGTGGGAGAAAACAGGGCAGTGGACCTGGAAGACTATATGGAAAGGCCTCAAAAGCCATGCTAAGTGATGGGGATGTTATCATATTTACATCAGATAGCAACTGAAGAGTTTTTGTTATTATTTAAATTTTATTTAGTTAACATACAGTGCATTATTGGTTTCAGGAGTAGGATCCAGTGATTCATCACTTACCTATAACACCCAGTGCTCATCACAAGTGCCCTCTGTAATGCCCATCATCCATCTAGCCCATCTCCTACCCACCTCCCCTCATCAACCCTCAGTTTGTTTCCTATCATTAAGAGTCTCTTGTGGTGAAGAGTTTTAAAAAAATGTTTTTTTAAGTTTATTTATTTGTTTTCAGAGAGGGAGTGAGAGAAAGAGAAAGAGAGATAAAGTGCAATTGTGAGCAAGGGGAGGGGCAGAGAGAGAGGAGAGAGAGAATTCCAAGAAGGCTCCCAGTGCTGTCAGCACAAAATTCAGTGTGGAGCTCGACCTGAGCTGAATTCAAGAGTTGGATGCTGAACTGACTGAACCACCCAGGCTCCCTGTGGTGCAGAGTTTTTAAGTAGAAAAGTGACAGGACCAGATTTTCATTTAGTAAAAATAATTCTGCTAAGAATATGAATGGTGAATAGAGTTTGACACTGGCAAGGATGCAGACAACTTGAAAAAGGGAGGGGGGATAATGAGGTTTCATACTAAAGTGTTAGCAGTGGTATTGAAGGGAAGAGGTATTCAGAAGTAGAGCTTGACAGTGCATTAGATGTGGAGGCTGAGGGAGAGCAAAGCACAAGGGGCAATAGGTCAGAGTCTTGGGAAGACAGGTTAGGAAGGGACAATCTCAATAAAGTAGAACTCAATGACGAAGAAGCCAAGTATAGTCGCTTTCCCTCTCGCTCTCCCTCTCGAGAGGAAGAGAGAGAGGGAGAGAGAGAGGGAGAGTGAGCGAGACAGGTTTAGAAGGGCATGTGATGGGCAGCTGGTACCAACAGGACCTTAGGGTTCATCTTTCAGGCCAGGATTTTAATTTTGGAAGTAGGGAAGACCAAAAAATAAAAGAGATTCTAACGTGAGACACTCAAAGACAAAGAACCAGGCAGAGACCTTGTTACCGTAACTGACAGGCATCAAAGCTAAATTATCAGCACAGATGATCTGATACTGATTCCTGAGTTCTGAGGAATGTCCATCCTTAAATTCCTCCTGCTGAAGGTCAGTACTTGTTCTGGGTGCTGGGAAATCTGAACTCCTGGTACCTGAAGACCCTTCCATCTACTCTTCGCCCACTTTTTATCAGCTTGGACTTTAGTCCCCTGCTTGCAAGTCTCTTGTTTATTCATCCATCATAATTTCCTGCCTACACCCTGTAGATTAGGCAGATGCTTGATTGATAACCCCCATGATTATTGGTATAGCTAGCTCCAGACTCTGACTACACCACACCTCTGTCACCCGGGCACAGCCAGGGGAGGACCCAGAGTAGTGTACGTGGCTTAGCTTCAGGGCCAGCAGTGTTGCATGGTCGAATCACCTGGGAGTTGATGGGTTCAGAAGGTGAACATCAGAACCACTCTGAAGTTATACTGGAATATTATTTACAACTTGTGCTTACAGCAAAAGTTAAAAACAGTCATGCAGGACTCTAAAGTACCATATGTCCCCAATAGTCACTGAGACCCAAGCCTCCAAAGTCTTTAAAGTGTGACTGTAAGATGAATGAGATTCTTCTTGTTACTTTTCTAGATTTTCACATCACTGGTGATCTTGTTGAAGTAGAGATGGACTCTTGCCCCACCAACATGTCTCCCTTTTTGTCAGCATTGCCTGAAATATGACCATATTTTTCCAATTTCTGAGAGCATTCATTTCAGGGGATATCCAGATAACTTGGGGCAAAGTCCCCTGGGCTGGATCAGACAACTTTTTTGGCATCCCGTATTGCGTATTATTGAATGGGTGTGTCAGTCTGGAGCCCATATCTTTTGTCTGCAGTTTTTTCCAGGATGACTTCTCTGCTCTTCTGTGGCAGTTCTTGAGAAATTGAGGTAGTTTTTGCCCTCAGTTTTTATTTAATAATTTTAATCCATATTTCCCTGATTCTACCTCTTTAACTCATTCTATCATTTTTCCAACCAGAACCTCAGTTACTCTTGCAAAGTGTACTGTGGCAGTAATTAATATATATTTATGTTTAAGAGCAATTCACAGAAAACTATTTGCAGTTCTTTTTACAGTACAGATTTAGTAATTCAGGCAATTGGTTTTTTTTTTCCATGAAATTCCAAATTATAAGAATTTTTTAGATGAGGTACATGAAATGATTGGATTCAAATAACACTGTGGTCACAGTATCAGAGCTTTAGTAAGTGCCACGATCACAAAATCCATGGTACAGTTTTGAGAGCACTGTGTTGCAAGCTGCACAGACTTGCCTCTGATTGTTGGCTACTCCAGTTACTGGGTCTGTGACTGAGCAAATTTCCTAATCTCCCCGAACCTGTTACCTCATCTTTAAGGTAAGGATGATAATGTACACTTTGCATGGTTGTCACAGTTATTAAATGAATTACATACAATGGTTTGACACTGTGCCTGATATTAATAGCAGGTGTCCAATAAATGGTAATTACTAATATTATGTAATTCTGAAACCTTATGGAATTAGAACCCAGTATAAGGCATTCTTTTTTTAACGCATTTTTATTTTGATTTAATTTTTACATGTGTATGGTTCCCATCAAGAGAGAAGAGCAGAAAATATGTATCTTTTTCTTTTCTTTTTCAAGGACTTTTCCTTCAAGAGTTGACCCTGTCTCCCTGAGATTATGAAACTTATTGGAGGTCCTATAGGAGCAGTGTGATCTGCTGGATTCCTTTACTAAATTTAGGAGATAAGGGAGATGGTTTTCATTTGTTTTAGGAAGAGAGTAGCTTTAGATGAATAGTGAATGATAAACGTAAATACTAAAAACTTGGTGAAAATTACTGTAGGTACATTTATTGTTTGCCTCCCTTGTATACATTCTACCTTCCACAACAGTCCCTGATTTTCACGAGGTCATTCCCTCAATGCCCACTCTTACTCAATGTGGTTGTGGTGGGGTGGAGGGTCTACTTTTGACTTGGAAGGTGAAGAATGCTACTTGGTTATTAGTGGGCAGTGGTGTGTGGGCATGTAACCTGGGTTAACTAAGGCAGAGTGGATCTCAGGACTGCCGGCAAGGAGATACCATTCCATGCTCCTCCACCCCCTATACCTTGAAATTTGAGCCTGGAAGTTTGTAGGCTGAGCTGCTGCAGCCATCTTGTGACTGTATGCCAACAGTCTGCCTGAAAATGGAGTCAGCAGAGAGAAAAGTAGACCTGAGAGACTGAGAGATTCACTCAACCATGATGATACCCTTTGAGCCTACAAGATCCATCCAAGACTTTTCAATTACACAAACCAATACATTCTCCTTTTCATTTATCAAAGTTTTAGTTGAGTTTTGCTGATTGCTTTTGACTATGTTCCGCATTTATAATAAATATAAAAAACAAGATAACTAGGGCATATTAAGGAAAGAGTGGTAATAGTGAAAAGGGAGGAGGAATGAACAAACCCTCCCGCCCATTCTTTCGTGGCTCACCTTTCCCTCCAAAGAAAAGACTGAGCCAATATCAGTCACATAATACTTTATTTTTTTTAATTTTTTTTATTTTTTATTTAAAAATTTTTTTTTTTCAACGTTTTTATTTATTTTTGGGACAGATAGAGACAGAGCATGAACGGGGGAGGGGCAGAGAGAGAGGGAGACACAGAATCGGAAACAGGCTCCAGGCTCTGAGCCATCAGCCCAGAGCCTGACACGGGGCTCGAACTCATGGACCGCAAGATCGTGACCTGGCTGAAGTCGGATGCTTAACCGACTGCGCCACCCAGGCGCCCCAATACTTTATTTTTAAAGGGTATATTCTTTTGGGAGCAAGAGCAGGGGGCCCATCTGGGGATGTTGGGGACCTGCTTCTAGGAACTTCTGCAGAAGTAGATGTGTGAGTCCGTGGCCCCAGTGCTGTTCAACTTTGGGAACTACCTGACTATCCTGCTTTAGAAAATGATTTAACTGCCCCCTTGTCTAACTTTCCTTTTATCTTCTCAAGTCAGAGATCCAGACTCCAGATCCATTTGTTCTTAGGTCTTCTAATCTCTCCTAGGCCTTCACCCTTCCCAAGGATGTTCATCCCTTCTCACATTCCATTTTATGATCTTATACAGTTAACCATTCATAGAATTTAGCCCTAGACTTTTTGCTGATTTGAGACTATCAGCACCTAGGATACTGAGGTCTATTTTTAAATTCCAGTTGTAGAGATTTGAGTCAACTGTATTCCTCACTTCATGGCATATGTCAGTATTGGTCTATGCAGATTCTTTTTTGGAATGGTTGATTGATTGATGAACTCTTATTTCCATTTTTCACTCTCATTCCTCCCTATACTTCCCCCAACCGACAGTTGCTCTAATGAGTTTACTTTGTATCTCTTAATTTGTATGGGTTCCTTAATATGCATTGTTATATTCTTAATATAGGAGCTTTTATATACATGCTCCTATGTGGTAGATCTCATTCTGTTTCTTACCTTTTTTCACTTTGTCCATTTTGCTTTATGTATATTTAGTCCATCACCTGTTACTGTGCCACTGTTGTGCACTATGCACTCCCCCCAGTGATGGATGCTCAGATTGCGTCTAGTTACCCAGTGCCAAAAACAATGCCATGATGAATATCCTCTTATCTACATCCATTATGGGTCTATGAGAAGTGTTTTCTGGAGGCTGTAAACACAGAAGTAGAGTTGCTGAGTAGTAGCATGTGTGTATGCTTGATTTGACTGAACACTGAGATCACCCTTTGGAACAGTTGTATGCTTTGCTTTCCTCCCAGAAGTGCCTGAGGTTTCCTAAACCCACGTTCATCTCTTGACGCTTAGTATTATCTAGTCTATTTCACTGTTATGTCAGCTTGTGTTTCTCTAATTAATAAGTTTGAGTACCCCAATGTATATTTCTAAACTATTTTGATTTCCTGTTCCGTAAATTGCCTCTTCAAATACTTTTACCATTTTCCAGTAATTTTATTTTATTTATTTTTTACTTGAAGGAGTTCCTTGTATGTTCTAGATACTAGTTCATTGTTA
The DNA here is from genome assembly GCF_027475565.1 of Acinonyx jubatus. NCBI lineage: Eukaryota > Metazoa > Chordata > Mammalia > Carnivora > Felidae > Acinonyx > Acinonyx jubatus. The sequence continues at coordinate 105,050,467 of NC_069381.1, forward strand.
GATTTAGACATTGCGAATAATTCTCAGTCTGTTATCTGTTAACTTTATTCATGGTACCTTTCACTGAACAGAAATCTTTATGATGTAATAAAAGGTAATCACTATTTTTGTTTTATGTTGTATGCATGTAAAGTTCTATCTACAATGTCCTTTCCTACAATGTTCTTCACAATGGAATATTATTCAGCCATCAAAAAGAATGAAATCTTGCTATTTGCAACAACATGGATGGAGCTAGAGAGTATATGTTAAGTGAAATAAGGTGATCAGAGAAAGACTAATACCATATGATTTCACAATGGGGAATGTAAGAAACAAATAAGCAAAGAATAAGGGAAATACATAGGTATTTTCCTATATTTTCTTCTATTTACATTATTGTTTTAAGTTTTGCATTTAGACATTTATTGTATTTGGAGCCTATCTTTGATGTAGTTTTAGGCACAGATCCAGTTTTATTTTAATCTATAGCATTAGCTAGATTTGCAACTCCATCTATTAAATGATCTATTCTTTTCCCATTGATATGTGGTGCCCACATTACTGTATATTCAATTCCCTTGTAAACATGGTTATATTTCTAAACTCTTCATTTATATTTCATTGATCTATTTGTTACTGCAATAATATTATACCCTTTTATATTTTTATTATGGTTGTGTAGTATTTCCTAATACCTAGTAGGGCAAATTCCTCTCTTTGCCCTTCTTTTGAAATGTTGACTTAACCTATTCATGGATCTTTATTCTTCCATAAAAATTTTAGATTAAGGTTAATCTAAATTTTAGATTAAGAGCGGCTCAGTTGGTTAAGTGTCTGACTCTTGATTTCGGCTCAGGTCACAATCTTATGGTTGTGAGATTGAGTCCCATGTGGGGCTCTGCACTGGGCATGGAGCCTGCTCAAGATTCTCTTTTTCCCTCTTCCTTTGCCCCTTCCCCCCAACCCCCTGGTCTCTCTCAAAAAAGATTTTAGATTAAAGTTATCACCTTTCTCAAAAAATTCAACAAAACATTTTGAAGTATTTGTGATTGTATTCAATTTATGGATTAATTTGATCAACTAATTTGGGATAAATGGATATAGTTATAATATTAAGTTATCCCAACCAAGAGCTGAAATGTCTTTCCATTTATTCAGATGATTTTCTGTATTATTTATTAGATCCCCAAATTTCCTCCATGAAGAGGTAATGTATTGTCATTAATTTCTAGTTACTTTATGTTTTTATTGCTACTCTGCATATATTTATTTAAAAATTTTGTTAATGTTTGTTTATTTTTAAGAGACAGAGTGCTAATGGGGGAGGGGCAGAGAGAGGAAGACTCAGAATCTCAAGCATGTTCCAAACTCTGAGCTGTCAGCCCAGAACCTGATGGAGGGCTCAAACTCACAAACTGTGAGATCATGATCATGAGCTGAATTTTGACACCCAACCGACTAAGCCACCCAAGTGCCCCTGAATATATTTTTTTTAAATCTTCTGCATAGCAAAGGAAGCAATCAACAAAACTAAAAGGCAACCTATAGAATGGGAGAAGATAATTGCAAGCAACATATCTGATAAAGGGTTAATATCCAAAATATATGAAGAACTTCTAAAATCCAACACTCAAAAAACAATAATCCAATTTAAAATGGGTGGAAGATATGAATAGACAGTTTTCCAAAGAACACATCCAGATGGCCAATAAGACACATGAAAAGATGCTCAACATCACTCATCATCAGGAAAATACAAATCAAAACCATGATGAGATATCACCTCACAGAATGACTAAAATCAACAACACATGAAACAACAGGTTTTGGTGAGGATGTGAAGAAAGGAGAACGCTCTTGTACTGTTGGTGGATATGCAAATTGGTGAAGCCACTCTGAAAAACAGTATGGAGGTTCCTCAAAAGTTAAAAATTAGAACTACTTTATGATCCAGCAACATACCAATTCAAAGGGATATATGCACCTTGATGTTTATAGCAACATTGTCTACAATAGCAAAATTATGGGAAGAGCTCAAATGTCCATCAAATGATGAATGGATAAAGAAGATGTAGTGTATACACAATGGAATATTATTCAGCCATCAAAAAGAATGAAATCTTGCTATTTGCAACAACATGGATGGAGCTAGAGAGTATATGTTAAGTGAAATAAGGTGATCAGAGAAAGACTAATACCATATGATTTCACCATGGGGAATGTAAGAAACAAATAAGCAAAGAATAAAAAGGAGAAAGAGAGGCAGAAGCAGAGTTAAGAGTTAAAACAGATTCTTAACTACAGAGAATAAACTGATGGTTATCAGAGGGGAGGTGTTAGTGGGGGGATGACTTTTAATTCTTTTACGTTGACCTTACCAAATTATCTTATTGTAATGATTGGTTGATTGTGTTTTATTTTGTTTTTATTTGTAAGCTGGAGGATCATACCATCTACAAATAGTGACAGTCTTTTCTCTCCTTTTTCTCCCCCAATCAGTATACTTCTTATTTCTTTTTTTTTTCCTTTGTAGCATTGGGCAGGATACCTCATTCTTTGTTAAATACTAACAGTGATATTATCCCTGGCTATTTATTTATTTATTATTTTTTTAATATGAAATTTATTTTCAAATTGGTTTCCATACAATACAATAAGCTGGAGGATCATACCATCTACAAATAGTGACAGTCTTTTCTCTCCTTTTTCTCCCCCAATCAGTATACTTCTTATTTCTTTTTTTTTTCCTTTGTAGCATTGGGCAGGATACCTCATTCTTTGTTAAATACTAACAGTGATATTATCCCTGGCTATTTATTTATTTATTATTTTTTTAATATGAAATTTATTTTCAAATTGGTTTCCATACAATACCCAGTGCTCATCCCAACAGGTGCCCTCCTCAAATGCCCATCACCCATCCTCTCCTCTCTCCCACCCCCCATCAACCCTCAGATTGTTCTCAGTTTTTAAGAGTCTCTTATGCTTTGGCTCCCTCCCTCTCTTTTTTTTTTCCTTCCCCTCCCCCATGGTCTTCTATTAAGTTTCTCAGGATCCACATAAGAGTGAAAACATATGGTATCTGTCTTTCTCTGTGTGACTTATTTCACTTAGCATAACACTCTCCAGTTCCATCCATGTTGCTTCCAAAGGCCATATTTCATTCTTTCTGCCTTTGTTTCTAAAGGGAATGCCTCTAAAGTTTCTTCATTAATTACGAGGTATATTATAAATTTTGATGTATAACTTTTACCACGTTAGTAAACTGCCTATTTCTAGTTTGAGTTTTTATTTCTGATGCACATTAAGATTTGTCAAATACTTTTCTGCTTTGAGAGAAATATACTCTTTTTTCTCTTTTAGCATATTAATGTGGCAGATTACAAACCTGGGTTATCTGATTTGGAATCATTTTTGGATTCTTGGTATAAACCTGGGTGGATAATGATATATTTTTAAACACTTTGTTGGATATAGCTAGGTAATATTTTATTTAGGATTTTTGAATATGCTTCATAAATTAAATGAGACTGTAATTTTATTGTATTGTTCATTCATATCTAGTTTTAGAATCAAGGTTACTCTATAAAATTTGTTGGGGAGGTATCACTTTATTCTTTTATTCCTTCTTGCTCTTCTCCTGTGCCTTCATTTGAATGTTTAGCACATTTATTTTTACCCTCTTTTCCCCTAATTTAATGCCATAAATTTCCCTCTAAGAACTGTTTTATGTCTGTTGCACAAATTTTTACGTGTAATATTTTCATCATAATTTAGTGTTAAGTGCTTTTAAGTTCTCTTTATTATTTATTTTTAACCCAAAGACTAGTTGGTTTCCAAAAATATGACTTTTTTTTGATATCCATTTGTTATTAATTATTTATTGTATTACAGTCAGAGACTATAGGCCATATCATATTGATCTTCAGGAATTTATTCTTTTATTGCTTGAATGGTCTGTTTTTCAGACTATCTCATCTGAAGAATACATACTCTCAGTTTGGGGGATGGAATTCTGTATGTTTGTAATAGCTTGAGCTTTTACTCTATTTTTAGTTTTTTAAAAACAGCTTTATTGGTGTATAATTGATGTACAAGTAACTGCACATATTTAGTGAATACAAGTTGATGAGTTTCCCCATATGCAAACACCCTTGATCCCTTTACCACAGTCAAGGTAATAGGCATATCCAACACATGTCAAAATTTCCTTATGTCCTCCCTCCACCCCCCTTTTTCATGGTAAGAACCCTTAACATGAGATCTACCCTCTTTTTTCTTTCTAATTTGAGTATAGTTGACATACAGTGTTACTTCAGTTACAGGTGTATGACATAATGATTGAATTATGCTCTCTTAACAAATTTTGAAGTGCACAATACTATATTATTAAATGTAGGCCATCTGTTGTAGAGCAGATATTTAGAACCTATTTTTCTAGCTTAACAAACTTTTTACCCATTGAACAGCAACTCCCTATTTCCCCCTTCCTCCAGCCCCTGACAACTATATTGTATTCTCTATTTTCATGAGTTTTACTATTTTAGATACCTCCTGTAGATGGAATCATGCAATATTTGTCCCGTGACTGGCTTGTTTCATTTAGCATAATGACCTCCAGGTTCTTCTATGTTGTTGCAAATGGTAGGATTTCTTTTTTTTTTTTCTTAAAACCTAAATAATATTCCACTTTAAGTGTAAACAACATTTTTCTTAAATTTTTTAAAATGTTTTTATTTTATTTTTGAGAGAGAGAGAGAGAGAGAGAGAGAGAGAGACAAAGCACAAGCAGGGAAGGAGCAGAGAAAGAGGGAGACACAGAATCTGAAGCAGGCTCCAGGCTCTGAGCTGTCAGCACAGATCCCAATGTGGGACTGGAACCCACGAACTGTGAGATCATGGCCTGAGCTGAAGTCAGATGCTTAACTGACAGAGGCACCCAGGTGCCCCTACAGCATTGTTTTATTTATTTGTTAATGGACACTTGGGTGGTTATAAAATTTTGTAGATATTTGACATCTCTGCTTACTTTTTGCCTGCTTGGGCTATCAGTTTCTGAGAGTGCATGTTAGACTTTTAAAATCATATTTATTGATTTGTCTATTTCTCCTGCAATTCTGTTAGTTGTCTGTTATATTTTGAGCCTGAACATTAGCTGCACATATATTTTGATAGTTGTATCTTTTTTGTTCCCTATGTTTTCCAAGATTTTTTTCAGGTACTAAGAGCTCGTCTCCAGCTACGTTTGGTTCATATTTGTCTGATTTATTTTTTCATCCTCTTATTTGCAACTATTTTATGCCTTTTGTGGCAGTCGTGTGTCTTGTAGATAGCATTTTGTTGAATCTTTTTTGTTGTTATCAAATCTGAAAGTCGCTGTCATTTCATTGGTTAGTTTAGTCCATTTACATTTGTGAAATTATGGTAATATTAAGACTTATTTCTGCTATCTTATTTCTTACTTCCCAAGGGCTGTAGGTTTTCTTTTTGTGATAAGCTGAACTGCTATTGTTTTGTATTAACAGATATAAACTCAGATTGGATAAATAAATAACCCACATTTTTCTATATATTGTTTATTAGAGACGTACCTACAATAAACCTACAATGAAAGGATGAAAAGAGAGGAATGGAACAGATATGCCAGGAAAACACTAATAAAATTAATATCGGAAAGAATTTTTAAAAATTTTATTTTAAATTTTAAAAATTTTTAAAAATGTTTATTTATTTTAGAGAGAGACAGAGTGTGAGTGGGGGAGGAGCAGAGAGAGAGGAAAATACAGAATCTGAGCTGTCAGCAAAGAGCCTGATATGTGGCTGGAACCCATGAACTGTGAGATCATGACCTGAGCTGAAGTCAAATGCTCAACTGACTAAGCCACCCAGGCGCCCCCAGATAGAATTAAAGGTAAAACATATTAGTAATTAAAAGCATACCATATTGCTAAAAGGAAGAATTCACAAAGAAATATCTCTTAACCCTAACACCTTTAAGCACCTAATATTTTTTTTGAGGTTTATATATAAAGTAAGAACTAATTGCAATAAAGAAAAAAATGCACAAATCTATAATTATAGTAGGCAACCTTTACACTTTTGTTAAAAGTCAAAATCATTAAAAGATATAGAAGACTTGAGTAATATAGCTAACAAGCATTCATAATTTGATAGCTATGTAGTTGGTCCTCACGTAACACACAGGGTTGGGGCACTGACTCCTGCAGAGTCAAAAATCTGCCTATAACTTTTGACTTCCCCAAAACTTAACTACAAATATGCTACTGTTAACTGGAAGCCTTACTGATAATATAAACAGTTGATTAACACACACTTTCTATATTATATGTACTATATACTATATTCTTACCATTAAGTAAGCTAGAAAAAAGAAAATGTTATTAAGGAAATCATAAGGAAGAGAAAATACATTTATAGTACCATGCTGTATTTATAAAAAAATGCATAAAAATGGACCTGTGCAGTTCAAACCTGTGTTGTTCAAGGGTGAACTATATATCTAATTCTGCTTTCAACAGAGAATATGCATTCTTTTCAATAGCACATGCAAAGTGAATAAAAATTGACCATATATTGGGCTACAAAGGAAGTGTTAACAAGGTGCAAAAATTGGATATCAGACATACCACAGTAATTAACTAAAATGAAAAAATAGAAGTCAAAAATGAAGGATAGGTAAAACAAAATCCAAGTAATCCATATATCTTGAAATGTTAATTTCACACATATCAAAAACACACCTCTAGGTAATTCATGAGACACAGACGAAATAAAAATGGATATGCAAAATATCTGGAATCAAATGACAACTAAAGCAATATATTTAAAATCCATGAGATACAGATAAAGCACTCAGAAAAGAACTTACAAGCTTATATACACTTATTAACTACAAAGAAAAATGGGGAAAAAATTAAGCTTTCAGGTAGAAAAGGAATGGCAAAACAAACCTAAAAGAAATAGAATGAGGAAGATAATAATGATAAAAGCAGAAATTGATGGTGAAAACTTTTGTCTTTCACAAAACCATGAACATCTTTTTAAAAGAATAATAGCATAAATAAGAGAAGAGCAAATAAAAATGACTTTAAAGAACAATAAAAAAAAAAAACCTAACAGGAATAGCTACAGGTAAAATAGTAATTTCAAAATAAGTACTATGAGCAACTAAATACTAATCAAGTCCAATGGATTCTTTTTTCAGAATATATAAACCACCAAAATTTGCCCAGGAAATCTATATTTCTGTTTCTTTTTGGCTATTTCAAGTATGAAAGATTGACTGTTTCATGTGGATGGAGCTAGAGAGTATTATGCTAAGTGAAATAAGTCAGAGAAAGACAAATACTGTATGATTTCACGCGTATGTGGAATTTAAGGAAAAAAAACAGCAAAGGGAAATAAAAAGAGAGAGGCCATCAAAAACAAACTCTTAACTATAGAGAACAAACTGATGGTTTCCAGAGGGGCAGTGGGTGTGGGGATGGGTTAATTAGGTGATGGGGATTAAGGAGTGAATTGTGATGAGCACTGGGTGTTGTATGGAAGTGTTGTATCACTATATTGTACATCTGAAACTAACATTACACTATATGTTAACTAACTGGAATTTGAATAAAAACTTTAAAAAATAATTTAAAAAATTAGATCAATTTTACTATAAATACAGAGGTACAAATATCCTTTATTTTTTATTTTTATTTGTTCATTCATTCATTCATTCATTATTTAGAGAGACAGCATGAGCTGGGGAGAGGGGCAGAGAGAAAGAGAGAACCTTAAGCAGGCTCCATTCTCAGTGCAGAGCCTGAGGTGGGGCTTGATCTCATGACTGTGATATCATGACCTGAGCCAAAATCAAGAGTCAGACACTTAACCAACTGAGCCACCCAGGCACTTGAATTTTTTTTTTTTTTTAAAGATTTTTTTCTAGAGATGCAAATATCCTAACAAAATATTAGCATATAAAATCTAGGAGAGTATCAAATATATTTCACAAGGACTAAATAAAGTTTACCAGATGATTGCCAGATCAGTTCAACCTTTGAAAATCAATTAATGTAATTCATAAAATATGTTGGAAAAAAAAAAAGGAGACCATCCCTCTAATTCTCTCAATGGATTGAAAAAAAACACTTGGTAAAATTCAAAACTCACTTGTGGTAAAAATTCTCAGTAAACTATGACTAGAAGGAGACTTCTTTGATCTGATACAGGTTATTTAACACAGAAACAAAAAATTGTAGCAAACATTATGAAGCATTGTAGAAAGATAACATTGATAAGACAAGGATACTTGCTATCACTAGTATTTCATAGCCCTAGCCAGTAAGAAATGAAGTGGGAGTTCTGCTTCTGGGTAGGTACCCAGAAGAATAAAAAACAGGATCTTAAAGAGATAATTGCATACCTGTATTCATAGCAGCATTTTTCACAATAGCTGAAAATGTAGAAAAAACTCAAATATCCAAAGACAGATGAATTAATAAACAAAATATGGTTTATACATACAGTGGAACCTTATTCAGCCTCAGAAAGGAAGGAAATTCTGATACATACATATGGGTTCCTGGATGAACCTTGAAAACACACTGTATGAACAAACTAAGCTGGACACAAATGACAAATATTGTATCATTCCACTTATTTGAGGTCTAGAGCAGCTAAATTCATAGCGACAGAAAATAGAATTAGTTGCTAGGAACTGGGGGTAAGGAGAATGGGTAGTTATTGTTTCATGGATAGAGGTTCAGTTTAGGAGAATGAAAAAGTTCTGGGGATGGATGGTGGTAATGGCTACACAACAATGTGAATGTGCTATTGCCACTGAGCTGTATAACAAAAGATAACTAAAATGGTAAATTTTATGTTTGTGTATTTCACTACAAAAAAAGAAGTGAGAGATATATATGGAAAAGGAAGATAATTTATGTATCAGTTTCAGACAAAATGTACCGAAGAAAATTGATATTCAAAGAAATTAAGAAGATACAAGATAGCCAAATACACAATTAGCATAAACAAATTAGTAACTTTCTATATAATAGAAATTGTCAATTCAAAAATTAAATAGAAAAATCCCATGTACATTAACAACTAAAATAGAAAGCGTCCTCAAGTAAGGCTAATGAAAAAGTACAATATCTTTCTAGGAAAAAAATTTTAAAAATTTACAGAAGGACATAAAAGAACCCTTGAATAAATTGAGAAAGATAGCATGTTAAGATGGCAGTTAGTCTCCATATTAGTTTAAACATTTTAATGCAATTCCTTTTACCATCCTTGAGAGAATTTCTATAGAATCTGATAAAATTCTATAGTTCATGTAGAAGCATACATATATAAGAAAAGTCACTGTTTCTTTGGAATACAAGAACAAAGTGGGTATAAATCGGCCCCTAGTGATCTACACATTTATTAAGTTTTAATTAAAACATAATATGGAGGGGCACCTGGGTGGCTCAATTGGTTGAGTGTCTCTGCCTTTGGCTCAGGTCATGATCTCATGGTTCATGAGTTTGAGCCTGGCATCGGGCTTGCTGCTGTCTGCTCAGAGCCTGCTTTGGAGCCTCTGTCCCCCTCTCTCTTTGCCCCTCCCCTGTCCATGTGTTCTCTCTCAAAAATGAATACACATTTAAAAAAATTTTAAAGAATAAAACATGGTCTGGACAATGGACTAGAGGAAAAAACCAGGAACAGACTTATCTATAAATGGGATTTGGGGATATGTTAGAGGTAGTGTTTCAAATACATGGAGAGATTATTATTGAAAATGGCATGGGACAATTTTCTGATGATAAAACCAAATAGATAACTCTATAGAGAAAATCAGATCATGCCTCACGCAAAAATGAATTCCAGATGGATAAAAGACACACCCAAACAAAGTAAAAAAGGCTCTTAAGTTATTTGAAGAAGATAAAAGAGAATGAAAAATAGATTTTTTATTTCTAGTGGAAGAGGCATTCTTGAATATGTCCCTAGAAACTGAATTCATATAGAAAAAGGTAGATACACTTAATGACATAAAAATTTTAAATTTTAAATTTCTTGTTTGACAAAAGGCACTATATGGTAAAACAGAACTGTTGAATCAGAAGAAAATATTAGTAATGTATTTAAAGCAAAGACTTGATATTTGAACTACATAAAGAGATAAGATATCTAGATGCAATAACCAAATAAAAGGATCAAGGATTAAAATAAACATTTCATAGAAAACCATTTTTACATCTTTTTATCCTGTATATTGCTTAACTAATTATTATAATCATAGTTATTTTTACTACTTTTGTCTTTTAACCTGAATACCAGCTTTATAAATGATTAATCCACTACATTTACTATATATATGTACTTTTTTTGAAATATGAAATTTATTGTCAAATTGGTTTCCATACAACACCCAGTGCTCATCCCAACAGGTGTATATATACTTTTAAAAAATGTTTATTTTTGAGAGAGAGAGAGAGAGAGAGAGTGCGTGAGCCAGGGAGGGACAGAGAGAGAGGGAGACACAGAATCCAAAGCAGGCTTCAGGAGCTGAGCTGTCAGCACAGAGCCTGATGTGGGGCTCGAACTCACGAGCTATGAGATCATGACCTGAGCTGAAGTCAGATGCTTAACTGACTGAGACCCCCAGGCACCCTATATATAGGTACTTGTACAGTGGCTTTCTTTGATATATTTTCTTATTACTAATTAGTACCCTTTCTTTTCATCTTCTTTAGAAGTCTCAACATTTCTTAGAAGGCTGGTTTAGTGGTGATTAGCTCTTGCTTTTGCTCTGGAAAATTCTCTCTCTCCTTTGATTCATAATGATAACTTTTCCCTGGTAGAGTATTCTTGGTTAGAAGTCTTTTTCTTTCAGCACTTTAAATATGTTATGGTATTCCTTTTTGGCCTGCAAAGTTTCTGCTGCAAATCTGCTCGTAGTCTTATGGGGGATTCTCTTGTATGTAGCAAGTTATTTTTCTCTTGATGCTTTTATGATTCTCTCCTTTAACTTTTGACATTTTAATTATAATGTGTCTTGGTATGGGTGTCTTTGTGTTCCTCTCATTTGGAACTCTCCAGTCTTCTTGGATCTCAGTATATGTTTTCTTCTCAAGGTTAGGGAAGTTTTCAGCCATTATTTCTTCCAATAATATTCCTGCCACATTTCACATCTTGTAAAATGTGACATCAAAAACATAAAGCATGACAGGGGAGAGTAAAAATATTGTTTTAGTATGAGATTAAACTTTGGTTGTTATCAAATTAAAATAGGCTGCTACAGATATAACATATCTGCATGTAAGCCTTAATGTAACCACAAAGCAAAACCTTCTGTAAATACACAAAAGAGAAAGAGAAAGAAATATAAACATACTACTAAAGAAAGTCAATAAACCACAAAGGAAGAGAGAAAGAGAAGAAAGGAACAGAGAGGGTCTATAAAAACAACCAGAAAACAGTTAACAAAATGGCAGTAAGTACATACCTGTCAATAATTGCTTTAAATGTAAATGGACTAAATTCTACCATCAAAAGACATAGTGGCTGAATGGATAAAAAAAAACCCCATCTTTATCTGCCTACAAAAGGCTCATTATTTCTTCTTCTCCTTGTCCTTCTCCTCCTCCTCCTCCTTATTCTTATTCTTATTATTTTTTATTATTATTATAAAGCACACAAATGGTGGAGAAGGGCAGAGGGAGGGAGAGAGAGAGAGGGAGAATCTCAAGCAGGATCCACACTCAGCACGGAGCCTAATGTGTGGCTTGATCCTATGACCCTGGGATCATGACCTGAGCTGAAATCGAGAGTCAGAAACTCAACTGACTTAGCCACCCAGGCACCCCCAAAAGACTCATTTTAGATGTGAGGACATATAACAACTGAAAGTGAAGGGATGGAAAAAGATATTCCATGCAAATGGAAACCAAAAGAAACCTGGAGTAGCTATATTACATCAGACAAAATAGACTTTAAAATAATGACTATAGTAACAGACAAAGAAGGGCAGTATTTAATGATAAAGGGGTCAATCCAGCAAGAGAATACAACATTTGTAAGTAGTTATGCACCCAACATAGGAGAACTTAAATGTGTAAAGCAAATATTAACAGGCCTAAAGGAAGAAATAGACATCAATTCAATAATAGTAGGGGACTTTAATATTCCACTTACATCAATGGATAGATCATCCAGTCAGAAAATCAATAAGGACACATTGTTTTAAATGACACATTAGACCAGATGGACCTAACATATTTACAGAATAGTCCATCCAAAAGCAACAGAATATACATTCTTCACAGGTGTTCATGGAACATTCTCCAGGATAGATCATATGTTAGGCCACAAAACAAGTCTTAATAAATTTAAGAGGATTGAAATCATATCAAGCATCTTTTCCAGCCACAATGGTATGAAACTGGAAATTAATTACACAAAGAAAAATTTCACAGATATTTGGAGATTAAACAACATTTAAACAACTGAACAATAAGTAGGTGAAGGAAGAAACCAAAAGATAAATAAAAAATATCTTGAGACAAACAGCAGTGGAAATATACTAAAATTTATGGGATGCAACAAAATCAGTTCTAAGAGGGAAGTTCATAGCAATAAATTCCTACCTCAAAAAATAAGAAAAATCTCAAACAAACAACCTAACTTTACACCTCAAAGAACTAGAAAAATGACAAATAAAACCTAAAGTTAGTAAAAGGAAGAAAATAAAGATTAGAGCAGACATTATTGAAATAGAAACTTAGAAGAGATCAATGAAACTAAGAGCTAGTTCTCTGAAAAAATAAACAAAATTGACAATCCTTTAGCTAAGCTCATTAAGAAAAAAAGAGAGAGGACTCAAATAAAATCAGAAATGAAAGAGAGGTTACAACTGATACCACAGAAATACAAAAGATTATATGAATAATCATATGCCAACAAATTGGACAACCTAGGAGAAATGGATAAATTCCTAGAAACATACAACATACCAAGACTGACTCATAATGAAACAAAGTCTGAATGGACTTATTACAAAAGGAGATTGAATAAATAATAAATCTCCCAACCAACAAAAGTATAGGGCAAGATAGCTTCGCTACCAAACATTCAAAAAAAGACTTAATACGAGTCTTTCTCAAACTCTTCCAGAAAATAGAAGACTCTTCCAAATTCATTCTATGAGGCCAGCATTACTCTGGTACCAAAACCAGACAATGACACTACTAGAAAAGAGAATTACAAGGCAATATTCCTGATGAACATAGATGCAAAAATCCTCAAGAAAATATTAGGAAGCTGAATTCAGCAATATGTTAAAAGGATCATTTACCATGACCAAGTGGGATTTAAGATAAAGGAGCCAAGAAAATATTTTGGTGAAAGGATGGTTTATAAAATGGTACTGGAAAAATTGGACAGCCACATGCAAAAGAATGAAACTGAATCATTATCGTACACCTTACATAGAAATTAAATCAAAATGGATTAAAGATTTGAGCACAAGATCTGAAACCATAAAACTCCTAGAAAAAAACATAGGCAGTAAGCTCCTTTACATAGATCTTGGTGATGATGTTTCGAATCTTACACTAAACACAAAAGCAACAAAAGTGAAAATAAACAAGTGGGACTACATCATGCTAAAAACCTGCACAGCAAAGGAATCCATCAACAGAATGAAAAGGCAACGTACAGAATGGGAGTAAATATTTGCAAATCATATATTTGACAAGGAGTTAATGTCTACACTATGTAAGTAACTCATACAACTCAATAGCAAAATAACAACTGATTAGGAAATGGGCAGAAGATCTGAATAGCCATTTTTCCAAAGACATACAGATAGAAAACAGACACATGAAAATATGCTCTATGTCAGTAATCATCAGACAATGAGAGATCACCTCACATCTGTTAGAATGGCAATGATCAAAAAGATAAGAAATAACAAGTGTTGGCAAAGATGTGGAGAAAAGGGAGCGCTTGTGCACTGTTGGTGGAAATGTAAATTGGTACAGCCACAATGGAAAATTTAAAGTAGAATTGCTGTATGATACAGCAATTTCACTTCTGGGTATTTATCCAAAATGAAAACACAGGCTTGAAAAGACATAGGCACTCACATGTTCATTGCAGCATTATTCACAATAGTCAAGATACAGAAAAACCTAACTGTCCACTGGATGAATGGGTAGAGAAAATGTGGTAGATATATACAATGGGATATCATTCAGCCATAAAAAAAGAATGAGGGGAGCTAAGATGGCAGCATAGTAGGAGGACAGAGGCTTGCTTCATCCCTTGAACACAGCTAGATAACCATCAAATCATTCTGAATACCCATGAAATCAACCTGAGGACTGACAGAACAAACTTCACAACCAGAGGTAGAGGAGAGGACACATTGAGGAAGGTAGGAAGTGAGGAGACATGGTTTGGGGGAGAAATGGATTGCAGGTGCTTCAGAGGGGAGGGAGCCCTTGTTGTAGAGAAAGGTGAGAGGGAGAGACAGAGAGAGATAGAGATAGAGAAAGAGTGGGGGGGGGGGCAGGCACACAGTGGAATGCACAAGAACACTTTCCAAAAGCCACTAGCTGGGAAAAGGAGAGGGTCTGATTTTGTGAGTTTTTGCAACAAGTGGAGCTCAAAGACTGGAGTTTTAGTGGTCTGCAGGCCTGGCTGGGATAGAGCCCTGAAGGCACTGCCCTACTCCTGAAGCGAAGGCAGGCAAACAACCCATGGGAAGATGGCACAATCTGAGGAATGCTAAGGTGAATGAGGAGAGACTGCTCTTCTTGGAGCACATCTGCAGGAGATCATGTTCACAGAGTTGCCTCTCAGGGACAAAAGATCCAGTGGGCACAATTTCCCTCCCTGCCCCCCAGCATGGGCTCAGAGATACCTGCTGAGTGTGGCTAAATCAGATGCTGTTTATCTTGCTTTACTCCAGATCCCATGGTCCTATGCTCTGGCATGAGTGCCCTTCTCAGTCAAACCTCCATCAGTCCTAGTGCATTGAGACCCTCCCCCAGAAGACAGAAGACCAGTACAGGCCCCCACCACACCAGGTCCCTAAAGTTTGGACTTTTAAAAAGTCAGCAGGTATGGCTAGGATAGAGCCTGAAGTGCACTGTGCTGCTCCAGGCAGGCAGACAACCCAAGACAGCGTGAAAACAGTGATCTAAAAAATGCCTGGGATGTGTGAGGAGAAGTTATTTACTCTTCTGGGAGTGCTTCCTTGAGAACAGTAAGCAGTGAGTCCTGTCTCTGGGAAAAAAAGGAAGTTTCTGGTGTCATTTGCCTCCCCCACACCTCAGGATAAACTAACTTCAGTAAACATCACAGTGCCAACACAGGCTGCTTAACCTGCTTACACTGAGCCCCACCCCCCTGAGTTCTGCTGGTACTGCTTTTCTTGGGCAAGTGTGCCTATGCATGAGGGCAGCAGGCCCCTTCCCCAGAAAACCAGCAGAAACCTCTGCATGCACCATGTCTATTGACCATAGCATTCTGCAAGGCTTCAGTTCTAGTGGGATTAGTATCAGGTCTCACTTAACAAACAGACCAGAGCACGTCTGTTCAAACTCACTACACTCTGGCCAAGGTCCAAATACTGCCCACTGTAAGCAAGGAGAACCTCTACAGATGACTCACCTGAGGGGTAGAGCAACCAAAACACAGCAGCAGAGTACACACAGCACACGCCAGAGACACTCACTGAAGTGCTATGCCCTGGACAGTAAGTGACTTCTTCATGAAACCATTACTCTCAGGAACAGGAAACATAACAGGCTTTCCTAATACACAGAAGAAGACAGAGATCTAGACAAAATGCCAAGATGGAGGAATTCACTCAAAAAGAAAGAAAAGAAAAGTTCGTGGTGAGAAATATAATCAAAACAGATATAAGTAATTTGCCTGCTGGAGAATTCAAAGCAATAATCATAAGGATACTCACTGGGCTTGAGAAAAGCATGGAAGACATCAGAGAGACCCTTACACCCAGAGGTAAAAGAGCTAAAAAACAATCAGGTAGAATAACTGAGATTCAAAACCGACTGGATGTAATGACCACAAGGATAGAAGCAGCAGAGGAACAAATAAGTGATAAAGAAGATAGAATTATGGACAATAATGAAGCTAAACAAAACAGAGAAGGAAAAATTATGGATCACGAGAGTACAGTTAGGAACTCAGTGACTGCATCAGACCTAATAACATTCTTATAATAGGAGTCCCAGAAGAAGAAGAGAAAGAAAAGGGGGAAAAAGGTTTATTTGAGGAAATAATGGCTAAAAACTTCCTTAACCTGGGGAAAGAAATAGACATCCAAATCCAGGAGGCACATAAAATTCCCATCAAAGTTAAAAAAAAAGCAGACCAATACCAAGACACATTGTAGTTAAATTTGTAAAATATAGTGATAAAGAAAAAATCCTAACAGCAGCAAGGCAAAAGAAGTCCCTAACTTACAAGGGAAGAACCATACAGCTAGCTGCAGATCTCTCCACAGAAATTTGACAAGCCAGAAGGGAGGGGCATGAAATATTGAACATGCTGAATGGAAAAAATATGCAGCCAAGAATACTTTATCCCTCAATGCTATCATCATTATAGAAGGAGAGTTAAAGAGTTTCCCAGACAAACAAAAACTAAAGGAGTTCATGACACTAAATCAGCCCTGCAAGAAATACTAAAGAGGACTCTGAGGGAGAAGGAAAGTCCAAAAGTGACAAAAACTGGAAAGGAACAGAGAAAATCTCCAGAAACAATGACAAAACAAGTAATACAATGGCATTAAATTCATATCTATCAATAATCACTCTGAATATAATTGGACTAAATGTTCCAAAAGACATAGACTATAAGAATGGATTTTAAAAAACCCCAAACCTCTCTATATGCTGCCTACAAGAGACTCATTTTAGGCCTAAAGACACCTGCAGATTGAAAGCGAGGGGACAGAGAAACATTTATTATGCAAATGGATGTCAAAAGAAAGCCAGAGTAGCCATACTTAAATAGACAAGCTAGACTTTAAACCAAGATATAATAAGAGTTGAAGAAGGGCACTCTATCATAATGAAGGGCACTATCCAATAAGAAGATCTAACAATTGTAAATATGTATGCCCTCTACTTGGAAGCACCCAAATACATAAAACAATTAATAACAAAGATAAAAGAACTCATTGATAATAATACCATAATAATGGGGGACTTTAAAACCCCATTTACATCAATGGACAGATCATCTAAGCAGAAAACCAACATGGAGACAATGGCTTTGAATGACACACTGGACCACGTGGATTTTTTTTGTTTGTTTTTGAGAGATTGGGGGAGAGAGAGGCAGAGGGAGAAGGGGGTGGGGAGAGAATCTCAGAATCTTGAGAATCCTGATGTGGGGCTCAGTCTCACAATCGTGAGATCATGACCTGAGCCAAAATCAAGAGTCAGACACTTAACTGACTGAGCTACCGAGGTGCTCCTATGGACCAGATGAACTTAACAGATATTCAGAACATTTCATCCTAAAGCAGCAGATTACACATTACTTTTGAGTGCACATGGGACTTTCTCCAGAATAAACCACATACTAGGTCACAAATCAGGCTTCAACAAGTACAAAAAGATTGATATTATACTGTGCATATTTTCTGGCCGCAATGCTATGAAACATGAAGTCAACCAAGAGAAAAATTTAGACCATTTATGGTCTATAAATACATGGAGGTTAAACAATATGCTACTAAAGAATGAATGGGTCAACCAGGAAATTAAAGAAGCAAATACATGGAAAGAAATGAAAAGGAAAACATGATGGTTCAAAACCTTTGGGATAAGCAAAAGTGATCATAAGAGGGAAGTATATCGCAATATAGGTCTACCTCAAGAAGCAAGGAAAGTCTCAAATACAAAACCTAACCTTACCTAAAGGAGCTAGAGAAAGGACAACAAAGCCTTAAGCTAGCAGAAGAAGGGAAATAATAAAGATTAGAGAAGAAATAAATGATACAGAAACCAGAAAAACCAAACATACAAAACAAACAAAAACCCACAGTAGAGCATATCAATGAAACCAGGAGCTGGTTCTTTGAAAGAATTAATAAAATTGATAACCCCCTAGCCAGACTTATCAAAAAGAAGAGAAAGGACCCAAATAATAGAATCACAAATGAGAGAGGAGAGATCACAACCAATACCACAGAAATACAATTTTAATAGAATATTATGAAAAATTATATGCCAACAAATTGGGCAATCTGGATGGAATGGATAAATTCCTAGAAACGTATAAACTACCCAAACTGAAACAGGAACAAATAGGAAATTTGGACAGATCAATAATCAGCAAAGAAATTGAATCAGTAATAAAAAATCTACCAACAAACAAAAGTCCAGGGCCAAATGGTTCCCAGGGGAATTCCACCAGACATTTAAAGAAGAGTTATAATACCTATTCTTCTCAAACTGTTCCAAAAAGTAGAAATGGAAGGAAAACTTCCAAACCAATTCTCTGAGGCTGGCATTACCTTGATTCCAAAACCAGACAAAGATCCCACTATAGAGGACAATTACAGGCCAATATCCCTGATAAAAATGGATGCAAAAATTCTCAACAAGATACTAGCAAATCAAATTCAGCAGTACATTAAAAGAATTATTCACCATGATCAAGTGGGATTTATTCCTGGGCTGCAGGGCTGGCTTAATACTTGCAAATCAATCAACATGATACACCACATTAATAAAGGAAAGGATAAGAACCATATGATCTTCCCAATAGATGCAGAAAAAGCATTTGACAAAATACACCAGCAATTCTTGATAAAAACCTTCAATAAAGTATGGATAGAGGGAATATATACCTAAACATCATAAAGACCATATATGAAAGATCCACAGCTAATATCATCCTCAATGGGGAAAAGCTGAGAGTTTTTCCTGTACAGGGATGTCCACTCTCACTACTGTTATTTAATGTAGTGTTGGAAGTCCTAGTCTCAGCAATCAGACAACAAAAAGAAATAAAAGGCATCCACATCAGCAGGGAAGAAGTCAAACTTCTCACTATTTGCAGATGACCTGATACTCTATAAAGAAAACCAGAAGACTCCACCAAAAAATAGAACTGGTATGTAAATTTGATAAGTTCTGATATGTGTACACACACACACACACACACACACACACACACACACACACACACACAATGTAATATTATTCAACCATCAAAAAGAATGAAATCTTGCCATTTGCAATGATGTGGATGAAACTAGAGCATATTATGCTAAGCAAAATAAGTCAGAAAAAGACAAATACCATATGATTTTACTCATATGTGGAATTTAAGAAATAAAACATGAACATGGGGCAAAAAAAGGAGGCAACCAAGAAACACTCTTAACGATAGAGACCAATGAGGGTTCTTGGAGAGGAGGTGCCGTGAGGGGATGGTTATTAAAGAAGGTACTTGTTATGATGAGCACCAGGTGTTGTATATAAGTGATGAGTTGCTAAATTCTACACCTGAAACTAATATTACACTGCATGGTGACTAACTGGAATTTAAATAAAAATTTGAGAAAGAGAGGGGCCTGTGTGGCTCAGTTGGCTAAGCATCTAGTTCTTGATTTTGGCTCAGGTTGTGATCCTGCTGTCGTGAGATCGAGCCCTGCATTGGGCTTGTGCTGTGCATGGAGCCTGCTTGGGGTTCTCTCTGTCCGTCTGTCTCTGCCCCTCCCCTGCCCGTTCTCTCTCTTTCTCTCAAAATACATAAATAAACATTTAAAAAACCCAAACAAACAAAAAACAAAACTTCAGAAAGAAAAAAGGAGTGAAATTGTACCATTTTGACAACATGGAGGGAACCTAGAGGCATTATGCTAAGTGAAATAAGTCATATAGAGAAAGACAAATGCTATGTGTAGATATAAATGAATGAATGAATGAATGAATGCCAAGCTCATAGACACAAAGAGCATATTGGTGGTTGCCAGAAGTGGGACCTGGGCATGGGTGGTGGAAGAAATTGGTGAAGTGTTAAATAAATGTTCATCTATGGTCAAGCTTCGTGAATAGTAACTATTCAGTACTTCCCTATGTTTAGGATGACTTATTTCCTTTATTTATACCTAACAGTTGATGGTAATGGCAAAGAAAAAAAAAAAGAAAAAAGCCTAACAACACAATAAAATTTAGAAAAGACACTAACTCACTGGTATTCAGGAAAATGCAAATTAAAATGATGATAGATGCTATTATTTACCTAAAATATTGATAAGACTTCCAAAGTTGATAATATAAAGTTTTGGCCCAGAGTTGGGAAAAGGGAACCTCTAATAGGAATGTAAATTGGTAGTTACTTACAGGTTGATTTGGCAATATCTATTAAATTTAAAATTCAATTGCATACACCCTTTGTGCCAGTAATTTCATTTCTAGGACTCCACCCTAAGGAATACACAAGTGTGGACAAGGAGACAAGGGCAAGATATTTATTGCAGCATTGTTTGTAATACTAAAAAACTCCAAACAACTTAGATGAATGGCTAAATTAAAATTTAGCATATCCATATCATAGAATTCTATTTGACAAGTTAAAAGAACAAACTAGATTTATATAAATCAACATCTCCAAATATTCAGTGAAAAATGTATAATGAAAAATAATAGATACAGTATAACATATTTTATATAAAACACACACACTAAATGTTATATATTTTCTTTTTGTCTCTGTTTATGTGTGTAAAAATATTTTAAGGTATCTGGAGGGAATCAAATTCAGCTATCCGGTGGTTATCCCTGGGGAGGGGAGGGAAGGGGTTGATTTGAGATGAAGGTCAGAGGAGACTAGGTTTATGCACAAGTATTCTAAGTTTTAAAAGGAAAAATGTATTTTTTATTATTTCATAATTAAAATTAATTTTAAAAATAGTTGCTATTATTCTGTGGTATATTTGTGTTGAAACAATGCATTGTATGTACTGATGGTTTGCACAGTAGTTTTTATGCTTATGTGTTGGTGTGAGTTTTATTTATAATAGTAAATTGACTCATTGTACTAGCAGGCTTTCATGTTTATGTAATATGCAGATATATGAAAAGAAAAAATATTGAGACTACTTAAAAATCTGGACTCCCATGTTGAATTCTCTTTTAACTTCAGTCCATACCTACAAAAATTCATTTTTCTTTGGTCTATTTCCAAAAAGACAGACTATGGTAGAAAAAGCCCTGGGCTGGGATATGGTCTGCGCTTTGTTCTGATTAAACAGTTGATGCTTATTAGTTGTATGAGATTGGAATTTACTTTCCCCAAACAAAAAACAAAGGAATTATCATGGGGTCTCTAACTTGGCAATATCTAGGAATGGACTTTTCAGGGTCCCTGAAATTACAGGAAACAATGATGTGTAGGTAGGGATGTGCATGTTTTTTGATGGGGACGGCATTTGGGAGAGAGAGTCTTAAATGGTTCTGGAACAACAAAAACAGCAGAAGGTTTAGAGCCATTGATCCAGCTGATCTTCATTGTCCTTTTCAGCTATGAAATTCTGTTGAAGGTAATCACTGAGTCTCTTTTATACTATCCTTTTCTCTTTCCACTCATCAAACTCCTAAAACAGAGACAAAACAGTTTAAAAGTTTCATCAATTATAAAATAAAGACTAATAATACTTAATTCTCAAAGTCAACGTGATTATTAAATGGAATAATCCATGTAAAGCCCTTTACCACCATCTGCACATAGTAAGCTAACAACAAACAGATCTTTTAAAGAATTGTAATGGGATTTGTTAGTGTTAAAACAGCAGCCTTGATTCCTTACGCCAATAAATAAGCTAGTCCTGTGGATTTTTCGCTCCTTGGAAAATTGTGAAGCAATTAATGTTTAGGGCTGGAAAGCTCTGAAAGGTGAGCTCTGAGATTAAGAAAATCAGCTGAAACCCAATAAAATGAGAGTTTTAGCTTTTCCTAAACCTGGAAAATGATAGGCAGTCAATATTAGTTTTGTCCAGAGTTTGGCTTTGTATTCCAAAATTTCCTCACTTTTCTTACCTAGAGGATCCAAGGCCTAGAAAGCTTATTCAAAACCTAACAACCAAGAATAAAATTCCATGTTTTCAAGTGCTTGCTAAAATTTTCTATGGTGGCGGTTCGCAAAATGCCTTGGGGTACATGTGAAGTCACAGTGTATTCTTTTCATCCTAATATCAAGACATTATTTGTCTTTTTTTTTTTCATTGCCATTCTTTCACAAGTGTATAGTAGAGTTTTCCAGAAGCAGAGTATAACAAACAAAAATTATTAAAAAGCAATTCTAATACCTGTTAGGTCTCTTAAAGTACGTTAAGGGGTTAAATTATGAGTCCACCATAACGCTTCTTAAAAATTCCTTCTGTGTTCCATTTCTCTCTTATTCTATAGTTGGCTCCAAACTTTTCTGTGTATACTTTGTACTTTTGTAAGTGTAAACATGAGTTGTTTTAGATGTTATTTTTAATCGATATTTTATTTAAAAGGATATATACATATCATTTATAAAAGTCAAGCAACACAGGGGCACTGGGTGGCTCAGTCGGTTAAGCATCCGACTTCGGCTCAGGTCATGATCTCGCGGTAACCCCTCTTATGCACACCAGGTAACCTCTGTCATCTTTTACCTGGATTATCATAGTAGTTTCCAGATTGATCCTCACATTTCCAGTCTTGCTTCTCTGCCACAAAAAAAATTTTTCTGAAATGAATATATGATCATGTGATTTTTTAAAAAGGCCTTTGATGATTCTTCATTGCTTATAGATGAAGACAAAAATTCTTACCAAGCCTTATAAGGTTCATTGTAATCCAGCCTCTGCTTATCCTTCTAGCATCATTTCTTGCTGTGTTGCCATGTACAACCTGTATATTAACTATGTGGAATTATTTTCACATTTCCTAAGCTCACCATGGTCTTTTTTATTTTAGATCTTCCACAGACTTCATATTTATATATGCCTGGATTAGTCTTCCCAAGCAATCCTGAGTAACTCCTGGCCCTTTCTGGAGACCCACTGCAAAGTTCTCCTTTTAAGATTTCTTTGAATCCTTTTTCTTCACTTTTAATCAGCTTATCACTTCATTGCAAAATGACTTACTTGGTAAGTCATTTATAGCACTTGCTACAATATTCATGTCTATTGCTTTCTCATATGTTAGTCTCCTCAGTGAACATGTAAACTCCTAAAGGACAGGGACAGTGTCTTTCTCATATTTGTAACTTTAGTACCAAGTATAGTGTCTGTCAACTAAGTAGTTATTAACTTCCTTCCAATGAATGAATGAATGAACGAGTGACCCTGGTGTTGCATTGACAACACCCACATTATCTGGATCATCTGGATTCTGCCACCAAACTAATCAGAGAGGGATTGCTGATCAGCCTATCCCACATTCTCAGATTACTTGTTGAAGGAGTGCTGTAGAAATGTGAGTATTTTGTCACACATAGGTGGAGCTAAAACATTTATTCCCACAGGCTTGGCTAGCTGAGCCTGACAAAATTTGTTGGAAAGGTGTTAGGAGAAGTGAGGAAGGATTTGGAAGAAAAGAGCAGTAGGAACTAGACAGTAACATTGCTGGAAAATAAAGCTCTCAGGTATTCCCCTACTCCAAATATTCAAAACTGGAGTTTATGTGGTGTGCTTTGACAGGCAACATTAACCCTCATCCAGCCAATGGAATTGCACCAATTGGAAACAATTACAGGCTGTAATGCATGTTTTATTGCTACTTGGAATAAATTAATTTGAATGAAATGTGATTTTGTTTATTGGTTGATTGGCTTTTAAGACATCCAGCCAGAGAAGCAGTTCAACAACATCAGAGCTGATAAAAGTCATCTTGAGAATATGAGGAAGAAGGGTTGAATGGTTTTATTAAAGCCCTCTTGACAAAAGGGAAAGACACTGCTAAGTGAGGTATTGAGAAGATGTTAACATTTAAAAAATTCAATAATCTCTCTCTTATCTCTATCTATCTATCTATCTATCTATCACTTATCATCTGCCTGCCTACCTACATATCTACCTATCTACCCACCTACCTATGTTTATCTAAAAGAAGAGACATGAACTGACTTTTAGAGGAAAGAAGGTAAGGGAAACCAGCATTGGATGTGTGCTCTCTGGGTGTCAGAATTTTGTATTGTGTAGCCTGAGGGATAGACGACACCTGGGTTTTTGTGTTTGTGGGGTCTGACTTCAATGCTACTTTGCTGCTTACCAGTTGTGTGGATTTGAGTAAGTTTTTTTTTTTAATTTCTCTGACCCTCAATTTTGTATTTAAAGTATGGATAATTTTTTATGTGCAAGATTGTTATAGGGAAAGTGAAACATAGAAAGTAGGCGTTCAATAAATTTTAGGGTTTTTTCCCCTTTGTTCCACAATAGAATAAATAACACAAATATTGAATGTTTTGTAGTAAGTAATAGCAGCAGACTAGAACTCAGTTTTTTGATCCCCAGCCCTAGAGGAATCTTGAAGTAATGATTTTAAGCTGGTGGTAGTCTGCCTATACTGTTATATGAGTTCTTGAGCTCCTTAGGTCCTGTTTTTGTTTTTGTTTTCAGCCCAAGCAGATCATCTCATTTGTATATTTCAGTCTCTCTATATTTCCTCTTTTCTTTTTTTTAAAATTTTTTTTAACGTTTATTTATTTTTGAGACAGAGAGAGACAGAGCATGAACGGGGGAGGGTCAGAGAGAGGGAGACACAGAATCTGAAACAGGCTCCAGGCTCTGAGCTGTCAGCACAGAGCCTGACGCAGGGCTCGAACTCACGGACCACGAGATCATGACCTGAGCCGAAGTCAGCCGCTTAACTGACTGAGCCACCCAGGCGCCCCTATATTTCCTCTTTTCTAATAGCTGTACTATGGAAAATTGCTTCTCTTACCTTTCATGTCTATGTTCTAATGAAGGACTGATAGCCAGTCAACCCTTAAAGCTTTAATCCTAAAGAAAGGAGGAGGTAAAGCCAGAGACACATCTAAGTGATTTGGAGTGACAGGATGACTCTCCACTCTATTCTCTTCCTAATTGCTGTACTTTATGGTAGGCAGTCAGGAGGACACAAGATTTTTATCAATGTACATCATGAAGAAATGGAAAAATCAGCAATAGAAGAGACATTTTAAGGTATCTAAATAATCTTTTAAAAAGGGACTCATTTCCCTTGCAAATTCCACATTTCCTTGTGCTAGATGGCTTTATAATACAAGATAATACTTCTAAACTTCTATGGATAACTCTATGTGCTTGTAAGCAGAGCTTCACTTTCACTTACCATGCTCCCCAAAGATTAGGTAAGATGTTGCTTAAGATAACTTTCAGAGTTTGCGTTAGTGGCCTTTTAATAATGCCATATTATTTATTATCACAGAGGGAGCTGTCCTCTGTTTACTGGCTTGGTTTATTTCCAGTTGAATCCAGAATTGTCTCAATTTTCATCCTTTCTCTTG
The DNA here is from genome assembly GCF_027475565.1 of Acinonyx jubatus. NCBI lineage: Eukaryota > Metazoa > Chordata > Mammalia > Carnivora > Felidae > Acinonyx > Acinonyx jubatus. The sequence goes on from NC_069381.1 coordinate 105,075,979, forward strand.
CTCATTGCTCTTGAAGCTTATACCCTCATGTTTAATTGCATTAGATTGTTCAACACAGGTTGCACTCAGTTTGAGGTATTCTATTAGAAGGTCCTTTCTGGTTATGAAAACTCTTATAACACAGGGCACCAGGACTTATGTGCATGTAGTATCTCTGGTACAAACTGACATCCAATTTCCCACATCCAAATGTTTCTTTACCTAGAAAGCTTGGAAGAAGAATAGTTTTGCCTTGTTTCTTCTAATTTGGCCACTCAAAGTCCCCCCCTTGTTTTGGAATACTTTTGGTGTAACTTATAAGGTACAACTGCCTTCAATTGGATTAAAACAAATTATTGAATGTTTTAGTGATCTGGAATATAAATTTTTTTGCATTACATATAAACTTCAAATGAATGCAGTCAAAGGATTATAGGAATCGTTTGTAAATATTTGATCTATATATTTATACATACACATATATACACAGAAACACATACAGTAGCGGCAAATTAAATTGATTCAGGAGACTGGTAAAATTTCAGACACTCCTAAACTTATACTCAGAGATTAAAGAATGTAACATTACAGATGTATGGACAGAACCCCTAGCAGAGTAGAAAGAGGCTTGAGAATCAGAAATGTATACCCTGGTGATAGCAGCACTTCTCATTAGCTGCATGATATAGACAGGTTAATCTCTCTGTCATATATTTTACCTACAATAGAAATTGTTTGGATGACATTAAACATAATATTTAAATTTCTTTTTTTCCTTCATTTTTTTGTTACAAGTTTTTATTTAAAAAATTTTTAATTTTTTAATGTTTTTTATTTATTCTTGAGAGAGAGAGACACACACAGAGTGTGAGTGGGGGAGGGGCAGAGAGAGAGGGAGACACAGAATCTGAAGCAGGCTCCAGGCTCTGGGCTGTCAGCACAGAGCCCGATGCAAGAGTCGAACTCACGAACTGTGAGATCATGACCTGAGCTGAAGTCGGACACTTTACTGACTGAGCCACCCAGGTGCCCCTACAAGTTTTTATTTAAATGCGAGTTAACACATAATGTAATATTAGTTTCAGGAGTAGATTTTAGTGATTCATTACATATTAATACCTAGTGAGCATCACAACAAGTGCCCTTCTTAATACCCATCACCCATTTAACCCATCCCCTGCCCACCTCCCCTCCATCAACCCTCAGTTTGTTCTCTATTGTTAAGAGTCTCTTATGGTTTGTTTCCCTCTGGTTTTTCCTTCCCCTATGTTCATCTGTTTTGTTTCTTAAATTCCACTATGAGTGAAATCATATGGTATTTGTCTTTCTCTGACTTATTTCTCTTAGCATAATACACTCTAGCTCCATCCACATCATTGCAAATGGCAAGATTTCATTCTTTTGATGGCTGAGTAATATTTCATTACACATATATACCACAACTTCTTTACTCATTCATCAGTTGATGGACATTTGGGCTCTTTCCATAATTTGGTATTGTTGATAGTGCTGCTATAAAAATTGGGGTGCATGTGTCCCTTTGAATCACTATTTTTGTATCCTTTAGGTAAATCCCTACTAGTGCAGATGCTGGGTCATAGGGTAGTTCTATTTTTGTTGTTGTTGTTGTTGTTGTTGTTGTTGTTGTTTTAATTCAAATTTTGTTAGCTAACATACAGGACAATATCAGTTTCAGGAGTAGAATTCAGTGATTCATCACTTACATACAACACCCAGTACTCATTACAGCAAGTGCCCTCCCTAAATACACGTCACCTATCTGGCCCATCTCCCATCTACCTCCCTCCATCAACCCTCAGTTTGTTCTCTATTTTAACAGTCTCTTGTGGTTTGTACCCCTCTCTCCTTTTTGCCCCTCCCATATGTTTTATTTCTTAAATTCCACATGAGTGAAATCTTATGGTGTTTGTCTTTCTCTGACTTCTTTCACTTAGCATAATACATTCTAACTCCATTGACATCATTGGAAATGGGAAGATTTAATCCTTTTTGACAGCTGAGTAATATTACATTATATTATACATGGAATTATACATATCCATTCATCTTTATCCATTCATCAATTGATGAACATTTGGGCTCTCTCTAGTTTGGCTATTGTTGATAATGCTGCTATAAACATTGGGATGCATGTACTCTTCTATATTTTTTATTCTTTGTGTATATTCTTAATTGTGAAATGCTGGGTTGTAGGGTAGTTCTATTTTTAGTTTTTTGAGGAACCTCCACACTGTTTTCCAGAGTGCTGCACCAGTTTGTATTCCCACCAACAGTATAAGAGAGGTCCTTTTTATCTGCGTCCTTGCCAACACCCATTGTTTCTCATGTTGCTAATTTTAGCCCTTCTGACAGGTGTGAAGTGAACCCCTTCTGACAGGGGTTGTATTCCCCTGATGATGAATGATGTTGAGCACCTTTTCATGTATCTGTTAGCCATCAGGATGTCTTCTTTGGAAAGTGTCTATTCATGTCTTTTACCCATTTCTTAACTGGATTATTTGATTTTTGGATGTTGAGTTTGATGAGTTCTTTAATTTTGCATACTAACCCTTTCTCAGATATGTCATTTGCAAATATCTTATCCTATTCCATATGCTGCCCTTTTAGTTTTGTTGATTGTTTCATTCACTGTGCAGCCTTTTTATCTTGAGGAAGTACCAATACTTCACGTTTGCTTTTGTTTCCCTTGCCTTCCGTGACATATCTAGTAAGTTGCTCTGGCCGAGGTCATAGAGGTTGCTGCCTGTGTTTTCCTCCAGGATTGTGATGGCTTCCTATCTCACATTTAGGTCTTTCATCCATTTTTGATTTATTTTTGTGTATGGTATAAGAGATGGTCCAGTTTAATTCTTTTACTTGTTGCTGTCCAGTTTTCCAAACACCATTTGTTGAAGAGACTTTTTTCCATTGGATATTCTTTCCTGCTTTGTCAAACATGGGTTGACTATATAGCTGTGTGTCCATTTCTGGGTTTTCTGTTCTGTTCCCTTGATCTGTGTGTCTGTGTTTGTGTCAGTACCATACTGTCTTGATGACTACAACTTTGTAATATAGCTTGAAGTCTGGAATCATGATGCCTCCAGCATTGCTTTTCTTTTTCAGGACTGCTTTGGTTATTTGGAATCTTGTGTAATTCCATACAAATTTTAAGATTGCTTGTTTTTCTCTGTGAAAAATGCTGTTGTTATATTTTGATAGGGATTGCATTAAATATATAGTTTGCTTTGGGTAGTATAACATTTTAACAATGTTTGTTTTCCAATCCATGAACATGGAATGCTTTTCCATTTCTTTGTGTCCTCTTCAATTTGTTTCATGAGTGTTCTATACTTTTCAGAGTACAGATATTTTACCTCTTTAGTTAGATTTATTCAAAGATACCTTATTGTTTTTGGCGCATTTGCAAGTAGAATTGATTCCTTGATTTCTTTTTTTGTTGCTTCATTATCGGTGTATAGAAATGCAGCAGATTTTTGCACATTGATTTTATATCCTACACCCTTGCTGAATTCATGTGTTCTAGCAATTTTTTGGTGGACTCTTTTGGGTTTTCTACATAGAAAACCTTTCTTGCCTTGCACCTCTGCACATGCACAGAGCAGAAGCAATATGTGGCTGGGGCGGATAGCAACCTCCAGGGGAATTGGCCGGTGGTATACTGCACCAGAGCAAAACAATAGATATGACTGGCTGCTGCTGCTAGGGCTGGCTGGGGGAGAGAGAAATCTCTGACTTGCAGAATCAGAGAGGGGATGAATAGGGCGGGAGGGAGGAAAACCACAGAGCACAGAGGCTACTGGCAGTGACAGGTCTGAATGCCTGGGGTGGATAGGCAGGAAAGGGCTTCCATGGATGGAGAGGCCAAGGCATTACCTGATTCATTTCTGTGGATGTCGGTCAAAAATGGCAGTGAGTGCACAAATGTCATTTGCAAATGGTGAAAGTTTGACTTCTTTCTTGCCAATTTGGATGCCTTTTATTTCTTTTTGTTGTCTGATTGCTGAGGCTAAGACTTCCAGTACTATGTTAAGTAGCAATGGTGAGAGTGCACATCCCTGTCTTGTTCCTAACCATGGAGGAAAAGCTCTCAGTTTTTTCCCATTGAGAATGATATTAGCTATGGGTCTTTGATATATGGCCTTTATGATGTTGAGGTATGTTCCTTCCATCCCTACTTTGTTGAAGGTTTTTATCAAGAATCGATGCTGTATTTTGTCAAATCCTTTTTCTGTATCTATTGGGAGGATCATATGGTTCTTATCCTTTCTTTTATTAATGTGGTGTATCACGTTGATTGATTTGTGAATATTGAACTATCCCTGCAGCCCAGGAATAAATCCCACTTGATCATGGTGAATAATTTTTTAAATGTACTGTTGAATTCGATTTGCTAGTATTTTGTTAAGAAGTTTTGCATCCATTTTCATCAGGGATATTGGCCTGTAATTGTCTTCTTTAGTGGGATCTTTGGTTTTGGAATCAGGGTAATGCTGGCCTCAGAGAATGAGTTTGGAAGTTTTCCTTCCATTTCTACTTTTTGGAACAGTTTGAGAAGAATAGGTATTAATCTTCTTTATTATTATTATTATTATTATTATTATTATTTCTTTTTTTTGGCTTTTTATTTTATTTTATTTTATTTTTTTAAATATGAAATTTATTGTCAAATTGGTTTCCATACAACACCCAGTGCTCATTCCAACAGGTCCCCTCCCCAATACCCATCACCTCCCCTTCTTCCCACCCCCCATCAACCCTCAGTTTGTTCTCAGTTCTTAAGAGTCTCTTATGTTTTGGCTCCCTCCCTCTCTAACCTTTCCTTTTTTTTTCCTTCCCCTCCCCCATGGTCCTCCACCAAGTTTCTCAGGATCCAAATAAGAGTGAAAACATATGGTATCTGTCTTTCTCTCTATGACTTATTTCACTTAGCATAACACTCTCCAGTTCCATCCACGTTGCTATAAAAGGCCATATTTCATTCTTTCTCATTGCTACGTAGTATTCCATTGTGTATATAAACCACAATTTCTTTATCCATTCATCAGTTGATGGACATTTAGGCTCTTTCCATAATTTGGCTACTGTTGAAAGTGCTGCTATAAACATTGGAGTATAAGTGCCCCTATGTATCAGCACTCCTGTATCCCTAGGATAAATTCCTAGCAGTCCTATTGCTGGGTCATAGGGTAGATCTATTTTTAATTTTTTGAGGAACCTCTACTCTTCTTTAAATGTCTGGTAGAACATGGGAAGCCATCTGGTCTAGGATGCCTTGTTTGCTGAGAGGTTTTTGATTGCTGATTCCATTTCCTTGCTGGTTATGAGTCTGTTAAGATTTTCTATTTCTTTCTGTTTCAGTTTTGGGAGTTTGTGAGTTTCTAGGAATTTGTCCATTTCTCCCAGATTGCCCAGTTTGTTGGCATGTAAATTTTCATAGTAGTCTCTTATAAATGTTTGTATTTCTATGGTATTGGTTGTGATCTTCCCTCTCATTCATACTTTGGGTCCTCTCTTCTTTTTGAGAAGTCTGGCTAGGGGTTTATCAATTTTGTTCATTTAAGTTTCATGATTTGTTCTACTGGTTTTTTTTTTTGTTTGTTTCCATACCATTTATTTCTACTCTAATCTTTATTATTTCCCTTTTGCTGGTTTTAGGCTTTATTTGCTGTTCCTTTTCTAGCTCCTTAAGGTGTAAGGTTAGGTTGTGTATTTGGGACCTTTTTTGCTTCTTGAGATAGGTCTGAATTTCAATGTATTTTCCTCTAGGACTGCTTTTGCAGCATCCCAAAGGGTTGGTGCTGTCTTGTTTTCATGTTTATTGGATTTCATTCATTTTTAAAATTTCTTCTTTAATTTCCTGGTAACCCATTCATTCTTTAGTAGGATGTTCTTTAACCTTCATGTTTTTGAGGGCTTTCCAAATTGTTTTCTGTGGTTGACTTCAAGTTTCATAGAGTTGTGATCTGAAAATATGCATAGTATGACCTTGATCTTTTTGTACTTGTTGAGGACAGATGTGTCCCAATAAGTGGTCTTTTCTGGAACATGTTCCATGTGTACTCAAAAAGAATGTGTATTCTACTGCTTTAGGATGCAATGTTCTGAATATATCTGTTAAGTTCATCTGGTCCAGTGTGTCATTCAAAGCCATTGTTTCCTTGTTGATTTTCTGCTTAGATGATGTGTCCATTGCTATAAGAGGAATGTTAATCTCCCTTATTGTATCATTATCAATGAGTTTCTTTATGCTTGTTATTCATTGATTTTTATATTTGGGTGTTCTAAGTTGGGGGCATAAATATTTACAATAGTTAGATCTTCTTGATGGATAGACCCCTTAATTATGATATAATACCCCTCTTCATCTCTTGTTGCAGTCTTTCTTTTAAAATCTAGTTTGTCTGATAGAAGTATGGTTACTCCAGTTTTCTTTTTTTAAAATATAATTTATTGTCAAATTGGCTTACATACAACACCCAGTGCTTATCCTAACAAGTGCTCTCTTCAGTGCCCATCACCCATTTTCTCCTGTGTCCCACTGCCCCCATCCACCCTCAGTATGTTCTCTATATTTAAGAGTCTCTTGTGGTTTGCCTCCCTCCCTCTCTGTTTGTAACTGTTTTTTTCCCCCCTGCCTTTCCCCCATGGACTTCTGTTAAGTTTCTCAAGATCCACATATGAGTGAAAACTTATGATATCTGTCCCTCTCTGACTGACTTATTTCACTCAGCATAATACCTTCCAGTTCCATCCACATTGCTGCAAATGGCATGATTTCATTCTTTCTGATTGACAAGTAGTATTCTATTGTATATATAAACCACATCTTCTTTATCCATTCATCAGTTGATGGACATTTAGTCTCTTTCCATAATTTGGCTATTGTTGAAAGCGCTTCTATAAACATTGGTGTACATGTGCCCCTCTGCATCAGCATTCCTGTATCCCTTGGGTAAATGCCTAGTAGTGCTATTGCTGGGTCATAGGGTAGGTCTATTTTTATTTTTTTGAGGAAAATCCACACTGTTTTCCAGAATGACTGCATCAATTTTCATTCCCACAAACAGTACAAAAGGGTTCCCATTTCTCCACACCCTTGCCAGCATCTGTAGTTTCCTGCTTTGTTCATTTTAGCCACTCTGACTGGTGTGAGGTGGTATCTCCCTATAACTTTGATTTGTATTTCCCTGATGGGTGACGTTGAGCATCTTTTTATGTGTCCGTTGGCCATCTGGATATCTTTTTTGGAAAAGTGTCTATTCATGTCTTCTGTCCATTTCTTCACTGGATTATTTGGTTTTTGGGTGTTGAGTTTGGTAAATTCTTTATATATTTCAGATACTAGCCCTTTATCCGATATGTAATTTGCAAATATCTTTTCCTATTCTGTCAGTTGCCTTTTAGTTTTCTTGATTGTTTCCTTTGCAGTGCAGAAACTTTTCCTCTTGATGAGGTCCAAATAGTTCATTTTTGCTTTTAATTCCCTTGCCTTTGGAGATGTGTCGAGTAAGAAATTGCTGCAGCTCAGGTCAAAGAGGTGGTTGCCTGCTTTCTCCTCTAGGGTTTTGATGGTTTCCTGTCTCACATTTAGGTCTTTCATCCATTTTGAGTTTGTTTTTGTCAATGGTGTAAGAAAGTGGTCTAATTTCATTCTACTGCATTTACTGTCAAGTTCTCCCAATACCATTTGCTAAAGAGACTGTCTTTTTTCCATTGGATGCTCTTTTCTGCTTTGTCAAAGATTAGTTGGCCATATTCCAGCTTTCTTTTGGTGCCCATTAAGCTAGATGGTTCTCCATTCCCTCACTTTCAGTCTGCAGGCGTCCTCAGGTCTAAATTTAGTTTCTCATAGGCAGCATACAGATAGAACTTGTTTTTTTTTAATCCATTCTGACACCCTGTGTCTTTTGATTGGAGCATTTAGTCTATTTACATGCAGAGTGATTATTGAAAGATATGAATCTAGTGCCATTGTGTTACCTGTAGATTTGGTGTTTCTGATGATGTTTTCTGGTTCTTTCTAGTCTTTGCTGCTTTGGTTTTTTGTTTTTTTTTGTTTTTTCTCTCCACTTGAAGAGTCTCCCCTTAAAATTTCTTTCAAGGCTGATTTAATGGTCACAAACTCCTTTAGTTTTTGTTTGTCTGGGAAACCCTTTGTCTCTTCTATTCTGAACGTCAGCCTTGCTGGACGAAGAATTCTTGGCTGCATATTTTTCCTATTCAGAACATTGAATACATCCTGCCACTCCTTTCTGGCCTGCCAAGTTTCTGTGGACGGATCTGCTGTGAACCTGATCTGTCTTCCCTTGTAGGTTAAGGGCTTTTTTGCCTTGCTGATTTCAGGATTCTTTCCTTACCTATGTATTTTGTGAATTTGACTATGATATGTCCTGGCAATGGTCAGCTTTTGAAGAATTTAATGGGAGTACTCTGTGCTTCAATTTTGATGTCTGATCCTTCCTCAGATTAGGGAAGTTTTCAGCTATAGTTTGTTTGAATAAGCCTTCTGCCCTTTTTTTTCTCTTATTTTCTGAGATTCCTATGAGTTCCTTAAGTCTGCCTTTGTGATCCTTGAATTTTGTTTCCCTCTTCTTTTCAGCTTCATTGTTTTCCATAATTTCATATTCTCTGTCACTGATTTGCCCCTCTGGCTCATCTATCCTCGCTGTCATGGCATCCTTTTGGGTTTGCATCTTGGATATAGCATTTTTAATTTTGACCTGAATAGATTTTAGTTCTTTTATCTCTGCAGAAAGGGATTCTCTTTATTTTTTATTTTTTTAATTTTAATTTTTTATGTTTTTTTTTAATTTACATCCAAATTAGTTAGCATATAGTGCAACAATGATTTCAGGAGTATATTCCTTAGTGCCCCTTACCCATTTAGCCCATCCCCCCCTCCCACAACCCCTCCAGTAACCCTCAGTTTGTTCTCCATATTTATGAGTCTCTTCTGTTTTGTCCCCCTCCCTGTTTTTACATTATTTTTGTTTCCCTCCCCTTATGTTCACTGTTTTGTCTCCTAAAGTCCTCACATGAGTGAAGTCATGTGGTTTTTGTCTTTCTCTGACTAATTTCACTTAGCATAATACCCTCCAGTTCCATCCACATAGTTGCAAATGGCAAGATTTCATTCTTTTTGATTGCCGAGTAATACTCTGTTGTATATATACCACATCTTCTTTATCCATTCATCCATTGATGGACATTTGGGCTCTTTCCATACTTTGGCTATTGTTGATAGTGCCGCTGTAAACATTGGGGTGCATGTGTCCCTTCAAAACAGCACACCTGTATCCCTTGAATAAATGCCTAGTAGTGCAATTGCTGGGTCGTAGGGTAGTTCTATTTTTACTTTTTTGAGGAACCTCCATACTGTTTTCCAGAGTGGCTGCACCAGTTTGCATTCCCACCAACAATGCGAAAGAGATCCTCTTTCTCCGCATCCTCACCAACATCTGTTGTTGCCTGAGTTGTTAATGTTAGCCATTCTGACAGGGGTAAGGTGGTATCTCATTGTGGTTTTGATTTGTATTTCCCTGATGATGAGTTTTGTTGGGCATTTTTTCATGTGTCGGTTGGCCCTCTGGATGTCTTCCTTGGAGAAGTGTCTCTTCATGTCTTTTTCCTATTTCTTCACTGGATTATTTGTTTTTTGGGTGTTGAGTTTGATCAGTTCTTTATAGATTTTGGATACTAACTCTGTATCTGATATGTTATTTGCAAATATCTTCTCCCATTCTATCGGTTGCCTTTTAGTTTTGCTGATTGTTTCCTTCGCTGTGCAGAAGCTTTTTATTTTGATGAGGTCCCAGTAGTTCATTTTTGCTTTTGTTTTCCTTGCCTCCGGAGACGGGTTGAGTAAGAATTTGCTGCATCCAAGATCAAAGAGGTTTTTGTCTGCTTTCTCCTCGAGGATATTGATGGATTCCTGTCTTACATTGAGGTCTTTCATCCATTTTGAGTTTATTTTTGTGTATGGTGTAAGAAAGTGACCCAGGTTCATTCTTGTGCATGTCGCTGTCCAGTTTTCCCAGCACCACTTGCTGAAGAGACTGTCTTTATTCCATTGGATATTCTTTCCTGCTTTGTCAAAGATTAGTTGGCCATATGTTTGTGGGTCCATTTCTGGGTTCTCTATTCTGTTCCACTGATCTGAATGTCTGTTCTTGTGCCAGTACCATACTGCCTTGATGATTACAGCTTTGTAGTATAGCTTGAAGTCTGGGATTGTGATGCCTCCTGCTGTGGTTTTCTTTTTCAAGATTGCTTTGGCTATTCGGGCTCTTTTCTGGTTCCATACAAATTTTAGGATTATTTGTTCTAGCTCTGTGAATAATGCTGGTGCTATTTTGTTTTTTTTTTTTTAAATGAAATTTATTTTCAAATTGGTTTCCATACAACACCCAGTGCTTATCCCAAAAGGTGCCCTCCTCAATACCCATCACCCACACTCGCCTCCCTCTCACCCCCCATCAACCCTCAATTCTCAGTTTTTAAGAGTCTCATGGCCTTTTGTAGCAATGTGGATGGAACTGGAGAGTGTTATGCTGGTGTTATTTTGATAGGGATTGCACTGAATATGTAGATTGCTTTGGGTAGTATCGACATTTTAACAATATTTGTTCTTCCTATCCAGGAGCATGGAATCTTTTTCCATTTCTTTGTGTCTTCTTCAATTTCTTTCATAAACTTTCTATAGTTGTCAGTGTATAGATTTTTCACCTCTTTGGTTAGATTTATTCCTAGGTATTTTATGGTTTTTGGTGCAACTGTAAATGGGATTGATTCCTTGATTTCTCTTTCTGTCACTTCATTGTTGGTGTATAGGAACGCAACCAATTTCTCTGTGTTGATTTTATATCCTGAAACTTTGCTAAATTCATGAATTAATTCTGACAGTTTTTTTGGTGGAATCTTTTGGGTTTTCCATATACAGTGTCATGTCATCTGTGAAGAGTGAAAGTTTGACCTCCTCCTGGCTGATTTGGATGCCTTTTATTTCTTTGTGTTGTCTGATTGCAGAGGCTAAGACTTCCAGTACTATGTTGAATAGCAGTGGCAAGAGTGGACATCGAAAGGGATTCTCTTTTATCTTCACTGCCTCTGTCAAGGCCAGCTAGTATCCTTATAATTGTTATTTAAAATTTTTTTTAATGTTTATTTTTGAGAGAGAGAGAAACAGAGTGTGAGCAGGGGAGGGGCATTGAGAGAGGGAGACACAGAATCTGAAGCAGGCTCTAGGCTCTGAGCTGTCAGCATAGAGCCTAACATGGGGCTTGAACTCACAAACCGTGAGATCATGACCTGAGCTGAAGTCCACTGCTTAACCGATTGAGCCACCCAGGCACCACTTTATAGTTGTTATTTTAAATTCTAGTTCAGATATCTTACTTATATTTGTATTGATTAAATCCCTGGCCGTGAGTCCTACTTCCTCTTCTCCTTGTCATTTTGTCCAGAAAAGAAAAGAAAAAACAAGTAACAAAGAGCAAAACCAAAAAACCTCCCTAAAAAAAAACCAAAAATGAAACAAACAAAAAAACCAAGCTAGGTCCTGGGCGTGTTTTGGTCTGCTTGTTAAAAAAATCTAGATCCAAAAATAAAAATAATGTAAAATAAAATAAAATTAAAATGAACAAACAAAAAAGTTTTTAAGTTAAAAAAAATACATACATATATATATATATGTATATGGGTGCCTGGGTGGCTCAGTCAGTTAAGTTTCTGACTTTGGCTCAGGTCATGATATCACAGTTTATGAGTTAGAGCTTCACATCAGGTTATCTGCTGTCATAACAGACCTCGCTTCAGATCCTCTGTGCCTCCCCCCCACCCCTTCCCTACCAGTGTGCGTGCTCTCTCTCTGCAAAATAAGCATTGAAAAAATGTAATATATATATATATATATATATATATATATATATATATATATAAATAAATTTTAGGGACTTCCACTCCAGAGATGCACTCTGTTCCTCTGGGGGAGGGTCTCACTGTGCCTTTTGCCAAGGAAAGTGATCCCATGACCTCACAGCTGTTCAGAATTTATGTCAAAACATAGCAGAAAGCCGGAACCCCTGCTTGCTACCTTCAGTCCCAGTAACCTTCCCCTATGCCTGAAACAGTGTAGCACATTGGCACCACCCATCCTTCTTTCAACCCAGGGGATCCTCAGACCATGATGTCATTCCTGGGATTCCTCCCCACTTTGCCACCTAAGCACCTTTGAGCCAGGCACATCTCCCACTATAGTAGACTGCTAAAAGTTCAGATTTTGCTATCTGCTGCTTATAATACTCTGCGGTAGCTTCCATAAACAGGTTCCCTCTCTGCTGCTGTAACCACAGCTTTGTCTCCCCCAAATCATATCTCTGCACCTCCTGTTTTCCGGAAGGTGGTCACTTTTTTACTTGCAGACTTGCGGTTTTGTTCTCTCAGACCTGTAATTGATTTCTTGCCTGTTCAGAATGATTTGATTACTATTTAGTAGTGTTGGAGGGATGGGACAAGCTTAGGGTCTCCCTGCTCCTCTGCCATCTTAACTCTCCTAAGTCTTCTAGTACTAAAGTAATAATGGTGAGAGTGGACATCCCTGTCTTGTTCTTCACTGTAGAGGAAAAGCTTTCAGTTTTCCCCCATTGAGGATGATATTAGCTATGGGTCTTTCATATATGGGCTTTATGATGTTGAGGTAAATTCCATCTATCCCTACTTTGTTGAGGTTTTTAAATTTTTTTTATTTTTTATTTTTAATCAGAATTGGATGCTGTCAAATGGACTTTGTCAAATGCTTTTTCTGCGTCTATTGAGAGGATCATGTAGTTCTGATCCTTACATTAATGTGGTATAACACATTAATTTGTGAATATTGAACCATCCTTGCAGCCCCGGAATAAATCCCGCTTGCTTGTGGTGAATTTCTTTTAATGCACTTTGGGATCATTTTGCTAGTATTTTGTGGAGAATTTTTACATCCATGTTCATCAGGGATATTGGCCTGTAATTCTCTTTTTTAGTGGGATGTTTGTCTGGTTTTGGAATCAAGGTGATGCTAGCTTCAGAGAATGACTTTGGAAGTTTTCCTTCCATTTCTGTTTTTTGGAACAGTTTGAGAAGAATAGGTATCTTTAAATGTCTGATAGAATTCCCCTGGGAAGCCATCTGGCACTGGACTTTTATTTTTTGGGAGAATTTTGATTACTTATTCAATTTGTTTGCTAGTTATCAGTCATTCCATATTTTCTATTTGTTCCTGTGTCAGATTTCGTAGTTAATGTTTTTAGGAATTTATCCATTTATTTCAGACTGCCCAATTCGTTGGCATGTAATTTTCATAATATCCTCTTATAATTGTTTGTATTTCTGTGGTGTTGGTTATGATCTTTTGCATTTGTGATTTTATTTATTTGGGTCCTTTCTCTTTTTGATAAGTTTTGCTAGGGGTTTATCAATTTTATTAATTCTTTCAAAGAACTAGCTGTAGGTTTTATTGATGTATTTTTTTCTTATATCATTTATTTCTGCTCTAATCTTTATTATTTCCCTTCTTCTGCTGGCTTTAGGCTTCATTTGTTCTTTTTCTAACTCCTTTAGTTGTATGTTAGGTTGTGTTTTTGAGAGTTTTCTTGCTTCTTGAGATAGGCCTGTTTTGCTATGTGCTTCCTTCTTATTACTGCTTATTACTGCTTCTGCTGCATTCCAAAGGTTTTGGATCATTATATTTCTATTTTTATTTGTTTTCATGTATTTTTAAATTTCTTCTTTAATTTCCTGGTTAACTAATTCCTTCTTTAGTAGGATGTTTTTTAACCTCCTTGTAGTCCTTGCCTTTCAAAAGTTTTTCATGTGGTTGACTTCAAATTGTAGCATTGTGGTTGAAAAATATGCATGGTGTGACCTCAGTATTTTTGTATTTGTTGAGGCCTGATTTGTGACCCAGTATGTGATCTGTTCTGGAGAATGTTCCATGTGCACTCAAAAAGAATGTGTATTCTACTGCTTTAGGTTGAAATGTTTTGAATATATTTCTTAAGTCCACCTGGTCCAATATGTCATTCAAAGCCATTGTTTCCTTATTTATTGATTTTCTGCTTAGATAATCTGTCCATTGCTTTTAGTGGTGTGTTAAAGTCCCCTTCTATTATTGTATTATTACCAATGAGTTCCTTATGTTTATTATTAATTGTTTTTTATATTTGGTTGCTCCCAAGTTGATGGCATAAATATATAATTGTTAGATCTTGTTGGATAGACCTCTGTATTATGATATAGTGCCCTTCTTCATCTCTTATTACAGTCTTTGTTTTAAAATCTTATTGTCTGATATAAGTAAGGCTACTCTGGTTTTGTTTTGATGTCCACTAACGGGATAAATGGTTCTCATCCTCTTGACTTTCAATCTACAGATGTCTTTAGGTATAAAATGAGTCTCCTGTATGCAGCATATAGATGGCTCTTGTTTTTTGTTTGTTTGTTTTTGTTTTTGTTTTAATCCATTCTAACACCCTATATCTTTTGAATGGAGCATTTTGTCAATTTATATCACAATGATTATTGATAGATATGAATGATACATATTATTTTATTGAATGACATTTTATTTTACTACATGTTTTGTCATTGTTTCTGGAAATTTTCTATAATCTTTTATAATTTTTTTATAATCCTTTATAATCTGTAACTTTTGGTCCTTTCCTTCCCATTCAAATAATCCTCTTTAGTATTTCTTGCAGGGCTCATTTACTGGTAATGAACTCCTTTAGTGTTTGTTTATCTGGAAAATACTGGTAATGAACTCCTTTAGCGTTTGTTTATCTGGAAAACTCTTTATCTCACCTTCTGTGCTGAATGGTAGCCTTGCTGGATAGAGTATTCTTGGCTGCATATTTTTCCCATTCAACTTGTTGAATACGTCATGCCACTCCCTTCTGGCCTGCCAAGTTTCTTTGGAGAGATCTGCTGCTAACCTTGTTTGTCTTACCTTGTAAGTTTGGTATTTCTTTTCCCTTGCTACATTTATGATTTTTTTCCTTATCTCTATATTTTGCAATTTTTACTATGATATGATTTGTTGTTGGCCTGCTTTTGTTGATTTTGATGGGAGTTCTCTGTGCCTCCTGGATTTGGATGTCTGATTTCTTTCCCAGAGTAGGGAAGTTTTGAGCTCAAATAAACATTCTACCCCATTTCCCCTCTATTCTTCTTCTGGGACTCTTCCTATAATACAGATGTTACTATGTTTTATGAAGTGGCTGAGTTCCCTGAGTCTACCTTCATGACCCAATATTTTTCTTTTTCTCTTGTTTTTAGCTTCATTATTTTCCTTAATTTTATCTTCTCTATCACTTATTCATTTGTCTTCTTCTTTCCTTGTGGTCATTATTTTCAGTCCATTTTGCATATCAGTTTTAGCAGTTTGTATTTCAGCCTGACTAGTTTTTAAGTCTTTTATCTCTATGGTAAGGTACTCCCTTGTGTCTCCTATACTTTTCTCAAGCCCTGCTGGTATCCTTATGATTGTTGTTTTAAATTCTGAATCAGGCATATTACTTATATCTGTTGTGGTTAGATCCTTGGTTGTGACCCTTTCTTGTTACTTCCTTTGGGATGAATACTTCCATCTTGGCATTTTGTCTAGGTCTCTATATTCTTCTCTGTGTTAGGAAAGCCTGCTGTGTTTCCTGCTTCTGAGAGTAATGGCTTTATTCAGAAGATGTCATATAGTATCCAAGGACTGGTTCTTCAGTATGTGTCTCTGGTGTATGCTGTTTGCACTTTGCTGCTGTGTTTCCCTCAGGTCAGTCCTCTGGGAGTTTCTCCTTACCTGAAATGGGGATTATCTGGACCTTTTCCAGAAAGCGGCAAGTTTTAACTAGGAGTGCTTTTGTCTGCTTGTTAAAAGAGGCTTGGTGCTTATTCCCCTAGAGCTGAAGCCTTTTGGCAGTCTGTGGTCAGTGGACTTGGTGCATGGGGTGGGGGGTGCTGTTCTTCTGGGGAAGGGGCCCATTGCTCTGGTTCTCAGGCACACTTGCCCTAGAAAAGAAGCACCTGCAGAGCTCTGTGAGGTGGGGTTGGTCTAAGCATCTCAAGCCTTCACTGTGGGCAATGTGTTGCTCACTGAAGTCAGTCCATGCTGATGGGTGGGGGAGAACAATGGTGCCAGCTCTCTCTCTCTCGTCCCCAGACAAGGGAGTTCACATTTGCCACTGTCTGGGAAGCCCTCCTAGAAGAGCAAACAATCTCCCCTTGTGTGTTCCAGGCCTCCCTCATATCTCTCCTCTCACTCTTTCTGTGTCTCTGTGTCCACCCAGCTGTGCAGTGCACCTGTGTTTTATCCCAGGCAGGCCAGCTGAGTTTCAAAACTCCAGACTTTAGGAAATTGGCATGGTATGGTCCTGCAGTAAACCCCTGGGGGTGGATCTCACCTCACTGGGGTTGGTGCTGGTTTGTCTCAGAAGGTCAGTAGCATCAACATGCAGGAGCTTGGAGTTTAGATTAAAGTGCAACAAAAGCCTATATCCAGGTTAGCTGCCCTCAGCAGGTGTGTCTGCCACCTACACTAAGGGGCGGGGGATACAATGTTACCCACTGACTCTTTTGTCCCCTCAGAGACAGTATCAGCTCTCCCAGATGCACTCCAAGAAGGGTGATCCATCTTTTCCTGTGCATCCCAGGGTATCCTCAAATTGCAGTGTCTGCTCCCAGGCCTTTGCCCTCCTTCTCCAGAGGAACACTGCAGCGCCCACTGAGTTCCACACCAGCCACAGTGCAGACTTCTATAATTCCAGTCTTTGAGCTCCGCTGGTTGTAAAAACTCTTGATAATCAGCCCCTCTCATCTTCCCAGTCAATGGCTTTGGGGAAGTGTTTTCCTTGTGTGATCCCTGTGTGCTTCTCTCTCTCTCTCTCTCTCTCTCTCTCTCTCTCTCTCTCTCTCTCTCTTTCTCTCTCCCCCTCCCTCCCTCCCTCCCCACCTCTCCATGATCAGGGATCCCTCCCCTCCCCTCTTTTTTCCCCCAAATCACATCTCCACACCTCCTACCTTCCATGATATGACCTCTTCTCTCCTTCTGGTTTGCAGTTTGTTCTGTCAGACCTCAGATTTATTTCTTGGGTATTATATCACAATACTTTGATATTTATCTAGCTGTCTGTCAGTCCTCAGATCTATTTCTTGGGTGTTATATCACAATAATTTGATATTTGTCTAGCTGTCTTGAGGGACAGGTAAGCATAGGGTCCTCCCATTACTCCATCCTCTATGCTCCCTCTACCAATATTTAAATTTCTTCTTATTTTTTAATGTTTATTTATTTTTGAGAGACACAGGGAGGCAGAACATGAGCAGGGGAGGGGCAGAGAGAGAGGGAGACACAGAATCAGAAGCAGGCTCCAGGCTCTGACCTGTTAGCACAGAGCCTGTTACGGGGCTGGAACTCACAAACCATGAGATCATGACCTCAGCTGAAGTCAGATGCTTAACCGACTGAGCCACCCAGGCACCCACCAATATTTAAATTTCTAATGATGCTCTGATAATTAGTATTTACTTAGTGAATGAATGGTGAATGTATGAATTCATTATTATTTAGGATTAACTATCATAGACTCAGTTATTTTTTTTCTGTGTACATTAATAGTACATTAAGTATCTTATTTTCTTTCACTAATAAACTAATATAACTAATGTTCTGTTGACCACATAGCACGGTGGTCAAAATTTATATCATCTTGCTTAAAATATTAAAAACTAGATAGAATATATTCTGAGTATAATAAGAAAACAGAGCCCATGTTTTGTTTTTCATATAACTTCTGCCCCCAATAGGGACACCCACTGATGAATTTCACTTCAGTTTGAATTTCAAAAGTGGAGGTGGAAGAAGTAGCTTCAGTTTTTTGGGGGAGGAGAGAATGATGGTATACCAGATTCTGATTTAGGGCATTGTCATTCTTTTTGGTTAGATTAAATAAGTCTTGCTTGGATTATTTTCTTTCAGTCTGTAAATTGTGGGGATGATGTTTAAAGTCCTTATGAGTTATAGTATTCTGAACATTTTCTTTAGATTTTATAGTAAACTTTCTACTGAGGTTAGTATCTTTTGTATATATTTTTCTATTCCTTTTTACATATTTTGCTGTTCATAATAAATGTATGTATTGTTTTCCTCCTAGGCAAGAGTATATTTTTTATTGTTGGTTTTTTTTTTCATTTGGAAACTTCAGGACTCCATTAGCCTCCCCTCCCATTAGCCTGCATTGATGGGGGAGGGATTTCAATTAGTGTATTTATCAGAGAGAGTCTATGGTGCATACCTCTTATTTCCAGAGTTTAGGTTTCTCAAGTCATGTTTGACAATGGTTGTTGTAATGATCATGATTAACTAAAACATCTGACTTCTCAGTACAAACCATCTCTTCCTATAAATGCTTTGGATAATGATTAGATTGAGGAGAGGACTAGATGTAGTTGAGTTTCACCTTTTCTGGACTCTTTGTTATTGGTGTCTTGATGCTTCACTTACATCTGGGTGCCCAGAGGCAGAGGAATGAAATGTGCATCTGTCCCCGGGACAGGGAGCTGTATTTGTGTTTGTGAGGATAAAAGAGAAGAGAAACCTTACCTTGATGTAAAATTTATTGACAATTTTATGCAATATAGGAGATCATGACAATAAATTCAAAAATAGTAGTATCTAGTTCCAGTGGTGGCACAAAAGATGCAAATATTCTGACTCATCACCTACTATAACATTCTTTGTTCAGAACATGGAGTGTGTTACAGTATTATTGGAGAAATTTTGGCTCCAAAATCATGTTTCTTAGCTCCCTGGATAGGTTTGTCAGTGGTCAATTAAAATAAAATCTGGAAAGTCCATGATCTGAGTCTGAGAAATTTTTAAAAAATGCTCATTTTATCCTAAAGCACCCAAATGACTTTGTCATATAGTTTTGAATATAGTTCCAAATGCTATTTACTTCTTCCATTCATTGTTTTCTAACCAAAGAGCTTAGTGATTG